>NC_047085.1:457862084-458186084 GCF_902459505.1 Geotrypetes seraphini
GAAATAACTATATGAATCCATTTGGAAATGGAAGCCTTAGAAGCCTGCTTCCCAGGCAGCTAGGACTTAGTACAAACAGATGATCTGAGAGATGAAAATCATTCATTACCTCAAGGTAATGTAGAATTCTCCTTACATCCAGAAATGCCCAAACTTTGTCCTATTTCTTCAAACTCTTGGCATGGAACATCTTAGTTGCCAGACTTAGTAGCCAGACTTTCTGATTCACGTAGAAGCCTGAGACTGCTTTTGGTAGAAAAGAAGGTATCTTGAGTAGCAAGACCCCTTCTTCCATAAACCAGAGGAAAGGCTCTCTGTATGACAGAGCCTGCAGCTGAGATTCTTGTAGCTGAAGCAATAACTACTAGAAGACATCCATCAGCGACACCTCTTGCAAAGGCTCATACAGGGTCTTGCTGAAAGAATGGAAAACAATGTTAAGATTCCAAGTCGGAAACAGCTCTCACACAGGAGAGATGGGAAAGGGGACTTGTATACTGCCTTTTTGTGGCTTTGCCATTCAAAGCTGACATTCAAAAGCAGTGGGCAATAGAGGATTAATTGACTTGCCAGGCTGACAAGGAGCAGCACCAGGATTAGATCTCACAACCTCTGGGTGCAGAGGCAGCTGCTCTACCAATGAGCCGCACCTTCCCATTCTACCAATGGGTCACACTTTACCATGCAGTCACATCGCTCCCTTCAAAAATCTTGCTACTTCAGGATGTAGAGCCAAAAACTTTTTCCACTCGAACCCTAAAGCAAGAGAAGCAACCTCCAGGTCTTTCTCTAGCCCATCCTGAAGAAGTGCTAGAACCACTGACAGCACAGCCTGAAAAGGCTCCACATTCTGCATCGCATATCAGCAATGAAAAGTCATCCAAGCCTTAGCATTGGCCGCAACAATTGTCAATTTCTTAGATCTTAGGAGGGTAGCCGTGACCACCTTCAAGTAGCCCTTGTGCGCTAATGCTGCGTGCTCAAGAGCCCTGCCATAAACCCAAAATGTTCCTGATACCACAGGGCCACTAGACCCTGTGATAAGAGTTTGAGACATTGGTCCCTCGGTAGACGGACCAGATCTGTGTACCAAGGCTGATGCAGCCAATCTGGGGAAACTAGGATTAACCCTGGATGGGACGCTATTTTTTGAATGACCCAGTATTATCATAGGCCATGGGAGAAAGAGGGACATAAGCCCCTTCTCTGGCCAAGGCTACACTAGAGAATAAGAACATAAGAATAGCCTTACTGGGTCAGACCAATGGTCCATCAAGCCCAATAGCCCATTCTCTCGGTGGCCAATCCAGGTCACTAGTACCGGGCCAAAACCCAAGGAGTAGCAATATTCCATGCTACCGATACAGGGCAAGGAATGGCTTCCCCCATGTCCCTCTCAATAACAAACTATGGACTTTTCCTCCAGGAACTTGACCAAACCTTCCTTAAAACCAGCTACACTATCTGCTCTTACCATATCCTCAGGCAATGTGTTCCAGAGCTTAACTATTTTCTGAGTGAAAAAAAAATTCCTTCTATTGGTTTTATTTATTTTTTTTTTTTTAAATTTTTATTTATAAATTTTCCATTCTTACAATATTTGATTCACATATAATATTATTAATTATTACATATCAAAATTATATCATTAATAATTCATATTATTTAAAATATAATATGATAAAGATTATACAATAACATATAAAATATAATTCCCTTCCCATTTTTATATAATATGTTTCCATTAATTAATCAATTCCCACCCCATTCATATATAATTTTTATCATTGTGCTAAGAAACTAATCATTAGAATAACTTGTCAATGGTTGCCAAATTTTCTTGAAATTAGGAAGATTTCCCTGTTGTAACGCTATTATTTTTTCCATTTTATAAATATGACAGACAGAATTCCACCAGAACGTATAATTTAATTTGGTATAATCTTTCCAATTTTGAGTAATTTGTTGCATGGCGACTCCTGTTAATATTAGTAATAGCTTATTATTATTTGCTGAAATCGGACTCTTAGTTCTCATTGCAGTGCCAAATAATATAGTGTCATATGAGAGTCCTACATGATTTTCTAGTAACTTATTAATTTGGGGCCAAATTGAATTCCAAAATGCGTTTACACAGGGACAGAAAAAGATTAAATGATCTAACGTCCCAATTTCCAATTTACAATGCCAGCATCTATTAGATCTAGTACTATCTATTTTTTGCAGGCGCGTTGGGGTCCAGAACACTCTATGTAATAAAAACAACCATGTTTGATTCATAGATGCTGACCTTGTAGATCTTAATTTCCAGGACCAAAATCGTGGCCATTGAGATTCAGAAATTGTCTGACCAATCTCAATACTCCAAATATCCCTAAGACCTGTTTTCTTTTTTTTATTTAAAAATCCGTATATCAGTTTGTACCATTTTGCGGCTTGGTGACCCAAAAAATCCGCCTGGAAACATAGAACCTGTAGACTATATTGATTATTTAGATTTTTCCATTCAGGGAACCCTTCCTGAATGGCCTGCTTCAATTGCATCCATTTAAAATATTGTGTTTTATTTAATCCAAATTTATTTTGCAATTGTGAAAAACTAAGCAGTGATCCTTCTGATATAACATCATTCAATGTTCTTATTCCTGCATTTATCCATTGTTTCCAGACGATTTTAAATCCGCCAATTCTGATCCTGGAGTTTATCCATATTGATTGATTTAGAGATTTAGCAATAGGTTCTGGTGATAGATTACTAATATATCTCAATGTTTTCCAAGTGTCAAATAAAATTCTGTGGTCTTTGTATCTTTTAGGCATTGTTATAGTTATTAACTGTTCTGGATATAAAGGGAACAGGAGCCGCCATTCTAAATACAGCCAATCTGGTACATTTTCTAAAAGGTCTGGGAGGATCCAATACATACCCTGTCTTAAAATATAGGCTTGATGATACCTATAAAAATTTGGAAAATTTACCCCCCCTTCCATAATTGGTCTTTGTAATGATACTAAAGCGATTCTTGGTCTTTTCCCACACCAAACAAATTTTGTAAGAACATTGTTAAGTTTTTTATAAAATGACCCCTGAAAAAATATTGGAATCATACTCATTTGGTAACAAACCACAGGCAATATCATCATTTTAACTGTTTGAATTCTTCCCCACCAAGAAAGATGTAGTGGATTCCATTGTTCACACATTTCTGTTATTTTTTTCAATAAAAGTTTTTCATTCTCTTTGACTGTATCTTCAATTGTGTTTTTGATCATAATTCCTAAGTATTTTATTCCATCTTCTTTCCAAATAAATGAATATGGGTCAAATAATCCTTTGGTACAATGAACATTTATTGGGAGAATTTCAGATTTGTTCCAATTAATTTTATATCCAGAAAAAGTACCATATTTTTCTATTAAATTAAGTATACATGGAATAGTAGTTTCCGGTTCTCTTAAATATAATAATATATCATCTGCATATGCAGATAATTTAAATTCAAAACTGGTAAATGATATTCCCCTTATCTCCTTAGTTTTGTTTATTGCAATTAATAAAGGTTCTAGGACAATATCAAAAAGTAAAGGAGACAAAGGGCATCCTTGTCTAACTCCCCTATGCAAGTTAAATCTATTTGATAAATTATTGTTAATATATAATCTTGCTCCAGGAGAGCTATACAATGTCTGAATCATTTTAATAAAACCGGATCCTATACCAAACCATTGTAAAGCTTGGTATATAAAATTCCATTCCACTCTATCAAAGGCTTTTTCTGCATCTAAAGATATTAAAAAAGCTGGATCATTTATATTTTTTGCTAAATTTAATGAGTGGAATGCTAATCTAGTATTATTTGAAGAATGTCTTTTAGTAATAAATCCTGTTTGATGTACATCAATAATGAAAGGAAGGGCTTTTGCCAATCTTAATGCTAATACTTTAGCCATTAATTTGTTATCCACATTCAATAATGAAATAGGCCTGTAATTTGATACAAGAGTATGATCTTTGTTTGGTTTTGGTAAAACTATAATTATCGATTCTGCCATAGTACCAGAAATATTTTCATTCTTTATTTGATATTGATATAAATTTAACAGATGTGGTAATATGATATTTTGGAAAAATTTATAAAATTCAACAGTATACCCATCTCCACCTGGAGCGGATCCAACTCTAAGAGACTTCAATGCTGTTTCTAACTCTTTTAAAGATATAGGTTCTTCTAGACTTCCTTTTATATGATCTGGAATATTTGGTCCAATATATGAATTTAAAAAATTTAATCCATCTTGTTCTTTATTTTTATAAGAATTGGAAGTATATAATTCTTTATAAAAATCAAGAAATTGTGTTATAATATCTTTTGTGTTGGTATGTGTGTTGCCTTGTGTATCTTTGATTGCAATAATCTTAGATTTTCTTTTCTTTACTTTAAGAAAATTTGCTAATAATTTTCCCGCTTTATTTGAATTTCCATAATATTGTACTTGTTTATTGAAAATGTCTTTTCTCACAATTTGAGAAGAAATCTCATTATATTTAACTTTTAATTTTAATATTTCTTGTAATGTTTTATTTTCCCATTTCTCAATTAATTTATTTTCTAGTAATTTAATTTGTTTTCCTATTTCAATAAATTGTTTTTTTTTTTGTTTATTAATAAATGTTGAGTATGAAATAATATTTCCTCTCATAGTTGCTTTAAAAGCATCCCATAAGATCTCAGCATTAATAGTATCTGATTCATTAAATTGAAAGAATTCTTGCATTTTTATTTTAAAATCTTCAAGAAATTTTGAATCCTCTAATAAATCATTATTAAATCTCCATATTGAATCAAAGTTTTCAACATCATAATTTTGAAGGTTAATCCACACACCAGCATGATCTGAAATTATAATGGGATCAATTATTGCTTTTAGTACACGCTGCGCTATATTATTAGAAACAAATATATAATCAATTCGTGAAAAAGATTTATGGACCTGAGAACAAAAAGAAAATTCCTGATCATTAAAATGAAGAATTCGCCATATATCTACTAAATCACAAGATAGAATCAAATTATCTAAACCTAATGATTTTATAACTTTACTTGGTTTTTTATCCAATATCGGATCCATTACAGCATTGAAATCCCCTGCTACTATTAAATTAGATGTAGCAAGTGGTAAAAGTAATTGTTGAATTTGTTTAAAAAACTCCATTTGATTCGTATTAGGAGCATATAAATTGAATAAATTCAGGGTTGTATTTCCCAGAACCATTTCGATATGTACCCATCTTCCTAAGGGATCATAATTAATTAATTTAAAATCTGCATTACATTTTTTGTTTATTAGAACAGCCACTCCAGCTTTTTTTTTTAAAGCCGGTGCAAATAAACATTTAGAAATCCAACCTCCAGATAATTTTTTTGATTCAATTTCTGAAAGATGGGTCTCTTGAATGAAGTAAATGTCCGCATTTTGATTTTTAAGGAACGATAATAATTTCTTCTTCTTAATAGGATGATTTAAACCATTGACATTCAGGGAATACATTTTTATGTCCATCTAATTAATAATTATGTTGTAACCAATATTCTATGATAATTTACAAGATTAGTTCCCAGCACATTCAATAAAAATTTATCTCTTATCCCACCCATTATTTTCCCTCCCTCCCCACCCATTATCATATTCTGATTTGGAACACGCATTGGTCATGCAAAACCTAAATCTCCTTTCCCAGGCAACTAATAATTCATTATATTATTCAAAAACATATTTCTAAATTCAATATATTCTTTATACTTCCACCCTTATATAATTGTAAATTATGTCCATTTAATCTATAAAATTTTATAAATTTATTGAGAATTATATATATTTGATTCATAAAATTAAATTCAATATCATGCATATATGTAATATAATACTCTGAATAAATAAATATATTACAACTATAGCTCTTATTCTCTATATATTCTGTTATTCATCATGTGAATTAAATATATCCATTTTTATAAAAATATTATTATTAATAATAATGCATTTCAATCATTTCTTAGATCATCTTCATAATAAATTAATTTGAATAAATATTTGAATAAAATATACATTTTATATCAATAAATAAGTTTTATAATAAATTCATATTTTATTAATTATCTACCAATCAATAACTTAATTTCTTTTTTTTTATAATAAGTTAATGTGACTGAATAATTGAATTAAATAAAAATCTTATAGTAGACATCTATTTTATTAATTAATCCTGTCAATAATCATATTATTTTCTTGTATATATTTCATAAAATTATAATTTTCTTACACAATTAAAATATTGTATTTATAATAAATTAATATATTTCATTTTTATATCTTATTCTCAATATAGCAATAATAAAATTTCCTTTCAATATTTTTAATGATATTTTCATTGTAAATCATTTCATTATTCATTAATCATAATAAATTAATATGCTATATAATTGAATAAATTCTCTATTTTGATTAAAATGTGTATTTTATATAAATTTTTAAGTAAATAATTCATTTATTTATATTTTAATAATTAAAAAAAAAAATTTTTTTTTTTTTTTTATATTTTATTATATTTTTTTTTTAATATTAATGATTGTGGATGTTAATATTTTATTAATCCATTAATAATTAATTTAATAAAATAATATTATATTATTGCATCCACTATATCAATGAATTATTTTTCCAATTAATAACATTTCTTATGTCTTAAGAATTTTTTTTTTTTTTTTTTAATAATCTTCTTTATTTTCCCTTTTTTCCATCTTCTTTCTTCTTTCTTCAGCTGAATTATTCTGTTTTTTATGTAAACATAGGTTCTTTTTGTGTCAAAAATTCTTTCAGTTTTGCAGGGTCTTGAAAATATATGGATTTATTTCCACTGGATACTCTCATAGTAGATGGATAATATAGTCCATATATGTATCCTTTTTCTTTCAGCTGCTGTCTGTATGTGAGGAATTGTTTTCTTATGTTTGCTGTATATTTAGCAAAATCCGGAACTAAAATCAGTTTTGATCCTTTATAGTTCAAGTTTTTATTTGCTTTTGCCATTTTTAATATTTCTTGAGCTTGTTGATACCTTAAAACCTTGAATATCAAAGGTCTTGGAGCAGCCTGATTTACTGGCTTTCTTGTGGGGATTCTGTGGGCTCTTTCAATTTCTAACGGCCATTTTGAATTGAGCTGAAGCAGTTTAGGTAAAAGATTTTCCAAGAATTGTACAGGATCTCCCCCTTCAATATTTTCAGCCAGCCCCAAAATTCTGATGTTCTTTCTTTTTCCTCGGTTTTCCATGTCCACCATTTGATTTTTTAAAGCTGCTATTTCTTTTTTATCTTTGTCATATTCCTGTGTGAAGGATTCAAACCTCTCCATTTTTTCTTCCAGCACTGTCATTCTCAGTCTCTCCGTTTGGATCTCTTGTTTCATGTTAAGAAGCTCTTCTTTTACTTCAGATATTTTATTGGCATTTTCAGTCAGCATCAGTTTTATTTTGAACTGTTCAGTCATAATATCAGACTTTTCAGTGAGTTCTTCAGTCTCCATCGGGAACGGCACACTCGATGGTGACAGGGGAGTTACTTTTGTTCTTTTTGCTGATATTCCCGATGTTGAAGGTTTTTCAGCTTTCCCCTGCTTCATGCTTGCCATTTCCGACGTTGTTTTATATATTTTTAATAGCGATTTGAGAAAGTAGAAGTTTTATTTTTGTTCCGTTTGTTGCCTGGATACGGGAGCGCTGCGGTTAGGCTGCCATATCGTGCGCGCTCCAAGCCACGCCCCCCTTTCTATTGGTTTTAAAAGTATTTCCCTGTAACTTCATCGAGTGTCCCCTAGTCTTTGTAATTTCTGACAGAGCGAAAAATCGATCCACTTGTACCCGTTCTACTCCACTCAGGATTTTGTAGAATTCAATTATATCTCCCCTCAGCCGTCTCTTTTCCAAGCTAAAGAGACCTAACCATTTTACTCTTTCCTCATATGAGAGGAGTTCCATCCCCTTTATCATCTTGGTCGCTCTCCTTTGAATCTTTTCTAGCGCCACTATATCTTTCTTGAGATAAGGAGACCAGAATTGAATGCAATACTCCAGTTGAGGTTGCACCATGGAGCGATACAGGGGTATTATAACATTCTTAGTCTTCTTACCCATCCCTTTTTAATAATTCTTAGCATCCTGTTTGCTTTTTTGGTTGCTGTTGCACATTGGGCAGAAGGTTTCATCGCATTGTCTACGATGATACCCAGATCCTTTTCTCGGGTGCAACCCCCCAAGGTGGACCCTAGCATCTAGTAACTGTGATTCAGGTTATTCTTCTCAATGTGCATCACTTTGCATTTGTCTACATTAAATTTAATCTGCCATTTGGACGCCCAATCTTCCAATTTCCTAAGGTCCATGCCTGCAATTTTTCATATTTTTTTTTTTTTTTTTTTTAACTTTTTATTTATAGAATTTTCATTCTTTCAATACATGAATCACATATTATAAAATGTATAATAAAATATATATGTATGTACAAATTCATATCATAGATATTCATCCCTTTCCCCTATTAATTGATTTTCCATTTTTCTTTCATATTAATATCTATATTTCCCACCCTAACCCTATATTACTATTATCAATGTGTTAAGATATCTGATCTCTAGAATAATTAGTCAATGGATCCCATATTTTCTTAAAATTTTTAATATTTCCTTGTTGTAAAGCCAAAATTTTCTCCATTTTGTAAATGTGACATACCGAGTTCCACCAGAATGTATAATTTAGTTTGGTAAAATCTTTCCAATTTTGTGTGATTTGCTGCATGGCAACTCCTGTCAATATTAAAAGTAATTTATTATTATTTGCTGATATTGGACTCTGTGTTCTCATTGCAGTACCGAATAATATGGTATCATATGAGAGTCCTACGTGATTTTCTAGTAATATATTTATTTGGGGCCAAATTAAATTCCAAAAAGCTTTTATACAGGGACAAAAAAAAATTAAATGATCCAATGTCCCTACTTCTATTTTACAATGCCAACATCTATTAGATCTAGTATTATCTATCTTTTGCAAGCGCGTCGGGGTCCATAACACTCTATGTAATAAAAATAACCATGTTTGACTCATAGATGCTGACTTTGTTAATCTTAATCTCCAGGACCAGAATTTTGGCCATTGAGATGCAGAAATTGTCTGTCCAATCTCAATGCTCCAAATATCCCTAAGTCCAGTTTTCTTTTTTTTATTTAGAAATCCATTTATTAATTTATACCATTTTGTTTTAATAACTTTGAACAGTTTAGTGTCATCTGCAAATTTAATTACCTCACTCATCGTTCCAATTTCCAGATCATTCATAAATAAGTTAAATAGCAGCGGTCCTAGTGCAGACCCCTGCGGCACTCTACTTTTTACTCTCCTCCATTGAGAAAAATGACCATTTAACCCTACCAATTCCTAATCCACAACTGAACTTAGCCACCTATCCCATGACACTTTAATTTTCTCAGAAGCCTCTTGTGAGGAACTTTATCAAAAGCTTTCTGAAAATCTAGATACACTATATCAATCGGCTCATCTTTATCCACGTTTATTCACACTTTCAAAAAACCACAAAAAGCACATGACCAGTTTTTCCCCAGGGGTACAAGGTCTACTGTCTGGCAAAGACTTAGGGTGATAATCTGTCACACTGGTCATAAAATCATCCAACCCCCTTGCCAAAGGGCATGCGGCCCTTGAAAGAGAGATTACTCAAAATAGCCTTGGAAGCAGAATCTCCTGCCCACTGCCTGATCCAGAGCATTCTATGGATGGAGACAGAATAAGCAGAGACTTTGCTCATGACCCTGAACATGTCAGAGAGTATCCAGTATATAATCCATCATCAAAATTAACAACTGGGGGTAGGCGGCATCCTCCACTACCGGAGCCTGACGCAAGATAGTATGGTAGACATATGCGACAAAGAATGCCTCTGATGCTGCCTTCAGCCCAAGTCAAGGCCTCAAATTGTCTTTAAGAACTAAATCCACCCTCTAGTCTTTTGTATCATTTATAATTACTCCATCTTCAGTAGGTAGAGAAGTGCGTTTGGTAACCTGTGCTACCAACTAATCCACTTTAGGCCGGTCAAACAGCTCTTGGAAATCAGGAGCCAGTGAATACAACTTTATCATTGTCCTGGTAACCCACAAGAGACCTTCTGGAGTCTCTCAATGCTCTGTTAAAATCATTGTAATGTCTAAATGGAAAGGAAAAAAGTGGTCCGAGGCTTAGAGCTGCTCATGACAGAGCAGTGGAAGTCTGGGGGGGTTCAAGCTTCAATACCCAAAAAGATTCTGTGCTGACCTCTAGTAAAGCCACCGACTAAAAAAAGGTGGCACACCATCACCTGGTCCAGGGTCATCACAGACTCCTGGCCCAACCCAACCATGTGCCCAAGGCCCCGCCCCAAGGAGGGACCTAAGGCTCCCGGGCCTATTCTGATTGGCCCAGGTGCCTTAGGCCCCTCCAGTAGGCGGAGCTTTGGGACGGATGGGCCAATCCGGCCTCATTCCGTCGTTGGCTGCCTGCCGGACAGGCGGGTTTGGCTCCCGTCTGTCCGGCCAACTACACAAAGGTACGGGGAAGGGGGGTGGCGGTGTCATGGGGGTCGGCCAGGGGGGTCGCGGGTCGGCTGGGGGGGCGGTCGGAGGTTCTTGGGGGGGGCGGTCATTGGGGGGAGGGGGGTTTGCGTCGAGGGCAGGAGGGCCTGGGATCCTTCCTGCCCGTAATGTAGTGCGGGGTGGGGGTAGGGGGTCGCCGTAGCCAGGAGGGCTTGGGCTCCCTCCTGGCCCGATATTGTCGGGGAGTTGGGGAGTCGGCGGGGCAAGAGGGCTTGGGCTCCCTCTTGCCCCGATCGTGTCAGGGAGTCGGCAGAGCAAGAGAGCTTGACGTCAGAGAAAGGGCGGGATCACCGGAAGAAGCAGCGCAGGCGCAGGGCTCACAGAAGAGCCGGGACCGCCAAGAGGAAGCAGCAGGACACCGGTAGGAGCTTCTACATGATGGGGGGGGGGGGGGGGGGTCGGGAGGCTGGGGGGGTGCGAGCGGTCCTTCAGGGTTGGGGTGCGGGTGGGAGTGCGTGCGAGCAGTCCTTCGGGGTGGGGGTGCGGGCGAGCGGTCCTGCGGGGTGGGGGTGCGAGCGGTCCTGCGGGGGGGGGTGAATCGGACATCGGGGGGGGGGGGCATCAGGCTTTCAGGGTGGGGACAGGACTTCAAGGGGGAGAGGAGAGTCGGGGCAGGCGAAAGGAGAGTCGGGCGGCGACCCGTGATCTGCTCTGCTTTCGATTTATTTTCAGACTTTTAGGCCTCAATTTAGAGGTAATTCTAAAAAGCTATTCCTGCACATATGTGCATACCTAAGTGACCTCTTATAGAATAAATGGTTGTCATTTTAGAAACACAGATGCCTGTTTCTCCCTGAAGCTGTCAAAGGCCTGAATCCCTCCCTGGCTTCACTTTTTTGTGTGCGATTGTGTGTATGTGTGGGGGAGGGGAAAGATAACACCAACAACTGAGAGTTGAAAAAGATGGCCTCCCCTAATCCTTCCAGTTCACCAGTGATCAACAGGAGCACTCTTCTGAAACCTGGACATCCCAAGTAGCAGGTCCAACTCCTGACTTCCTTTCTGGACATAAGCATTCATTCCCTTTCTTAAATTGAGAATAAAGATTTATGTTTGGACTTGCCCTAGTCTTGTCTAAATACACCCAAGCCATGACCCCTTGCCATTTGAATCTTCTTCAGTTTTAAAAATTTCCTTATACCAGCTTTGTAAAATTGGAACCTGGACGTTTATGCATGATAAAACATCTGAGTGACTGTTTATAAACGTGAATGGAGCTTGTAAAATAAAGCACCTTAGTTGCCCTGTCTTTGTATGTCTTATTTTCACGCATCCATGTAGTTCCCAATTAAGCTGTTAAAAATGTATCCCAAAGTTCTGCAAGCAACTCGCATGTGCAAGATTAAAGTTTCTTGCTGATGCAACCAAACAAGTTCATTCTGTGATCTTTCTGTTTGAAACACATACCCAGCAAACACCGTTTCCCATATATAAACCTATTTTGCTAGTAGAACTCAAACAATTGCCCATAGGTGGTGCAAAATTTAACAGAATGGTTTGAAAAAAAAAAAAAAAAAGAATTACCAAGTACTCATGAGGTGATGCTAAATAAAGAGGGCATGTTAAACATTACAGGAAAATGGTGAGAAGGGTGAGGGTGACAGGAGCTCTGTATCCCCCTAGCTGTATATTTTATATAAGTGTGTTATGCATGTCCTGTCAGGATAGGATTAAGGTACAAGCAAACAAAATGCTTACTAGGAGCATTCTCTGATGTGTTAATTCATTGGCTCTCAAGACTCATTTTTACACTGGTAACTCAACTGCTGGGGGAAGACAGGAACGGCCTCTGCCAAAAGGGTCCATCTATTCATCCTGGCACCTCTTCATTGTCTTCCATTCAGCAGGATGAGTCAATGTAGTAATCCTTAACTAATGGTTTTCCTCTGCAGACAGAACCAACTGTAGCCCCCACTTGTGGGAGCTTTTAGTTATATTTAAGGACTGGAAGCCCAAAGTGCTTGTTTGCCTAGAGCACAGTATAAGTGTTAATCCTATATGTCTTGCTGACATTGACAGTGGCCAGCCTGCTATTTAGCGAACACACAGCGTGACAGTATTTTAAGTGGCACCCACTCGTGAAATAACGTCAACAGAGCAAGTCAGTGGATTTTCAGTAGATTCACTTACCAAGATTCTGTCAAAAGCAGATGGTGTACCACCTCTCTGCACATGACCAAGAATTGTCACACGAGTGTCAAATCCAAGACGGGAAACCACAAGCTGGCAAAAATAATAAAAAAAATTAAATGAAAAACCAAACTAGCCTAGATTTCTGTCTACGAATTCACAAAGCACAAACCTAGAGGAGATCAGCAGGAAATAAAGCTGTTCTTATTGAGCTCTGCTTAAACCTTCATAGAGTGGGGAATTATAAGCCAGGAAAGACAAAGTCAATATGGCCTTTGTTCCCCAGCTTTAAAAATTCATTCAGATTGTTCTCTGGTATCCTATGGTGAGTAAAAATGTGTGTGCAAGCCAAAAACAATGCTCATATAATATCTCTGTTTATTTTGTAATAACTATTGCTGGATCTTTAAATGTTATCACTTCCCATTTGTCTATCACAAGAGCGGTCATCAGGACTTTATCAGCTTCCCCCCCCCCACCCCTAAGATGATGAAGCATTGTGATGGGAAGAGCAGGAGACAGCTTATCCATTAACTACTCTGCAAAACCAACATTCAGTTGAGTTCTTCAAGCTTTCCTTTTCCCTCTGCCCCCACAGGTATAAGTGGTATGCCACTAACACTCTCTCTCACAGCCCAAGGACAGTCAGATTCAGTCTCCCCTATTGAAAACACTGAATGCTAACCACAAATTTACCAGCTAGTTTAACTTAAGTAAATAGTGAAACTACTGCAAGACCTCAAAATAAACCGATATCCTCCCAGTTCATGTTGTTTTAACAATACACTAACCCCCTCTTTTACTAAGGTGCGCTACCCAATTTAGCGCAAGCTAAACACTAACGCGTCCATAGAATATAATGAATGCGTTAGAATTTAGCGTGCGCTAAATCGGCTAGCGCGCCTTAGTAAAAAGACCCCTAAATTTAAGCGTCACAATTTTTATATCCTTTAAGAGAAAATAAATAAATAATGGGGTTCTCAGCTAGCCTCGGAAGGATACTGGATATTCATAACTTATATTAAAAAAATTTTAACAAACATTAAAGTTAAAAAAAAATGTGTAAAACTGATTTTAGAAACTTCTCTTTCTTCGTTAAAAAATATATATATATATACCTATTCATCAATTTAGACAATGGTTAATTTTCTTTCTGGGCTATTCTGATCTCCTATTTTTAGTTTCAGAGCAACAAAAGAACTTCTTGAATGTTTATGTCTAGTAGTGCTATAGAAATTATCATTAGTCGTAGTATTAGTAGTAATGCACAGACACTTTTTTTTTTAAACAAAATCAAGGAACATTATCAGGGAAGAAGATCCAGATATGACTGAAGGGAAAGGAAAGTGTAAGGATCCTGAGCAAGGCCACTGTCTAATTTTCTTAACTAGTAACTATAGCATCTACAACAGCATTTCTCAACTTCTGCCAGTACCAGGCACAACTAGAAGATTAGAGATGCGGTATGGCATATTCTACCCTCAACTCATCTCCCTCTATTTTTTTCATTATACATAACTGCATCCAGATAAACTAAGATATCTCACATCAAGCTGGAGTTGCAACCAGTCATTCTCATTCCTTTCCTTAATAAGAAATACAGTGGAACCTTGGTTTACGAGCATAATTCGTTCCAGAAGCAAGCTCGTAAACCAATTTACTCGTATATCAAAGCAAGTATCCCCATAGAAAGTAAGGGAAACTCGCTTGATTCGTTCCACCTCCCATCCCCCCGCGCTGCTCCACCCCACCCCACCACATCCCCAAAGACCTCCCCCACCCCCGAGGCCACTGGTGTGCTTCCACATCTCCCCCCCCCGCAAACTAGCATGCCCCCCTCCCCCATGAACCAGCATCGCCCCCCACACGCGAACTAACATCCCCTGCCCGGCCAAACTGAAAGCTTCCCCCCAAAGTGGCACCAGCATGCAGCACCAACCCACAGGAGATAACCAAACAGATTGCTGAATAAGTTGTCTGCAACTACCAACCACAACATCTCCAACAGCATGTCATCAAATGGTTTGAAAAGTGGGTCCACCCTTTATTCTTTAAATCACTCATCCATCACCGTCAGATGACTAGGTGCATTTGCAAGCGGCAGATTTAGAAGGATCCCCAACCTGTCAGTTTCTTGCTTTCAGATTCTACTCATGCACTACCACTCTAATCAATTACATTCTTCCACTACTTGTCTTTAGGGCTGGTAAACTTCTGTAAGATTAAGTACAACTAGAACATAAGAATTGCCATCTCCGGATCAGACCTTGGGTCCATCAAGTCCAGTAATCCGCACACGCGGAGGCCCCACCAGGTGTACCCTGACCTAGTTTTAGTCCCTATATCACCGTATGCTTCTCAAGGGAGATGTGCATCTAATTTACCCTTAAATCCTAGAATCAATCACGCCTCCTTAAAGCCCATCTCCCCTATCAACCCTCCCAACCACGCCTCTGACTCTCTCACCCCAGTCCCGTCTCTCTACTGCAACGCCAGATCTGCATGCAACAAAACCCAAATTCTGAAGGACCTTCTTGAAGATCTTAACCCCGGATTCCTATTCATCACTGAGTCATGGATCACAAAAGACGACATATTCTCTCAAAACGAACTCTGTTCTCACGGTTACCAAGGCCTCTTCTCCCCCAGAATTAATCGAAAAGGTGGTGGCCTGGCACTCCTTCACAAATCATTCTTCGACGTCCAGCTTCTAGAAAAGGGCAGCCATGCCTCCCTAGAATACATGCTAGCCTCTGTTAATAATGAACTGCATCCTCACCCACTGGGCATCCTGCTATTATATCGTCCACCATCCCCCTGGAACAAATCCTCTGATCTCGTCCTTGAAACTATTACTAACTCCTTCCTCCAATTTCAAAGACTACTAATCATTGGAGATATTAATCTTCACATAAACGACACCAACAACAAGGATGCTATTGATCTCAATAACTTCCTCACCTCTTTAGGCTTCCCACCCCCGGATCTCTCCCCAACCCATGAAAAGGGACATACATTAGACATCATCAGTTTCCTCGACCTCACCACTTACAAAACTTAGGTTGATGACACTCGCTGGGAACCTGTCCCCTGGTCCGACCATTTCCTAGGGGCTTTCTACCTCCCCATTTTCATGTCACACCTCGAACCACCACCGCGTACCCCCAATCCCATTACCTTCCGCAAAAAAATTGCGAGCGATTTGTTCTGGAACAAATTCCTCAACCTATTTTCTACCATCCCCAATCCTCCGAGCCCGGAATCCAACTGGCACAATTGGATCACCCTCTCGGAAACCACTTACCGCTCCCTTGCTCCACTATCCACTAAAACCGTCTCCTACTCCCGCAAGGCCCCCTGGTACCTTCCATACCACAGACAACTGAAACAGAAATGTCGTATACTGGAACGCAAATGGAAAAAATCTAAATCCCCCTCCGACAGACAGTCCTGGAGGGCGAATATTAAGTTCTACAATACTGAATTTAAAAAATCAAGGAAGAACTACTACGGCAACAAAATCTCCAGATCCAACAACCAAAGCAATACACTGTTCAACATTTGGCGTTCCATATCCTCCAAACACGATACCGCCACACCCACCTCCTCTCCATCTGCCGATGAGCTAGCAAAATTTTTCAATGAGAAAGTCACTACCTTACGATGCTCCTTCCCTCTTACACCCTCTTACAACTCTCTGGTGCTCACCACCTCCAACCCTAATCTAACCGATGCCAACCATATCCCAGCCGATAGATCCTGGACTGCCTTCGATCTCGTCTCCAACTCCCAGGTCTCCAAACTCTGCCTCAAGTTAAAATCCTGCAACTGTACCTTGGACCCCTTCCCCTCCTACTTATTCGAAAATATTCCCACACAAGCCATCTCATCTCTCACCAGACTTATAAATTCCGCCCTACTCTCAGGCCTATTTTCTGTAGAAATGGGACACATTGCCTTATCCCCTCTACTGAAAAAAGCTGATCTAAACCCCTCCACACCGTCCAGCTACCGCCTAATAGCTAACATCCCTCTTCTGACCAAGATGCTGGAGTCCATCATTGCTACCCAACTCTCATCCTATCTTGAGAGATTCTCCATTCTACTACCCTACCAACATGGCTTCAGACCCAACTTTAGCACTGAATCCCTTCTGGCCTCTTTAATTTCAAAAGTCCAACATCTTCACTCTTGCAACAAGTTCGCTGTCCTTCTTCAATTTGATCTTTCTGCAGCCTTCGACATTGTCCATCATGACATACTAATCCTCCAACTTTCTGAAATTGGCATAAACTCCACAGTCCTAGATTGGTTCTCAAAATTCTTACGTTCGCGCTCTTACTTCGTTAACATGAACGGCTCCTCATCCTCCCCTTGGAAACCAATTTGCGGAGTTCCTCAGGGTTCACCTCTATCCCCGATTCTTTTCAATGTTTATATGTCCTCCCTGAAACTCCTCCAACTATCCCCCTTCGAGACACTCTACACCTACGCCGACGCCTTCTCGAAACTGATTCCAACCTCACTAACCTCTCTGATAACATCTCTTCTTGTATAACGAATCTCCAATCCTGGGCTCTCACCGTTCAAATGAAACTTAATGAGACCAAAACAAAACTACTCTGGCTAGGTCCAAAATTAGATCAGCTGCCCACCCTCATCCCACTATCCTCTGGCACTAAATTGCAGCTTGAGCACTCAAGTAAAGTTCTGGGAATCATCATCGACTCTACACTGTCCTTCAACAATCACCTCAACTCCTTAGTAAAAAAATGCTTTTTCAACCTTCACATGCTAAGGAAAGTCAGATCCTGCTTCCACCAACAACACTTCTCTGTCCTCGTTCAATCTATTATTCTATCTAGACTGGATTACTGCAACTCCATCTACTTAAGCCTAACAAAGAAAAGTCTCCACAGACTTCAGCGGATTCAGAACACTGCGGCCAAATTAATCTTCGCAAAAAGCAAATTCGACCAAGTCTCCCTGCTTCTGTCTAAGCTTCACTGGCTCCCGGTTCTCCTCAGGGTTCACTACAAATGCGCCTGCCTAGCCTTCAAGTCTCTACACGGCATCCTTCCTCCCCTGTTTCCACTTTCCTGGCTCTCCCCGAATCCTAACTCCATCAGATCCACTCAAAAATTCATACTATCATTCCCCTCTTTAAAAGGTATCACCCATACAGGAAAACTTGGAACATCCCTCCTCTTCAAGATCATTGAGCTGTGGAACAGCTTATCTGCCCCTCTTCGAAGTTCGTCCTCCCTCCAACGCTTCAGAAAACATTTGAAAACCTGGCTTTTCTCTAAAATGTAACCACTTCCTCCCTCTCCTCTCTACTCTGTCCCCTCCTTCCTTCCTTTTTACCAAGCCTTTCCCATTGGAGTTCCTTTCTTTAGTAATTTCCTGTAAACCGTGTCGAGCTCTACTTCCGTGGAGATGATGCGGTATATAAACTTAAGGTTTAGTTTAGTTTAGTGGATTCTGCAATTACTTCCTCTGGGAGAGCATTCCAGGTGTCCACCACTCACTGCGTGAAACAGAACTTCCTGATATTCGTCCTGGACCTGTCCCCCCTCAGCTTCAGTTTATGTCCTCTTGTCCGTATCACATCGGAAATTGTAAATAACTGCTTCCATTACTCTATTTTGTCGAACCCTTTCAGTATTTTGAAAGTCTCGATCAGATCTCCTCGCAGTCTCCTCTTCTCAAGGGAGAACAACCCCAGTCTCCTAAGTCGTTACTCACATTCCAGGTTCTCCATACCTTTCACTAGCTTCGTTGCTTGTCTCTGCACCCTCTCTAGCAGTTTTATAGCCTTCCTTAGGTATGGAGACCAATGCTGGACGCAGTATTCCAGGTGTGGTCTGACCATGGCTCTGTAGAGTGGTATTATAACTTTCTCTGATCTACTCATAATTCCCTTCTTTATCATGCCTAGCATTCTATTTGCTGATGTGGAAAACCCAGGGACGGCTACAATGCGTATCTCGGCAAATCAATTCAAAACGATGAAAGCTGTCAGGGAACTTATTTATACACAAATGCATCTGAGAAAAGTTGTTTGGGATTACTTTGAGATTAATCTTCCCTGAAAACTAGAATTTCTTTTCCCCAGATTAGCAACTGACTGCTAATTGTTAAATTAATGTGATAGATTACATGTAGCTAATTTCAACAACAAGCTTTCTTTTCCCATTGATTATTTGACAGTTCAGTTGGGACCTTTTTGGTGCCACATTCTCCTGGCAAATCAGCAGCTTATGGCCACTATAGGTGTCTGCTGATTTCACTCTCTCTCTGCACGCATGGGTTGTGGGTTCTCAACATTAATCAAGGAATGACTAAGAATTCCAACATTTTTCCCACATATGCCTTTTAAAATTCCTATAGTGCATCCATGCATGCCGAGAACCACACCAGTTGAGAAATCCTGTTGTATATGAGAACGATTGTAGACCATGCGAGTAGGGAATGAGAAACTAAGGTAATGGGTGAAACGGGGAATAAGGGAAGGAAAGTGTTCAAATGCCTCTCCCCCCCAAAAAAAAAGAGGAGTGTGAGTCTTACTCAAACTCTAAATTTTGGCTCTGCAACAACCCTTTTTTCAAATGCAAGATTTGTCCAGTAATAAAAGCACAAAATATTTGTCAAAATAAAATGCTCAGTAAGAAAGCAGCCTTTCCAAGCTGAAACAGCAGTGTGCAGGGAAGAGAAGCCAAGTTCCAACGCAAAGCAAAGACATGCACATTTTTAGACCACATCAGACAAACGCAGTGTTTGCGTTCCATTCAGTTTCACTATAGGCTCCTTTTACTAAGATGCGCTAGCGTTTCTAGCGCGCACAAAACCGCGCGATAGAGGAAAATACTAGCGCAAGCTCTATGGAGGCGTTAGCATCTAGCATGCGCTACTCCGCGCGCTAATGCCCTAACGCACCTTAGTAAAAGGAGCCCTATATGGTTTTATAAGATCAATTTTTAAAAAATTGATAAATAAAACCAGCATCAATAACCCACAGAATACTCTTCTGTTGGCATGCAAGGTAAGGAAGTAATCAACAAGCACAATCAAGTATGTGTCTCTACAGTCCAACTCCTGCACAACCACTGTGAAATATGCCGAGTGTGAACAAATGGGAAGAGATGTCTCTTCTGATTTTGCTGCTGGTAGGAGCATGTACTACATCCATTTTCACAGAATTGGTAATCATGGTCGACTATATAAATGTAATTTTTCAAGATAGGTCCGCCATTGTTTTCTACAGCCTAAAGCATTGAGTGTTTCAAGAAAGCTAGTACATGGATGGGAGACTATGTTTAATCCCGCTTAGCTTCCAAAATCTGAGGGGGAACTTTTGGAATCTGTTGCTTAAAACTCTAGCCCTCCAGAAATATAATGCCCAGTATGATGTTTTACTTACATGCAAACCAGGGACTGTCCATTTAGACTAGCAGAGTTTGAGCTGACAAATATATGAAGGGACATGTATTTTGCATATCTTGGGAGTTCTTTCTGGGTCCGGGCTCATGTGTATTCAGTGAAATAGAAAATTTGCATCAAGTAAGAAATGTGCAGTTTTGTAGGATGTCAAGAAAGTCTTGAGTCAGTTTTTCAGAGTTTAAACCTCCCTTCTATAATCATGATAGATACCAACATGCTCTACCACATTAATAATGGTCCATTTTGTATAAAATAGGATTTGTGATATAATTATGCAAATTAATGGCATAAGAGCTCCTAATGCAGTTGCATAAATTAATCTCTAGATGACTGCTCTATTGGAAGGTAGAAGGATGGCAGGAAACTGATCCCACACTTTTCCTCTGCAGATCTGGGCCACACTGCCATGAGCCTGTATTTGTAGCTATGGCGGATGTCTCTTTTTTTATATTGCCCTTCCCAATTCTGCACAACCATGACAGCAGTAAACCTCGACCAGGGCCACAAGCCATGGTCCCCTCCAGAACCCAGCTAAAGTAGATTCTAAATCTGGTCACCCACTAGGTGTCACTGTTACATAATAGCTAGGAATTCTCCCCCACATCACCTCCCCTCCCATCTCTGGGAACTGCCTCCACAGCAACATACAGAGGGCCCACAAAGCAAACGGTGGCCTGGGAACTGAAGCAAGGCTCACAGTATGCCAATGCACAGTCCTGTCATCAAGCCAGTCCTAGACAAAGGTCAATGCAGACAAGAGAATGACACAGGGAAAAGATTTGTCCCCGTCTCCACCCTGTCCCTGTGAGCTCGGCCCCGTCCCTGCAAACCATCTGATCCCATCTGCACAAGCCTCAAATAGTTTTATACTGAACTTATTTTCTATAAAAAGAAATAATATTCTGTACAATTGTCATTTTATAAATTAAAGTTCTGGCTGCTGAACTAGAGGAAGAGATCTTCAACTGACGGGGCTTTGTTTATAAATGTTTATCAACACAATATACTAATTCAGGGGTAGGGAACTCCGGTCTCGAGAGCTGTATTCCAGTTGGGTTTTCAGGATTTCCCCAATGAATATGCATTGAAAGCAGTGCATGCAAATATATCTCATGCATATTCATTCGGGAAATCCTGAAATCCCGACTGGAAAACTCGAGGACCGGAGTTCCCTACCCCTGTACTAGTTTATCCTAAAGAAAAAAAAAAAGAAATATAATTTTTTTTTTACCTTTGTTGTCTGGTTTCTGCTTTCCTCATTTTCTCGTCATTCTCTTCCTTCCATCCACTGTCTGTCTTCTTTCTGTCTGTTCCATATGGAATCTGCTCTATTTCTATGCTTCTACCAGAAACTGTGCCTCTCCCTTCCATCTCTCCCTCCACAACTCCCCCCATTGGTCTGGCACCCATCTTTTTCCCTCAGCTTCCCTCATAATATGGCATCTCTGTCTTCTTCCCTTCCCTCCCTCCAGGTGGTTTTTAGCATCTATCTCCTCCCTTCCTCCCCTCAGATCGGGTATCTGTCTCCCCAATCCAGCATTTACCATTTTTTCTTATCCCCTCCTTACATCCAGCATGTGCTCCCCTCCCCACTTTCCTTCAGCGTCTTCTCCCCTCTCTCTCCTACCCATTTCCATGTGTCTGCTCCCCACTCTTTCCACTCCATTTCCATTCAGCGTCTGTTCCTCTCTTCCCTCCCCCTCTTTCTCCCTTTCAGCGCCCTTCACGCGGTCCAGCAGCCCTCTCCCTCCTGATCGCCGTGGTCCAGGCATCTTCCTCCCTCCTGTCTCTGAGCAGCTTGAGTCTTTAAACAAGTCACATGCGGCTGCACTGAAACTTCTCCTCTGACGCAACTTCCCGTTTCCAGTTGCATCAGAGAAGTTTCAGGCAGCCGCACACAACTTGTTTAAAGGCTTGTACCACTCAGAGTCAGTAAAATGAAAATCTCCAGCAAAGGCGAAGGGAAGGGAGGGAGAGAGATGCGCGTTGCCTCATTTAACTGTGGGGACATGGCCATTCACCGCTCTAAGGAATGGTGAATGGCCTTGATCCGTACCCACGGCAACCAGCTTTTTTCCTCCCCATGTTACCTGTGGGTTATCCACAGCTACCCATGGGTAACCGTGTCATTCTCTAATGCAGACTAATCTGTATTTGTGTAGTATGGAGCGTCTTATCTTTATGCAGAAGAACAAGTAGCAAGGGTGACATGCAAGACAAAAACAAGCTGTTTAAGAATAACACAGACTGGTGCAAGATTTTGTGTAAGCGAGAGACAGCACAGTGGCTTATGGTGAGGCAGGAGTTGCACTGCAAAGAGACTGGCACTTACATCCTTAACCTTTTCAGAAGTAATAGAGGAGTTGTGAGTATCAATGGCACCTTCTGAAACTATTATGATATTCAATCTTTTCTTTCGTGCACGATTCTAAAAGAATAAAACATAATAATAATTTCTTTGCAAAAAGAACCAAAAATGAAATGAGTTGGAACAAGATATGCCTTCTCTGGCACAGTGCTTCAAAGCAAACCATCCACACCCCCATAGGAAGGGTGAAGAGCGAATGGTGCATGAATATGGAATGGAAGGACAAGGCTCTGCTTAACAACTTTATTGGGTTCTCAGAAGACAATCGACAGAAACCTTTGGTAAACCGGCCCCCCTGGTTTACAGAGCAGCCATCTGTACTCACATCCTTAACAAAATCGGAGGAAATGGACTTTCCTTTTCTGTCAATGGATCCTTCAGCTACTATAATAATGTTCAATCTGGAACCACGGGAACGGGTCTACACAGTGAGAGAAACACTACATAAACAGGTACTGTTACAAGGAAAATAAAATAGCAGTAATCGTTAACCCAGAGAGGTGGCACTCAATCTGATCATGAGTCAGTCACCAGTTTGGTGCTGTAAGAGAAAGACAAGATTAGGCTATGCAACTGTCAACAGAAACGAGTACAGTCAAGCCCTAAAATAAAGGAGAGGCCAGTTAGTCAATCAACAACATTTTCTTAGAAAAAGAAGAACAAGGTGATAGAAAAGAGGAGAAGGAATATTTAAGGCACATTTAACATTTGAAAATAGAACTTCTAACTTAAACTTAATACTAAAGCATTATAAATCATAATGTATGGTAGAACTTATTTTTAATTTGCTGAGAAGAAAAGCTAGAGTAAGACTTACACCTTGCTTGCAACTGAATCTTGTCCAAAATAATGCCCAGAAATTCGGTGCCAGGCTCTGCACTGAATTTCCAAGTTTATGGAGCCAACCACACCACAGCTGGTTAAGAGCTATAATCAGCACTAGTGTTTGAAATTTCCCTGAAGCAGCCCTATTTGGGCAAAACAAGAGCCTTGTCGGAGAAATTGAAAGAGAACAACTGATGAAGTTCATGGCTGAGCGTTGAATACGGTTGTAGCAGAGTTCTGCCAGCAATGGGAGGACGTCTCTATACGATTAAATAAGTTAAGTTTTCAACCTTTTGCTTTTCCGTGTGCACAGTGGTGGGTGTTGAAACTTGTATTTTGGATAGTGGGGGGTTTTTGCCTGTGATAATAGCTGAGCGGCTAGAATTCGGCATTATTGAAAACGAAAGCTAAACCTAAATATGCGGAAACGAATGCCATGACTTTTGCATGTGCAGGAGTTAAGTTGTTGGCCAAATTTGAAAATGTAGGGATAGGAACTCATTCAGGAAAATGTTAAAATCACAACCATTTATAGATGCATTTCTTTGAGCAATTGATCTAATGTAAAGATTGAATCTGTCTGTTCGCTCTTATTTTGTTTTGACTTTTAATATTTTATGTATGTAACTTTCTGTAAACCGTTTTGGAAAAAAACGGCATAGAAATTTAAAAAATAAATAAATCTGTTTTGATTGCCGTCTCCTACATAAATTGCTTGAAGCTTTTTTCTCCACTTTGTCATTAAATGTGGTTCTCTCAGGGCAGTTCCATCACTGGCTGGTAACATTTTTTGAGAAATTTTTGTAATTGTGTTACTATTTATAATTATTTGACAGACGTTTAAAAACCTATATGGCATAAATGCACATGAATCGAGTCTATTTCAATTGAAAGGAAGCTCTGGTTGGGCGCCTTTTTGTGGAGACAATAAAAGCTGATTAAATATATTTTATATGCAGGTATTTTTTTCTGTTCCTAGTGAGCTCACAATTTAAGTTCTGTATCTGGGGCAATGAAGGGTTAAGTGACTTGCCCAGGGTCACAGTCCACTGCACTAACCAGAAAAGTGTATCTGGAGTTCACTGGATTTCTAACGGATAGGAAGGGATAGCAGATGGCATGGATAGACGACTAGATAGGCCATATGGTCTTTATCGGCCTTCATTTTTATCTCCGTTTCTATACTCAGGTCAAAAATAGTGGAGTCCTAAATACACAAAGGCAAATCAAAAATTAAAGGCAATTGTTAAATTACGCGGTAATCAGAACAGAGCTAGCAACATGCAGCATATGTACTTGTACATTGCCTGTTGGATAGTTCATCCATGCACAATGCAGCGCTTGGCTTTAGTCATGTGGCAGCCATAAGGTCAGAAACATGGACGCTCCATTGCAAGATTGCACCATCGAAGTACCATGTGCAGTAGTGCGTTTTCTTTGGGCAGAGGGAGTGAAACCTGTGGAAATTCACCGTCTGATGTTGACTCAATATGTAACGAGCACCATTAACCGATGAAAGGTTTAAGAGTGGGTAAAAAGATTTAAAGCAGGAAGAACAGGTGTAACCGGTTGCCCATCAACATCACGCACACAAGAGCACAATGACAGGGCGGATGCCTTGATTAGAGAAGACCAATGGATAATGGTGGCTCGATTGGCTGCAAATTTGAATGTCCGGTATTGGTCTGTATTTGCCACTTCACGTGTTATTCTGGAGCCGCCAGTCTCAAGTCCCTGCTCCCAGATTATTAGAAATTCTGAAGAAGACAATGTCATTTGAAGTGTATTAAGTGAAGTGTATTAAGGAGGAACTTTTTACTGTGTAACTTATTATGTGGGAAACGGTCTTATATACCTTATATACCACAGTTAAAGTTATGTGCAAACTATTAATATGCCAAAATCAAAATCCGCTGTCCTTCTTGAAAATATCCACAAATTCTGTATGAATAAGCGCTGTCAATTTGATATTACCAACCATATCAAACTTTTAAAGCTATCCCCAAAGAAAATAGATCACTTAATCTATGTGGACAGTGACTCGGGCAAATGAAACACACTGTACT
Organism: Geotrypetes seraphini; assembly: GCF_902459505.1. Classification (NCBI taxonomy): domain Eukaryota; kingdom Metazoa; phylum Chordata; class Amphibia; order Gymnophiona; family Dermophiidae; genus Geotrypetes; species Geotrypetes seraphini. The sequence goes on from NC_047085.1 coordinate 457,887,618, forward strand.
GTACTGTGTACAAAAGAATGATCCATATAGAATGTTCTGTACAGATGACCAGGTTCCTTCACCATTGCAATTTAAAATGTCAAACTGTCAAATCAAGATTATAGTAAGATTCATAAAACCCTTAAATCCGTAAAGGAAAAAATAAAGCCAAATCCAAATTACCCAAATCTGAAAGAATTAAAGCAAAAGATGAATAATTAAATAGTCATTGGCTGCTCTCTATGACTCAAATAATATTCCAGTTTCTCCGGTTCATCAAAACTAAAAGTTCTATTATCAATAATAACTTTCATAATAGCAGGATACGAGAGACCATATTTCGCTCCAATTTCTTTCAGCTTCGGTCTAATATCCAATAATTTTTTCCTCTTATCTGCCGTTGCTTTGGCGAAATCAGGGACAATATGCACTCTTGCATCCTGACATTTTAGGATAGAGGTTTCCTTAGCAAGGCGCAAAATTTTCAGCACTTGTTGGTGGCGCAACATCTTAAAAATGAGAGGACGAGGACTCTATCTGGTCTTCTCATCAGTATACGGTGTGCACGCTCAATTTCAATAGTAAACCGGAACTTAAGAGGAAGTACTTTCGTCAAAAAATTTTCTAAGAATTGGATTGGATTCCCTTTCTCCACCCCTTCCGGTAGTCCTAAAAGTCTCAAGTTACTCCTCCTCATATGATTCTGACAATCTTCCACCTCTTTTGTAAGCATATTGATTTTATCTCTGTCTGCTTTAAATTGTCTTTTTTTCCCGTTTCAAAACTGTCCATTCAAACTTCCAGTTTAGTTGTTTTTATTTCCAGTATTTCAGTTTGTTTGTTTAGAGTAGTTACCTCTTCTTGTATGTCATTTAGTTTCTTTGCATTACTTAAAACAATCTCCTTTATTATCTGAAGCTCTTTCATTACATCAATATCATTAGCGCTGTCCTTAGGTAACGAATATTTAGATGGCGTTGCCAGTTCCGGCTTAGACCTTTTCACGCTGCCAGTGCCGGTACTTAAACTCACGGCTTCAGATTTATTCTGCTTCCCCGACGCCATCGAAACTATTATACCCCTTGTTTGTATAAAAAAAAATTATTTTTTCCTATATTTATTTTAAATACAAATGTCTGTAGATGTGGAGCCTCTGATCTACCCATCCATCTTCGTGCACCACCAAGCCATGCCCCCGGTTTTTTTTGAAAATTGATGGATAAATTGTGTCATTATACAATGAAATGACAAACAAAAAAAAAAAATCTTCTTGCAACACCATGTGTTAAACTTCTCCCTCCATATTCGCGGTGGTTAGGGTAAGAGCCGGCTCGCGAATATTAAAAAACTATGAATAATATTCGGGCCGGTTCTGCCCCTAACCCCCACTTCCCTCAGCTATTTTAAACTCTGAAAGCCTCTCCTTAAGCCTTACCTGGTGGTCTAGCGGGTTTTCGGGGCAGGAGCGATCTTCCCACGCTCCTGCCCCGTACAGATCGCTCATAGGAAATGGCTGCCTTGAGCTCCCATAGTCTCGCGAGCCATTTCCTGTGAGTGATCTGCACAGGGCAGGAGCGTGGGAAGATTGCTCCTGCCCCGAAAACCCACTAGACTACCAGGTAAGGCTTAAGGGGGGGCTTACAGGGCTTAAAATAGCCTGAAAAATGAAAATGCATTTTTTGGTTTAAAACCGCAAACAAGCAAATCCGTAGATACAGAATTCGCGAATACAGAAGGGGAAGTGTATTTAGTAATAGCTCACACTATTACACAGTAGTGCACACTATTAAATGACTGAAAAAGCACAGTTACTTACCGTAACAGGTGTTATCCAGGGACAGCAGGCATATATTCTCACATGTGGGTGACGTCATCTACGGAGCCCCGGCGCGGACAGCTTTTCAAGCAAACTTGCTAGAAGTTTCAAGTTTGCACACTGCACCACGCATGTGCGTGCCTTCTGCCCACTAGAGGGCGCATCCCACCTCGTGGTCCTCAGTTCCATAACTAGCTTAGAAGCCATCCCCGGGGAGGTGGGCGGGTTGTGAGAATATATGCCTGCTGTCCCTGGATAACACCTGTTACGGTAAGTAACTGTGCTTTATCCCAGGACAAGCAGGCATGATATTCTCACATGTGGGTGACCTCCAAGCCAAACCAAAAAGGGCAGGTGGGAGGATGGCAATTTTAAGAAAACAGATTTTGTAAAACTGACTGGCCAAACCGGCCGTCACTCCTGGACAGAGTGTCCAGACAGTAGTGAGAGGTGAATGTATGAACCGAAGACCAAGTGGCAGCCTTACATATGTCTTCCATCGGGGTGGAACGGAGGAAGGCTATCGAAGCTGCCATTGCTCGGACCTTGTGCCCCGTGACTCGACCCGGGGGAGGAAGGCCAGCCTGAGTATAGCAAAGGGAGATGCACGCCGCCAACCAGTTAGACAGAGTGCGCTTGGAAACTGGGTGCCCTAATCGATTGGGATCGAAGGACAAGAATAATTGCGGGACCTTCCGATGGGACTTGGTGCGTTGAAGGTAAAATGCCAACGCCCTCTTACAGTCAAGCGTGTGAAGCGCCGTCTCGCCAGGATGGGAGTGGGGCTTAGGGAAGAACACAGGAAGGACAATGGACTGATTGAGGTGGAAATCAGAAACAACCTTCGGGACAAACTTAGGATGGGTGCGGAGGACCACCTTGTCATGATGGAATACGGTGAAGGGTGGGTCCGCAACCAAGGCTTGTAGTTCCCCAATCCGCCTAGCGGAGGTGAGGGCAATCAGAAACACCACCTTCCAAGTCAGAAATTTCAAGAGGGACTTGTTGAGTGGCTCAAAGGGTGGTTTCATCAGTTGAGCTAAAACCACATTCAAATTCCATACGACTGGGGGAGGTTTGAGCGGGGGACAAACCCTGAGTAATCCTTTCATGAAGCGTGTCACCAAGGGATGGAGAGACAGAGGGCGTCCATCCAGGTGTTGGTGGAAGGCGGAAATCGCACTAAGATGGACACGCACCGAAGTGGTTTTCAGGCCAGAGCGCGACAAATGGAATAAGTAGTCCAGAACCGAGGGTACCGGGGCCGATACCGGGTCCAGGAGGAAAGAAGAGCACCAGGTGGAAAACCTGGTCCATTTCTGCGAATAGCAAAGCCTCGTCGAGATCTTGCGGGAGGCTTCCAGCACTTCCCTCACTGATTGAGACAGGTCCGGAGGGGTCAGGGAACAAGAAACCAAGCTGTCAGGTGCAATGACTGCAGATTGGGATGTAACATGGATCCTTGATTCTGAGATAGCAGAGAAGGACCGACAGGCAGAAGAAGGGGTTCCCTGGCGCTGAGTTGGAGCAGTAGGGAGAACCAGTTCTGACGCGGCCACCGAGGAGCTATGAGAATCATCGTGGCCGTGGACGATCTGAGGTGTACCAACGTTCGCATGATCAGAGGGAAAGGAGGGAATGCATAGAGGAACTTCCCGTCCCAATCGAGAAGGAAGGCATCCGCCTCCAGACGATCCCGCGAGTACATCCGAGAACAATATAGTGGTAGTTTGTGTGCCTCCGGAGAGGCGAACAGATCTACCTGTGGCGTTCCCCAGCGAGCGAAGACCTCGTGCAGAACTGCTGAGTGTAGAGTCCACTCGTGGGGTTGCAGGAGTCGACTGAGTTTGTCCGCCAGACAATTCAGTTCCCCCTGGATGTAGACCGCCCGGAGGAAGATGTTCCGGGAGGCCGCCCACTCCCAGAGGCGAAGGGCCTCGGAGCAGAGGGGCCACGACCCCGTTCCCCCCTGTTTGTTCACATAGTACATTGCTACTTGGTTGTCCGTGCGGACGAGGACCACCTGGTCCTGTACTACGTGAACGAAGGCTCGAAGTGCTAGGAAGATGGCCCGAAGCTCTAGCACGTTGATGTGACAGCGACGGTCCTCCGCCGACCACAGGCCCTGTGTGCGAAGACCGTCGAGGTGGGCTCCCCACGCGTAGTCCGAGGAGTCCGTGGTCAGAACCTTGCGAAATGGGGGAGTGCGAAACATTAGTCCCGTGGACAGATTTGAAGAGTCTGTCCACCAACTTAGCGATTTCCGCAAAAGCGGAGTCACCGAAATGAGGCGCGACTCCGGATCGCACTCCTGGCGCCATTGTGATGCGAGTGTATACTGAGGGATCCTCAGATGCAGCCTCGCAAATGGCGTGACGTGTACCGTCGAGGCCATATGGCCGAGCAGCATCATCATGCGCTTGGCCGACACCCTTGGTAGTTGAGAGACCTGGCGGCTCATCCGTACCAAGACTTCCAACCGTTGGGTCGGAAGGTAGGAGCGCAGGCGCACCGTGTCCAGCACCGCACCTATGAATTGAAGAGACTGAGCCGGCCTCAACTGAGACTTTGGAAAGTTTATCTCGAATCCGAGGGTTTGCAGGAAGGCAATAGACTGTCGGGTCGCTGAGATAACCTCCTCCCTGGTCGGGGCTTTGATGAGCCAGTCGTCCAGGTAAGGGAACACGTGGAGCCCGCGAGACCTCAGGGCTGCCGCCACTACTACCATGCACTTCGTGAATACTCGTGGGGACGCGGCCAGGCCGAAGGGCAGGACTCTGTACTGGAGGTGTAGGTCTCCCACCTGGAATCGTAAGAATTTTCGGCAGGTGGGGTGCACCGGGACATGGGTATATGCTTCCTTCAAGTCGAGGGAGCACATCCAGTCCCCTTCCTCCAAGAGAGGATACAAGACCGGGAGAGATAGCATTCGAAATTTCTCCCTGGCCAGGCATTTGTTGAGCTTCCTGAGGTCGAGTATGGGGCGCATGTCCCCGGTCTTTTTTGGGACCAAAAAGTAACGGGAGTAAAATCCCGTCCCCCACTGTTCCTTGGGGACGGGCTCGACCGCCCGAAGCTTCAGGAGAGCTTTGGCTTCGGTCAGAAGGGTCGGTAGTTGCGACCGGTTGCACCAGGCTAAACTTGGGGGACTGTCCGGTGGTGAGGACACAAAATTGAGCGAGTAGCCTTCGGAGACGATCCGGAGCACCCAAGCGTCTGAGGTAATCGCGGTCCATGCCTTCCGGAAGGACCGAAGACGCCCCCCGATAGGAAGGGGTTCTGGTGAAGGTGCGGAGGGGAACCCGCCCCGTCCGCTCAGCCCGTCAAAAGGAAGGCGCGGGCTTAGAAGGGCCCTGCGCCGGGGCTTGGGTTTGTCCCCCTCTGCCTCGTTGAGACGAACGTCTCGGAGGCGGTCTTGAGAAGGACGGGGTCGACTTCTGGGGGTACCGGCGCGGCGGAGGCCGGAAAGGTTTCTGTGGCGGGGGCCTAGGTTTGGGGCGGACCAGGGATGCTAAAGAGCGTTCCTGTTCCGACAACCGTTTGGTCGCCGCCTCCAAAGACTCGTCAAATAACTCGGACCCCACACAGGGCAGGTCTGCAAGACGTTCCTGCAGGTTTGGGTCCATGTCGAGGGTGCGAAGCCAGGCCAAGCGGCGCATGGCCACTGCGAGGGCCGACACCCTCGAAACCAGCTCAAAGGTGTCGTACACTGAATGGAAAAGGTACAACCGCAATTGAGACAGGTTGGACATAAACTTATCGAATCCTGCTCTTTTGGAGTCCGGTAACGAGTTCCGATATTGAGGAAGGTCCTTCACCATCCCACGCAAGTAGGAGGAAAAGGTGAAGGAGTAATTTAGAACTCTGGTGGCCATCAGAGTGTTTGAATAGAGGCGACGGCCAAACTTGTCCAGGGTCCGCCCCTCCCTGCCGGGTGGAACCGCCGCAGAAACCCGTGAGGGCTGTGATTTTTTAAGGGCAGATTCCACCAGGAGGGACTGGTGGGAGAGCTGCGCCTTATCAAACCCTTTCGGGGGAATCGTCCTATACTTTGATTCCATTTTTGACGGGACAGACGTGCCTGTAAGAGGGCTCGACAAGTTCTTCAGCCAGGTCTGCAGGAGGACACTGTTGAGAGGGAGTCTAGGTACCTCTCTAGGGGGAGTGGGAAGGTCCTGTTCCTCTAGAAATTCCTTGGAATATTTGGAACCTACCATCAGGTCAATCCCCAGGGCTTGGGCCATGTCCTGGACAAAAGATGAGAAGGAGGACGGCCTAGCCTGGGGGGACGGGGTTCTCGACCGTCCCACCGAGGAGCGGGGGGAGGCCTCATGGGAATACTGAGGATTCCTAACCGATCCTGAATCCCAGGATCCTCTCTCCACGGCCCTCGAGGGGGAGGGTGAAATCATCCTCCTAGGGGAGTCCCTGGGGGAGGATCCCGGGGTCCGTGGGGTCCTCTCCCGTTTCCTCGGCGAGGCGGCGCGGGAAGACTTTCCCCGAGGTGAGCGGAGGAGCCTCGGATTATCGAGGCGCAACTCCGACACCTGCAGCGCCTCGCCCCCGAACGACGAGGAACGATCGCGCCGAGGCGAGCCCCGGGGTCGCTTAGGCTTCCTCGATCGGCGCCTCGTCCGAGGTCGCCTCGAGGGCGAGGCGTCCGGGGAAGATCCCGAAGCCGAGGAGGAAAGTCGGCGCACTCTGCGGAACTTTTCTTTTGGGCGGACACTGCGCTCAGGAGGCTCCCCCGAGGTCGAGGTCCGGGGCGGGGCCGAGACCGAGGTGGACGGGGCCGCAATACCCGAGACCGAGGTCGCCGAGGCCGGGGCTCCCGAGGTCGAGGGAGCCGAGACCGGGGCCTCCGAGGCCGAGGGCGCCCCGGCCGAGGTCGACGTCGCCGGGCCCGCAGCACGCTGCAGCACTTCCAGGGCTCCCGACAGCTCCGATGAGATCAAGGCTCGAAGGAGATCCTGGAAGGCCGGAATCCCCACGAAGGTGGGGAGTTCCGAGTCCGGGGCACACTCCCTGGAGGGCGACCTCGGTCTCGAGTATTCCCTCGGGGTGTGCGGAGTCGAGGTCCGATGCGGGGCCGGGGTCGACCCACCCGCTTTGGCCTGACTCGAGGATGGCTTCTTTGCTGAAGGGGATGGAACAGAGGACTTACCCGAAGCTGGCTTCGATGACGACGGCTTCGAAGATGAGGGCCGAGGCGACGCCGAGGCCCCCGAGGACGCCGAGGCCGAGGTCAAGGCCGGGGCCGAAGCCGGGGCCGACGTCGAGGCCTTGGGCGGCGCGTCGACGGCGAACAATTCCGCCATTCTGGCCTTACGGCGACGGAGGGCCCTGTTCTGGAAGGTAGCACAGCGATCACACGAGGCTGTTGGATGTTCGGGCCCAAGACAGACAATGCACCACCGGTGAGGGTCGGTGATGGAGAGTAGTCTCTCACACCGGCTGCATTTCTTGAATCCCGTAACAGGACGGGACATCGACGAGAAAAAGAAGAAGGCCGGGAACGACCGACGTTCCCCGGCTCAGGCTTCCGGGAGCCCCCGGAGCCCAACGAAAAACAATTATTATTTTTTTTTTTTTGTAAGACGGACGAAAAATAAAGCAGCACCGCGATTAATCCGATCAATAAACAAACTAAACGCGGCAGCTAGAAGGCAAAAACACTGGAGCTCAGATCCACAGGGCTTTCTTGCTCCGCGGAAAAATTTGAACTGAGGACCACGAGGTGGGATGCGCCCTCTAGTGGGCAGAAGGCACGCACATGCGTGGTGCAGTGTGCAAACTTGAAACTTCTAGCAAGTTTGCTTGAAAAGCTGTCCGCGCCGGGGCTCCGTAGATGACGTCACCCACATGTGAGAATATCATGCCTGCTTGTCCTGGGATAAAGAAAAGCTGCACATTTAACATATTAATAATGCAATAAACATATTAAAGTTTTAACATGTGTTATAAACCCAGCCTTGACCTTCCGGTCTGCCGCCCTCCCGCTCATCTCCCAGGCCCATGGTCTCCCCAGATATTTATCATCCTCCGTCTCCCTCCATTTCCTCATGCCAGCATTACATTCATTCACTCATTTGTCATCTCCTCCACCGAGTCCACTGCTTCCCCAAATCTGTAGTGGAGGTAGGGGCACTCATCAAAATAGAAAGCAGGCATAACACATTGCCCTATGCATACCACTGCAAGCCCTCCTGGCTCCTCTAAGATGAGCAAGAGTTCGCTACCTACAGTCCTGCCAGTAGCAATAGTGAGGGACAATCAAGCTCTGCAGGACGCCAGGAAACCTGCCTGTCCCTAGTGACTGCAAACACAATATTGACGCACAACAGCAATGCAGTTGGAGGACTCCTGCTCAGCTTACAGAGAACAGTGGTCCCAACCTTCCAAAAACAGGCAAAGTAACATGAGAGAGGGACAGAACCAGCAGTGGAGCACAGAAGGCAATGCTGTGGGCCTGCCTTCTATTTAATTTTGCTGTAGCTGCAGCCCTGCAGAGGAGCCAAAGAGTGAGGGAGTGAAATGAGAGAGGAAAGGGAGAAAGACAAAGGGGTAATGCTAGATGTGGGGGGAAAGAAAGAGATGCAATATTGGATGATGGGGGAAGAGAGAGAGAAAAAGGCAATGTTGGGTGGGGAAAAGTAAGACAGAGGGGCTATGCTGGATGGGGGAAGAGAAAGACAGAGGAGAGGAGTGATCTTTGATGGCTAGGGAGACAAAGAGGCAGAGGGAAGATGTGACATAACGGGGAAGAATTAATTTCTCATTCAGGATTACTATAATGATATACTGGAAAGTAAAGCCGTCTGTTGACCAATTTATGTGATTAACTTAATAACGTGTGCTCAGCTAAACTAGGAGTGCTAAGATAAACTAAGAATGTTAACGTTAACATTAGACTACCACCGTACAGGTCATAATATTTCCCCCATTTTGTTTGCAAGTCATTTTTTCAAAATAGAAACAATTATAAACCTAATTTAGGAAAGCTTTTTCTGCATACATGAAACAGGAGAGAACCTACTCTACCTTCTAGACACACTGTCTGGTTCCACAGTCTTCACACATTGTATCAGGAATTACCTCGGAAAGTTTAGTGCACATCTGATCTTCCCATCCTTCTTGTGGCGGGCACTCAGGAATGAAGACCCAATCTGCACCACAAGCTAAGGCACTGACCAGTGCAAGATACCTATAAAAGAGAACATCAGAGATTTATTAGCTGATATTTGAAGAGAAGAAATTGTTTAATTATGCAGATTTTAAGATTTTAGTTTGGCCCTTAGTTTATGTATGTTTTTATTGATATAAACGGTTTAGTTTTTTGTAAACAGTATAAAAAATGTTAAATAAATGCAAATAATTCATTGTCAAAACTTTGCTGGAATCCATTTACTTTGCAGAGCACTGAACACAACAGAGAGGAGCAAACTTACCCACAGTGTCTTCCCATGACCTCTAGAACAAAAGTCCTCTGATGACTGCACAAAAAAAAACAGATCATAGAGTTTTAGCGCACTTAAACATCTGAAGAGCAGCATGACACAATTAAACCTGGGAAAGTATACTGATATTACTTTTTTTTTTTTTTTTTTTTTGCAAGAATCATCTTTGGAATCTCAACTTTGTTAAGCCTTAATGCTAAAGGCTTGCAGTTAACCATTTGTTTGGGTCTTTCACACTGAATTGCTGCAGGAAGTTTAGTGGGAAAGTTCTGAAAGCTTTGCCTTAGTCACTGCCACCATTATATGTAGGTCCAAGTGTTTTGATGCTGCTGTGCTGGTTCTGAGCATAACACCCCAAGCCACACACAGACAAGAAAAGCATGAAGAGAGTCATCTGCAACTAATCAGGTGTACTTGTACAAATGTGCACATGTAACACTCAAAAATAAAATGCATTTACAAAAGGACAAAAGAAATATGCCAACAGAGAGAGAAAAAAGAAACAGAAAGAAAGGAAAAGAAAGAGTGAGTGAGTAACAGAGCTAATAGGCAGGGAGGCTGGCAAGAGGAGTAGAATATAAAAATGTCAACTGATGCATTCTTGCTATTTTTTCTAGAATAAAAGGTAAAAGATTGATTTTGTAGAATGAAAATCCAATATGCTGTATGTTCCATTATGTCTGCCCCTTAGGTTCACCCTATGATGGTAAGCATTCTCTACCCTCCACCACCCTCACCCCCCAAATATATTATATATTCCATAAATTACTGTTTGAAATGATATTATTTCTTTAGATGTTGGGGAGCTTAAATTTCCACAACAATCCAAATTCTTCAAAAAAAATTTTCAACACAGTAAAATGTATATTAAACAGATAGGAAAAGGGATGGGATTTGGATATACTGCCTTTCTGTTAGGGTTGCCAGACATCCAAATTTACCCAGATATGTCCTCTTTTTTAGAGGATTGTCCAGGTTTCCTGGACTAGAGGAAGTTTGTCTGGGTTTTGAACTTGCTCTCTCCAGTCCAGATATGGCTCTCCCCCATTGGCCCCATTGTACCTCCTCCAGTGCTACAATTTCAAACTTCAGGAAACCAGCAGCCGGCAGCATTAGCTGCATGATCCTGCTGCCATCAGCCTGCCCCAGAAGCCTTCGCTCTACAGCATCCCGCCTAGGTGGGAAGAGGAAGTCACTGCAGAATGAAGGTTTCTAGGACAGGCCGATGGCAGCAGGATCATGTCACTAATGCTGCCAGCTGCCTGAAGCTTGAAATTGCAGTCCCGGAGGAGGTATATGGGGACAGGAGAGAGAGCTATACCCAACTCTGGGGTGGCCCGGATTGGGGAGGGGGGCCAGAGAGCAAGAGAGAACTGTGGGTGGGTCAGGGTAGGGATGAGACTAGTGGGAGGAAGGAGGCACTATGGGTGGGGTCATGTGTCCTATTTTTTGACTTCACAAATATGATAACCCTACTTTCTGTGTTTTACACATTATATACTGGCACTGAATTTGTACCTGGGAAAATGGAGAGATAAATGACTTGCCCAGAGTCACAAGGAGCTGCAATGGGAATTGAACCCAGTTCCCCTGGTTCTTAGGCCACTGCACTAACCTGTAGAGATCTAAATAAGGACTCTTGCTTACATTCTTTAACGTACAGAAAACAGTACTGGATCACTGGTAAAACTACCTGAAAGCACCTAATTTTCAAAACACCCTGAAGGGCAATGATAGATTATTTATTACCTTTCAGTTATTACCTTTCAGTTATCCATTTGCTCTGACTCTCATTCAAGACATTTGATTTATTTTATTTTTAACTGAAACTATTGATGCTATGAATATTACCCAGGACAGTCATCACCATAGCTGACATAGCCTCATCAGACAAGTACATGTGGTTCCTACTAGAAACTCAACTACCCACTTATCAAAATAGCCAAGGATAGTTTCTTCACCAGCTCTGAAATTTCCTCCACTGCCTCTCAAATGGCCCCAGACAATGCCAATAAGCTGCTAGTCAGTTCATCTTGTACCAGTGGTCCAATTTGAAAATCACCAATGTCCAAGTTGATGTAAGAGGTTGCTTCCAAGTAGATGTCAGAACAATCCGAGCTGCAGTGACAAGCAAAATTTATCTTTCCCTTCATCCAGTCCCCTCAAGTAAGAGCTGAGTAAAGCAATATCCACCCCATCACAAGACTCGTATCCGATATTTATGATAAAATGCAAAATATCTTTTTTCCAAAAATAATGCACTCTCACTGAGTCCAGTTCAGGCTTTCCTGGATCCCTGTGCACACTCACCCAAATGGCATACAAAGCACGAGTACTTGAAAAGATGCAACAAAACTTTTATTCTTTGACATGACCAGAGCCTGTTTCCTCACAGGCTCAGGGATTGTAACATAAAGGCTCTCCAACTGTATTTATGGTTAGTCCTTGCTATACTTTACATATTATTCAGCAAGAAGGGGTTTTGGCTTAGCTTTGCCAACACTTTTAACATCCATGTTCTCAGTTCTTATAACAGACTTCTCACCCTGCCAATCTTTCTCTGTAAACCTATTGTCAGACGCCAACTTGGAACTCTCAAACACTTTTCCTTCCTGAGCTCCCTTCTAGCCCACAACTGGAAAAGGTTTCTCTGTGGAGGTTTCTTTTGTGGGACCTCTCTTTTTGGAACCTCACTGAAACTCCCTTCTTTCTAGCCAAGTCCTGCCCCTCTGCTTCAGCTGGACTGCATTATTCTCCCAATGTGGCTCAGCACTGAGCTGCAGAGGCTCAGTGCTTTCTGGGACCTGGTGTCCATTTACTCTTGGGCTAGCTCCCCCTGCTGTCCAAAGGTACATATGCAGCACTGGTGAGGGAGGATCCCTGACCCCCCCTCACACTCACACCACATATGCAAATATGTACCCACTTCCCCACGCTCTAACAACTATCCCCTCTTCAGCTGTACATTTTAAGCAGCTGAACAGGGGTGTAATACCATCTCAACAAAACTATATACAGTGGTGCCTCACACAACGAACTTAATTGGTTCCAGGAGCAAGTTTGTTATGCGAAACGTTCGTTATGTGAAACGCGTTTTCCCATAAGAATACATGTAAAAAAAAATAATTCGTTCTGCAGCATAAAATATGCTAAGATGACATAAAAAAGATAAATTTTTGGTTATTATTTTTATTTAGATACATCTAAAAACATAATTGTTTTTTAAAACAACACACATTTTTAAATTTAAAGACAGACTAAGTAGAGTCTAATTTTACAGTGAGAGAGGGCAGAGTCTCAGCGGCAAAAACTGGGACTTAACTGTTCATTTTTTTTTTTTTCTACCGTGTTTCCCCGATGATAAGGCAGGGCCATCAAATAAGACAGCCCACCCTTTTTAGAAAAAAATGTAAAATAAGGCACCCCCCCGCAAATAAGCCACCCACCGATACCTGCGCTTACCCGAATCGGGTGGTACGGTGGGTGACTCCGTGTGGTCCCTGGCACCCCCGACACGATCGGGGCAAGAGGGAGCTCAAGCCCTCTTGCCCCCCCCCGACTCCCCGACACGATCGGGGCAAGAGGGAGCCCAAGCCCTCTTGCCCCCCGACTCCCCGACACGACCGGGGCAAGAGGGAGCCCAAGCCCTCTTGCCCCCCCGACTCCCCGACACGATCGGGGCAAGAGGGAGCCCAAGCCCTCTTGCCCCCCCCCCCGACTCCCCGACACGATCGGGGCAAGAGGGAGCCCAAGCCCTCTTGCCCCCCGACTCCCCGACACGATCGGGGCAAGAGGGAGCCCAAGCCCTCTTGCCCCCCCGACTCCCCGACACGATCGGGGCAAGAGGGAGCCCAAGCCCTCTTGTCCCCCCGACTCCCCGACACGATCGGGGCAAGAGGGAGCCCAAGCCCTCTTGCCCCGCCGATTCCCCAACTCCCCGACAATATCGGGCCAGGAGGGAGCCCAAGTCCTCCTGGCCACGGCGACCCCCTAACCCCACCCTGCACTACATTACGGGCAGGAGGGATCCCAGGCCCTCCTGCCCTCGACGCAAACCCCCCCTCCCCCCAACGACCGCCCCCCCCAAGAACCTCCGACCGCCCCCCCAGCCGACCCATGTGCCTCAGGCCCCGCCCCCAGGAGGGACCTAAGGCTCCCGGGCCTATTCTGATTGGCCCAGGCGCCTTAGGCCCCACCAGTAGGCGGAGCTTTGGGACGGATGGGCCAATCCGGCCTCATTCCGTCGTTGGCTGCCTGCCGGACAGGCGGGTTTGGCTCCCGTCTGTCCGGCCAACTACAGAAAGGTACGGGGAAGGGGGTTGGGGGTGTCGTGGGGGTCGGCCAGGGGGGTCGCGGGTCGGCTGGGGGGCGGTCGGAGGTTCTTGGGGGGGGGCGGTCGTTGGGGGGAGGGGGGGTTTGCGTCGAGGGCAGGAGGGCCTGGGATCCCTCCTGCCCGTAATGTAGTGCAGGGTGGGGTTAGGGGGTCGCCGTGGCCAGGAGGACTTGGGCTCCCTCCTGGCCCGATCGTGTCGGGGAGTCGGGGGGGCAAGAGGGCTTGGGCTCCCTCTTGCCCCGATCGTGTCGGGGAGTCGGGGGGGCAAGAGGGCTTGAGCTCCCTCTTGCCCCGATCGTGTCGGGGAGTCGGGGGGGCAAGAGGGCTTGGGCTCCCTCTTGCCCCGATCGTGTCGGGGAGTCGGGGGGGCAAGAGGGCTTGGGCTCCCTCTTGCCCCGATCGTGTCGGGGAGTCGGGGGGGCAAGAGGGCTTGAGCTCCCTCTTGCCCCGATCGTGTCGGGGGGGCAAGAGGGCTTGGGCTCCCTCTTGCCCCGATCGTGTCGGGGAGTCGGGGGGGGCAAGAGGGAGCCAGGCGGAGAGAGGGCAGTTAAGCGCAGTGCCTGCGCGGAAGGATGCAGCTCGGGCGACTTCGTTGTGTGAAACGAAGTTCGTTGTACGAATCAAGACATAAAGTTCGTTGTGCGCAGCGTTCGCTGTGCGAGGCGTCCGTTATGCGAGGCACCACTGTACTTGTTTTCAGCAATCACAGTGGTTAAATCCAAGAACATGGTATGACACCAAATTCCTTCCCATTCAGACTTTGTTAATTGCCTACACAAATGCCTTTCCTAAGCATTGACACAGACATGCCTGCCACCCCTCTTACCATCAAGGCATTTATAAATGCAAGAAATCACCCGCTCTGCAGGCTAGGACCCAGGAGCCACTCAAAAGCTGTCTCTCTCAATGCCAGCTCTTCTAAAATACCCAAACTATGTATATGTCTAACCTACAAAAAAGGAAATAGCTCCTGTGAATGCAATCCCTGTATAAATCACAAACGATTTGACCTGCTTAGTAACCAAATCACGACATACTAATTCCTGTTCTTCTCATCTGTAAAAAACACCTGGGCCTCTCTCTGGCCCAGATTAAACTGGAAGGATGAGAACCACAAATATCTACACCCTTTCAACAACCATCTCTTAACTGCTTTCTACATCCTCATGTTACCCCCCCCCTTCACAACTGCTTTTCAGAAATCAAAACTTGGATGACCGTAAACAAACTCCAACTGAACACCTCAAAACAGAACTACCGGTACTTTGGATCATGAAAGAAAAATGCACTTACAACCGCTCCCTCTATGAACTGGGAATCTACTACCCTGACTGCAAAAGACTAAGTACGGAGCCTGGGGATTATCCTTGACTCAAATCTGTCTATCTCCAACCACATCTCTCATATGTGGTCTTCTCTTCATTTTATAACCTCCGCCAACTCCGAAAGATAAGGAACTACTTCACCAAACAAGACTTCACTCAGCTACTGTACGCTTTCGTTCTCACTCGCCTGGATTAGTGCAATGCACTATTCAACAGACTAACAGCAAAAAACAGTCACACGTCTTCAGCTGCCACTGAGCACTGAGCCGAGAATTTCAATTTACTATCCACAATGACTTCAAAATATTTTTCAGGGCAACTCCTAATATGGAACACAGCATTGTGCACTTGTTCACAATAAAACCTTTCATACACTGAAAGATTGGAGAAACTGGGGCTCTTTTTCCTGGAGAAGAGGAGACTTAGAGGGGATATGATTGAGACCTATAAGATCATGAAGGGCATAGAGAAAGTAGAGAGGGACAGATTCTTCAAACTTTCGAAAACTACAAGAACGAGAGGGCATTCGGAAAAGTTGAAAGGGGCTAGATTTAAAACCAATGCTAGGAAGTTCTTCTTCACCCAGCGGATGGTAGACACCTGGAATGTGCTTCCAGAAGGCGTGATAGGACAGAGTACGGTATTGGGGTTCAAGAAGGGACTGGACAATTTTCTGAAGGAAAAGGGGATAGAGGGGTATAGATAGAGGATTACTATACAGGTCCTGGACCTGATGGGCCGCCGCGCGATCGCACTGCTGGGCACGATAGACCCCTGGTCTGACCTAGCAGAGGCACTGCTTATGTTCTTATGTTATGTTATCTGTCATTTAACTGCTCCATCTTCCAATCTCGCCAGGCCTTCCTGCAATTCCTCACAATCTACCTGTGATTTAACAACTTTGTGTCATCTGTAACGCTGACCACCTCACTTTCTCCCATTTCCAGATAATTTATAAATATAGTAAAAAGCATTGGTCCCAGTACAGATCCCTACTACTGGCCAATTCTCTGTTTTTGAACTTTTATCCAATTCCCAGTTCATAATAAGATATTGCCTTCCATCCTGTGTATTCAAAATGTAGGTAGAATTATAAAGAACATTACAATCTAATATGGTACATTTTTATAATGGTCCTATTATAATAATAGATGAACATTATAGTTATAAATTCTGATTTCAATATATAGAAAATATTCAAATGGGCTATCCAAAAATAGGTTTGGAAAATTAGTAACTTTATGAGCAGCTGTATAACTACTTTGAGAGAATAAAAACTCTCCTAATAATTTGGCAGATTTTTTTCTAGGCTTATTGTCAAGACAGTAGTTTTATTTGAAGCATGAGAAACTTTATAATTAATGATCATGGGGCTGATATTTCTATATTATCTCCCACAGACAATCTGTCATATTCAAACGCAAACCACTGCAGAGTCCCTATAGCGTCCCTCATAAAGGCCCTGCTTTACCAGCCTAAGTACAGACCAAACTTGATTCTAGTATCCCCATTTATGAATGAGTGAAACAATTCAGTGTGCTCAGCAGACAATGAAAAAGAAGTGAAAATCAACAGTCACTTTTGGCTCTGGGATTGTAGCTGTATTCTGCTTATAGGCCTTACAATATACTTAGCCAGCCTTGGAGAAACCAAATGGCCATTATCTGCAATTATTTTGTACATTTCAGGCTCCTATTCTTTGGGAAATCTTTCATATACATGTTGTATATACATGTAATCTTCGTGTTGCCAATGAGCAATAAAAATAACAAGAAATTTGAATCAACAATCTACAGCCTTGTTTTTAATCTATTCATTTTTAATCTATTCATTCTATGGAGAAATGAGGAGGAGGTAGTTTGTAAAAAATGTACAGAACTGAAAAGGCTAGTTTGTGTTTCTTCACAGTTTCTTCATAAGAAGAAGTGTCATATTCCTCTCACCTTTGGGCAGTGGTCATGATGGCATCAACCACTTCAATGATCCTATGCAAGGCGGAATCAGTGCCAATTGTCATGTCAGTTCCACAGAAATCATTGTCTATCGATCCCACCATGCCTACAATGTTGATATGAGTGTACTTGTTTGCAGTGGCTCCTTCGATCTTGCCTGCAAAAAGATGAGCCATCAATGCATTATGAGACATTCTAGACTCCCTGCCCTGTCATTCCTGCACCTGCTTACCATTTTCAGTCTGTTTATGCTTCTCCAAGCTGATTCTTGGATGCCAGTCAGCCCTTGAGGGTTTGGAAGACTTTGTATATACACTACCCCTCTGTATTCGCGGCGATAGAGGAACGGCAAGGCAACGAATAGAGAAAAACCGCAAATAACAACTTTTTATATGTTATTCACAGTTTTTCTGTAAGAAAAAAAAAAACAAAAGACACAAAACCGCGAATAACCTGACCTGTTCCAGTGAAGAAAGTGCAGCTGGGAGCAGCGATTTTTTTCTGTGCAACGCCGGGAGCAACGATTTTCTGTGATGTAAATCTGGGGACGGGGCCTTCGATCGAAAAACCGTGAATATGGAGGGGGGGGGGTTCCATTTATTGGGGAGTAGTTTTTGAGCTCCTTTGAAGCCTGTGTTGCAGTTAATGGTTCTGTTTAGTTACTTTTGAGCAGAACAATGTGTTTAGCATGTTGCTACAGGTGCCTCTACTTCACGTATATTAGGTGCTTGGGTACTAACTGTAGAGGGCTCTAAACTGCACAGTGAAGTACACCAGAGGCAGAGTGAAAAATCCAGAGTGGATTCCTTCAGCAGCATGAAGGTATGGGGGAAATAACCCAGCTGTCTAGAATGTCTCAAGTTTCAAATTTATTTAAAATTTGATTTGACCGCATATATCAAACTCACTGAGACAAAGTGGAAAGGGGGGAGGAACTCCAATGATTATAGGACAAAAAACATGAAAGGTAATAACAGTAGGAAGGGGCAAAGTCGATTATGGTTCCAAAAATGGCATTAAAGTTGGCCTCTTGAAGGATTTTAAAGTTCAAAGCCGTCTTTGAATAAAAAAACCTTTCAGTTTACCCTTAAATATTTCTAACTTTTTTTTCCTCCCTTAATACTGCAGACAAGGAATTCCATACCAGGGGGGCCGTGACAGAAAAAATAGTAGATTGCCTCATATTAATAATTCTCAAAGATGGAATGGACAGTAGATTTTTATCGTCAGAACTTAAAGATCTTGAGGGTACATAAGGAATAAAAACTCTATGAATAAGGGGGATTTGGCCAGTTGGACTTTAAACGTTAATAAGGTCATTTTATAGGTAATTCTATGACTGACAGGCAGCCAGTGCGCGGTCTTCAACAGGGGCGTAACGTGATCAAATTTTTTTCAATTTAGTGATTATTTTTATTGCAGTATTTTGGATTATCTGAAGCCTTCGCAATTCTTTTTGTGCAACACCCTTATATAGGGAATTACAATAATCGAGCTTTGCACTGGAAAAGCTCTTATGCCGAGACCTGCACCTAACTTAAAACATGATCTATAGAATAGCTCTTATGTCGAAACCTGTACCTATAGGTGTGGTCATTTCCACCACATGAAATGCGGTGCAAATCTTTTGTGCCTAAATTAGGCACAGATCCCCAAATTCTGTAATTAAACATGTGCAAATCCAAGGAATGTCCCCGAACCACCCATGACCTTCCCATTTCTACACACTGATTTGCACTTAATTTAATTGCAGATTCTATGCCTAAATTTACACATACAAATTTAAATTGTAATTTCTTGTTAATATCACAATTATTGGCACTAATTGGCTCATGTATTCAACTAAATTGCATGCACAAATTGGGCAAATTTGCATATGTATGCAATTTTTAACACATCGGAGGTAAGGAGAAATTAGGTCCTTAACTGCTAATTTTCTTTCTTTTAGCCCTCCAGACCGGCACAGAAACGGATAGGTTTACGCTCCTCTGCCAACAAGTGGAGACTGACACATTAACTTTTGGCTACAGTACAGTGGGCTGTGCAGTCCCTCTAACAATCAGTCTTTATGAATAGCCAAGCAGAAATCAACTAGGCTGAACAAGAACATACAACTCCATACTCCTGTGGAGAAGACCAAGGAACAGTCCCAAATCAGACCAAGGTACACTGTTGGATACTCATTAGAACAAGTACCTTTCAGAATGCCCCAGTTGCCAGCTAAACCAGCTGAACCAAATGCTGCTGCTCTTTCAACAACCCCCAAACAACCAGCAACAACCAAATCCCACAGAAAAATACCTGTACTCTTCGCGAGAATACCGAACAAAATGACCAGGCAGAGTCTGTGCCGGTCTGGAGGGACTAAAAGAAAGAAAATTAGCAGGGAAGGATCTAATTTCTCCTTCTTTAGCATCCCTCCAGACCGGCACAGAAAAGGATGGGACTTACCAAAGCAGTACCCAATGGATGGGACATACCAAAGCAGTACCCATCATAGGTGGAACCCCCTGAAGGGCCGCCACAAGAACACGCTCACAGAAGAACGTCCACACGTCTGAACGTCCACACGGTAGTGTCGAACAAAGGAATGGAGAGGAGGCCAAACCGCAGTGTTACAGATATCCACCAGAAGTACAAGAGAAGATTCAGCCCAAGAAACTGCTTGACCCTGAGTAGAATGAGCTTTGAAAAATTCCGGAACAGGCTTCTTTTGGAAACAGTGCGCCGAAGTAAAAGCCTCCTTCAGACATCGTGCAATGGTAGCCTTGGAAGCACCGTCCCCCTTATGAGGGCCTGCTAAGAGAACAAAAAGATGATCCGACTTAAGAAAATCCTGGGTCTGAAGCCAAACTTGACCTCACCGCTACAGAGAATACCGCTCACAGCCCCAGCGACAAGGGAATCCCCAGCCTCTCCAGCAGTCCGCAAGCCCACCAGCATCCGAGGAAACCCCGACATGGGTGGCAGGTGAGGCCCAGGCATCACCAGCACCTTCCGCCAACACGCGGTGCACGCACAAAGGGGAGTTGGACATGCTGACACTTGAAGCCAGGTCCCGTCCCCCCCCCCCTCCAGCTGCATCCACCGCTCAGCACCCGCATAAAAAATGCATTTATGCTGCTTCTTGAGCCAAGAACAACAATGCCATACAAAAACGGTGGCCTCAGGACAACTTTATGCTCCGTTTGTGTCTTTTTTTTTTTTTTTTTAAACTTCTCACAGCTCGCCAACTGTTAGAGCAGACCCCACATGGCGCTCTAAACTGTAGTCAGTACCGGTATAGGTGGCAAGGCGTACAGTTGAGGTTCGTCTAAACACAGAAAACCTAGGGGGTGGGGGAGGGACTCAAACCTTTCAAGTGTGGCATCCCTGAGGTCAGTAGGACTCTCAAGAGGGACTCCCAAGCTCTATCTGGACAGCAAAAGGGATCAGAAAAATTCCCTAACCAGATCCAACAGGCCCAAACCTCAGCACAGACTGCACAACTTACCACTCCACCTGCTGAAGACTGAGAAAAGACTGATTGTAAGAGGGTCTGCACAGCCCACTTGTACTGTAGCCAAAAATCAATATCTCAGTCTCCACCTGCTGGCAGAGAAGCGTAAACCTATCCGTTTCTGTGCCGGTCTGATGGGACGCTAAAGAAGGGGGAAGTTATCAATGTGGGGTTCTGTAAAGTTAATGAATGTGCATATATATTTTGAAAATTCATTGGTATCTGCTTGAGGAAATGTATCCATACATTATTTATGCATGATTTAAGTCATAAAATTACTCCCTGGCTTACTACATTATTTGTAGACTATGTAAATCCAAGATTTCCTGTCACAACCTTGCTCAATCACTCAACTTAAGAAGAATATGCACCAGCAGCTCAAAGGTTGTCTAAGAAATTAGAGACTTACCACCGTTCACCAACTCATCCAAAAGTCCACTCCATTCCTCACGGAAGAGATTAGCACCTGTTAAACTACCATCTCCACCAATAACACACAGATTAGTGATGCCACACTGAATCAGATTGTAAGCTGCCTGCAAACGACCTTCATGGGTTCGGAATGCTTTGCAGCGAGCACTACCAATAACTGTTCCACCCTGAATGGAAACAAAGGAACAATGTGTTAGCTCCAAAACAATCACATAACCAGATTGCCATTTTGGAGGAGACGTAAACCCAAGCAGGGGCAAAAAATTTAGCCCACGCTCACCACTCTATGTACGCCCTCTTCCCTTCTGTGATTCAAAACACCTTTGCCCCCCCCATTCTGGGTTCAGGCTCCCCTTAAAATTGCAGCACCAGGAATCTGCTGTTATGGCTGGCAGGAATCTCCATTAGCAGAACTTTCTATAGGCCACCACTACTGCACCAGACCGTCCCCATCCCATGCAAACCAAGCATGTACAGGGTGGGTGCTCCCCCCATGCATGCTCAGCTGCATGAAAACTAAGTAAGTATGTGGAGGGGGGAACAGCATGACAGCAGCAGCCACAGAAAGTTCCATGGGTGGAGGACGTCTTTGGATTTTGGGGCCTGCAAATTCCCACCAGCCATAGCAGCAGATGCCTGGTGCTGTAACTTTAGGGGGCCTGAACCCAAAATGAGGGAGCTCCTCATGGCTAGGCTGAATTTCCAATATATGCTTTTTTAAAAATAAAGTCACATGAACTAAGCAAAACAATGCACATATTCACAAAGACTAAACATATACTAGAAAATTATATATAGGGCATCAAACATTATATACTATTTCCAACTGGCGCAGCAAAGCATTATAATGGAAGCAAAATGGCAGATCCACATAGAACACCACTCATACACCCAGTTATAGCAACCAAGTGTTTCCAAATGGATCTGTAATTGCTTTTTGCTCAGGTTGTGATATTATTAGCTATTATCTGTGACATAGCATTTCAAATGTTCAGCGTTCTCCTTGTCTGTTGGTTTGGAAAATAAAATCTGTGATATTACCTCAGTGTAGAAAATTTTGATATGATTACAGTATGTAGTGTGGTAGACCTGCTGTTACTGAACAGTACATACATAACTAAGGCCTCACTAACTGACAGTTGTACCTTGCTGGATCTTTGTGGTTATGTGTTAGATTAAATTAAGTCAGTGCTAACAAGAGATTATGTACTTACACTGGTAAACTCTTTTTCAGTAGATAGGCGAGACATTGAAGACAGATGGGTTATTTCTCTATAGCCGTGTGCTGCTGCAGAAGGAATCCACTCCGGATTTTTTGCTCTGCCTCTGCTGTACTTTACTGGGTTCTCTAGCTCCAACTACAGTTAGTACCCAGGCATTGAGAACCACCCAATACACGTGAAGTAGAGGCAACATAACAGGCATAAACCAATGGTTCTGCTCAAGTAGTAACTCAACAATAATGTTAACAGTCAACACAGGCTGCAAAGGAGCTCAGAGACTGTTCCCATATAAGCTGAAACATATATACCAAGTCCTCCCAGCCCCCGAGGGCTGACAGGCATTTAAGAATCAGCTTGGAGAAGGATACACAGATTAAAACAATAGACTGGAGCATTAAGGACTAGGCGGGGGTCTAGAATGTCTCATCTATCTACTGGAAAAGAGCTTACCAGGGTAAGTACATAATCTCTTTTTCCAGTGTAATAGGCGAGACATTCTAGACAGATGGGACGTACAAAAGCAGTCCCTAAAAAGCTAGGAAAGGCTTGCTGCGCCGACCCTGAAGACCAAGGACCCAAAGACAAAGTCCTATTCTGCCGCCACATCCAAACTGTAAAACTTGGCAATCATATGAAAAGATAATCACGCTGCTGCCCTGCAAATCTCCTCCTAGGAGACAGCTCAAGCTGCAACCCACAAAGAAGCCAATCTCTTGGAAAAATGCACCATGACATAAACAGGAGACTGATTATCAGAAAACCGATTACCAGAAAGAGAGTGTAGGCTGATGAAATGGTTCTAAGGATCCATCTGGAAATTGTGGCTTTGGAAGCAGGAGCAACCCACTTAACAAGATGAGTCAGCACAAACAAATGGTTAGAGTCTAAGCTCTTTAATGACCTCCAGATAACGCAGAACACTGCGCACATCCAATTACTTCAGCAGTTGACCATGCATCCTAGAACCAGTAGGCTGAAAGGCAGTCTAACGCACTTCCTGATTAACATGGAAAGCCGAAACCACCTTCGGCAGGTAAGAAGGAACTGCTGAAGGAAAACCCCAGTCTCTGAAATCTGGAGGAATGGTTCTCTGCAAGACAGAGTCTGTAGGTCAGACACGTTGCACTGAAGTAATGGCAACCAGAAAAATGGACTTGAGCATGAAGTCAAAGAGGGAAGCTCAAAGGGGCTCAAAAGTAGCCTTGGCAAGGCTAGACAGCACCAGGTTAAGGTCCCAGGAAGGGAAAAGTAGCTTAACTGGCGTTCAGATGCAAGTTGGAAAAGTCAGTTGCCTCAGTTCTTCAGATGACATCTCCAGAAGAGGAGGGAACCAGATCTGTCCTGGCCAGTAAGGCACAAGAATCATGATTCTCTGGTCATTTGACTTTCAGCAGAGTCTTCCCTACTAGAGGAATTGGAAGATATGCATAAAAGTGACCTCACCCAATCAAGAACAAATGCATCTAATGCTAGTCTGTTGTGTGACCTGAGTCTGGAGCATAACTGAGGGACCTTGTTAAGATGAGTGAGAGATTCAGAAAATCTTGGACAATCTTGGGGCAATGCTCATGTTGAGAGACCAATCGTATGATTGCATCACCCTGCTCAGTCTGTCTGCTAGGCTGTTCTGCTTTCCCACTAGGTAGGTGACTCGAAGCACCATGCCGTGACTGTTGGCCCGCTGCCAAATCCTGACTGTTTGTTGAAACAAGGGGTAGAATCCTATACATCCCTGTTTGTTGACATTATATATGATAACCTGGTTATCTATTTGAATTAGAATAATTTGGTTCAGCAGCCAACATCCAAAAGCCTTTAAAGCAGGGGTGCCCAACGCATCGATCGCGATCGACCGGTAGCTCAGGAAGGCAACGCGAGTCGATCGCTGAGCCTATCCCGGGCTCTGCGATAGACTCGTGTTGCCGTCCCGATCTACCGAGCCTATCAGCCTTCCTCTCCCCGACGTCAAAGACGCCGACGCCGGGCATTAGGCTGTTTTTGTCATTTCGGGGGGGGGAAGGGGGGGCGTGGTGGCGGCAGCAGCAACAGCCTGAAAAAGAAATCATCCTGGCCCGGGTCGGTGACATACTCCGGAACTTCTACCTCTTCCAGCAGCCCTCTCTCTTCTACCTGCTTCCGGCCACACCCCCTGCTCCGCGGCTCTCTTCGGCAACTCAGCAGCAGCAATCGACACAAGCTTCTGACGTCGGGGCCTACCCTCTGCGAGTCCCGCTTGTTTCAACTTCCTTTTTCTACAAAGGCGGGACTCGTAGAGGGAAGGCCTCGATGTCGGCAGCTTGTCTTGATCACCACTGCTGACGAGTTGCTTAAGAGAGCTGCGGAGCAGGGGGGTGTTGCCAGGTGCAGGTAGAAGGGAGAGGGCCAGATGCAGGACTCGTGGGTGAGGGAACAGAAGAGAGAGAGAGAAAGAGAGAGGGGAGGGAAACAAAAGGAAATATTTCATACTGGGCTGGGCCGGAGTGGAGGGAGGGTGGAAAGATTCTGGCTACAGGGTGCATTAACAAAGGAAAAGGGGGGAAAGCTGAAAATGGAGATAGTGACACAAAGAAGAGAAAGAGTAAGCAGGACCTACTGAATAAGGATAGAGATACAGAGGGGACATGAAGAGGAGGTGAAATAGAGACATAGAAGTAATGCTGAAAAAGTGTGTGTGGGGGGGGAGATAAAGACATTGAAAGGGCAAATGGCGAACATGGGGTAAAGACAGGGACAGAGACAAATGAAGATTCTGAAAAAGTGGTGAGATAGGGATATAGGTGAGATGGACACAAAGAAGGGTGATGCTGGAAAATAGGTGGAATGGTAATTCTGACAGACACAGAAGGGAAATGCTGGATCAAGGAGAGATGGGGCTCAGGCTGGATGGAATGAGGAGAAATGCCTTGTTGGCCCGGAACTTCCTCTCCTACGTCAGAATTGACATCAGGGAGCAGAATGCTGGTCAGCGTGACGCTTCTGCAGGGAAAGCTTGGGACGGCGGTGGCTTGGGGGCTGTTCCCCGATGGCGGTGGCAGCAAACCGAGTGGCTTGGGGGAGGGCACGGAGAAAGAAAGAAAGGGGGCAGACAGGGAGACAGAAAGAAGGGGGAACAGGGAGACAGAAAGAAAAAGTTGGGGGAGAGAATGAAGTCTGGAGGAGAGGAAACATACAGGAGGCTGAAAGAAAGGAAGAAAGATTGGATGCACAGTCAGAAGAAGAAAGTGCAACCAGAGACTCATGAAATCACCAAACAGCAAAGGTAGGAAAAATGATTTTATTTTCAATTTAGTGATCAAAATGTGTCGGTTTTGAGAATTTATATCTGCTGTGTATATTTTGCACTATGGCTCCCTTTTACTAAACCGCAATAGCGTTTTTTAGCGCAGGGAGCCTATGAGCTTTGAGAGCAGCACGAGGCATTCAGCGTAACTCCCTGTGCTAAAACCTACTATTGTGGTTTAGTAAAAAGGGAGGGGGTGTATTTGTCTATTTTTGTATTTTGTTACTGAGGTGACATTGCATAGAGTCATCTGCCGTGACCTCTTTGAAAAAACCCGGAATATGAATAATTAACATTTTCTCTGCCTTTCAGTGTGCTTTGTGTTTTTTTTTAATTTTATTGTTGGTAGATCATTTTGACTTAGTCATTATAAAAGTAGCTCGCAAGCCCATAAAGTGTGGGCACCCCTGCTTTAGAGCATTCCATATTGCCTGTAGCTCCAAGAGGTGTTTGTAATGAACCTTAGTAGCTCTGAATAGTTCTCTATGTTGACTCCTGGGCACCCTCCTTTGATGCCTTCTTGATCAACCAATCAACACATGCAGTCCCCAGTCTACAAAGTGATGCTACAACTACAGGAAGACACTTTGTAAAAACTCGGGGGGGGGGGGGGAGGGCAGACACGAGGCCAAATGGCAAGATGGAATAATAGAAGTGGTGCTTCCCTACTCGAAATCTGAGTTACCTTCTGTAACTGAGATGTATCTAAGAACTATATGATTGTAAGCATCCTTTAATTATTCCAGAGAGCAAAGCCAATCATTTTTTATGAATTATGGGAAAAAGGGTGCCTAGGGAAATAATCCTGAACTTTTCTTTGATCAGGTATTTCTTCAGGGTACCCCTTAACTCCATCTTCTTGGGCACAAAGTAGTACATGGAACAGAATACCCTTTCTACTTCTCTTGGTGGAACAGGTTCAACTGCATGGGTCTTGAAAAGGAAGAAGAGTTACTCTATGAGCACTTTCCTATGCTGAGAGCTGAGGAATGCTGCTCTCAAAGGGCAATTTGGAGGTTTGAATGCCAACTGAGAGTGTAACTAGTCAGGACTATGTTCAGAACCCACTAGTCTGAGGTTACCAGGGCCACTTCTCCTGGGGGGAAAAAAAATATCAGCCTCCTGTCCCTGGGTTTGCCTGGGGAGCTTGTTGAATTTTCTGGACCTGCTACTGCCAAGGACAGCAGCACTGGGCCTGGGCCTGGTGTTGAGGATAAGAGGTAAACCTAAGCCTTTGAGAATAATAGGAACCTCTTCTATATCCTCCAGTGGAAAAGCAGAAGGAGGAAGTTAAGACAAGGTCTTGATGGTATCAACATGTTTCTTGATGAGATCTGCCACCTCTTCCACCTTGTCCCCAAAAATATTGTTTCCACAGCAAGAGACGTCCACTAATCTATCCTGAACTGAAGGTTCTAGGTCAGAAATGTGCAGCCAAGAGAGTCCACATATTCCCACACCTAAGGCAGAGAGCCAAGACACCACATCAAAGGACTCAAAACTGCAGTAGTCAGATATTTTCTACACTCCTTCTGCTTACTGGCTGCTCTGGTGGGAGACTGTCTGCTAAAGCAAGTGCAGTAGACGTTAAGGATTTCAAGTACAGGCTGGTGTAGAGCTGGTAGATCTATATCAAAAGTCCAGAATCCAAGCCTCTACTCAGGAAAGCTGAGGCACGAGTGTGGGAGCTCTAGGCCTTTTTCAGAGCAAATTCAACTACCACAGAATGGTGGAGCAACTGAGCCTTTTTGAATCCGAGAACCTTCTGGACTCTGTATGTGGAAATCTGCCTTCATAGGTACTAATTGCACAGAGAGAGGAGTGTACCAGTTTCTCATCTGCACATCCCGCAAGACATTGGGCACAGCCTTCCACAAAGGAGAATCATAGTCCAGGACAGATGATAAATTTCCAAGTTTATTCAGGGACTTGATATTCTACCTATCATAAGAAAATGTCTAAGTAGTTTACAGTTGTAGTTTACAGTCTAAATCTTGGGAGGGGGGATGCATTAATCTAGACAAAACATTGAGGTAAGGGAAAGGAACTATAATATTTAAAAGAATAGTTGGGTTGGATAAAACAAAAAGTAAGATCTCTGCATCCAGGCAACTTGCCCGACTTCTGTCATATTCAGAGCCGTGAGAAAAGGGAGTCAGGTGTACATATCATGGAAGAGGAATGTTTAAGGTCATTTTGAATTTATTTAAAGCTGTTTATAGTTTAAGATGAAAAGGGAGCAGGTTCCAGAATTTGGGGCCTTGAACTAAAAATGCAGAGCTGTGGGAAGCATCGAAGATGAATTTGCAAAAAGTCAGAACTATAAGACATTACATTAGTGACTTTTATTCCATCTTAATCTTGAAGTTCTAGGCAGATTATAAGAAGAGGTATTCTGAATATATCCAGGAGAATAACAATATTAGGTGCTATATCTAGGGTTGGACTTGATTAGGTAGGGCATTAGTCTATCTTGGCAAATTTACGGAACAGCAGGATTTTTTGGTACAGCATTAGTCTGTCTTGACAAATTTTATAAATAGCAGAGTTTTTTTTATATAAGATGATTCTGATTTGAGGATCTAAGGGTTCTAGAGGGGACAATAGGGAGTTAAATGTCTATAGTGATAGAGTGCTTTGGAAGTATGGATCTTATAGACAAGTAGTAGGATCTTATATGTAATACAATGAGAAATGAGGAGCCAATGAGTAGACTTGGGTAGTGGAGTAACATGATCAAATTTGCAATGACTGGTAATTAGTTTAATGGCAGTGTTCTGTGTGATCTGTAGTCACCTGTCATCTCTCACTCTGATGCCTTTATATAGTGAATTGCTATAGTCAAGGTGGCTGATGACTAAGGAGTGGACTAGAACACTTAAGGCCGAAGGATATAGGGGATTACAAATGGAAGGGATCAATCACAGTTTGTAAAGCAACTGTTGATGCTAATAAAGTGAGAAAATTAAGAAAAAAATACTAAAAAAAAAAGACCAATTGTGATCGTTGAAAGACAACTTAGCCCTGGGCTCATTCTCCATGTCCAAATGAAATGGAATGGCAGCTGTCATTTCCCTGAGAAAGTCAGAGCTTACCTTCGAAAGCTAATCATAAACGACATTAAGTTAGTTCAATAAAACCATCCAACTACTGACCCATAGCCTCAATACCACTTTATGTCAAACTAATGGAAGGCCTGATAGCCAAACTCCTCACCAACCATCTAGAACAGTGTTTTTCAACCTTTTTTGGGCAAATCCGTTCTATTTCAAAATTTCTCTGTGACAAATCTTTAAATATACTAATTCACTCATTGATCATTGCAAAAATCGACTATTGTAATGCTTTATTCAAAGGAATGGCCCAAAAAGAAATCGGAAAATTACAGATCATACAAAATACATCTATTAAATTAATTATGGGGGCCAAAAAGTTTGACCATGTAACCCCTTTATTACAAAAAGCACATTGGCTCCCAGTGGGACATCGAATATTATATAAGCTATCTTTACTCACCTTTAAATCGTTATTATCCAAAACTCCGTCATTCATTTATAAAGTTCTAATTCCATACACCTCTCAAAAAACTTTACGATCCAATCAACAACTTTTATTGGTCATTCCCTCCCTCAAAATCATAAATACCAGAAGACAGTATATTTTTTCTGTCACAGCTCCACAAACATGGAATTCCCTCCCACTTTATTTAAGGGAGGAGAAAAACCTCGATAAATTCAAAAGTCAACTTAAGAGTTTTCTTTTTAAAGACGCTTTCAATTCTTAATTGAAATGCCAATTACTCTTTACAACTCCCTTTCATTTCAGTCAGCTATAAATAAATATTTTGTTTCCCCATCCATTCTATGTTTTTACCCTATCGTCCCCTCCTTTCCTATTTTAAATTGTATTTCTTCCCCCTCTATCCCAATGGTTCCTGTCTATATTTGTCTTGTTTTTTAAAATGATTTTTTAAAATGATTTTTAGAGTTTTATTATATTATTGTTAATTTTATCATGTATTTTCTGTAAATGTAAATCGCTTAGTAGTTACGATAGGCGATTAATCAAATAATGAATAAAACTTGAAAACTTGAAACTTGTTTCATGAAAAAAATCACGAGGCACACCACCATTAGGAAATGTTAAACAATTTAACTCTGTGCCTATATTGACTATATATAAAGTAATTCTCTTGAATAGGAATCAAATAAACACAAAGAAAGTATTTTATAATTACTTTATTATGAAATATTAAGTAAACAGAATAGTGAAAAATTATAAAATACTTTATTCAGTGCGAAACCTGGGCCTGTTTGGCTGAACACAAAGCTGATATTCTGGCTGGAATCGAAGAAAGACACACACGTAGCTCTTTGTCAACAGCTCTCAGTCTCTCTCTGTATTTGGTTTTTATAGCATACAAAAATAGATAAATATACCCTCCATCCTTTTTATTAAACCACAATAGCAGTTTTTAGCGCAGGGAGCTGCGCAGAATGCCCAGCGCTGCTCTTGACGCTCATAGGCTCCCTGCGCTAAAAACCACTATTGCGGTTTAGTAAAAGGTGACCATATTGTAAAATATAGACAGCAGATATAAATTCAGAACTGTGCATAGTAAGTGAAGGGAAGTTTTCATCTCTGGGAATTTACCCAGTTAACTATTAAGTTATTTGGGCAAATTCCTTTGAAAACTGTGGTAATACTGCCTCCACTTTGCTAAATTTAAAATAAAATCATTTTTCCTACCTTGTCTGGTGATTTCTGGTTGCACTTTCTTCTTCTGACTGTGCATCCAATCTTTCTTCCCTTCTATCAGCCTGTATGCTTTCTCTCCTCCACACCTCATTCCCTCCCCCAACTTTTTCTTCCTCTCTCCCTGACCTTTCTTTCTTTTTTTCTGTTTCTCTTCTTTCCTTCTGTTTCCCTGCCTGTCCCCTTTCTTTCTTTCTCCCTGCCGTTCCCCAAGCCACTGCCACTGCCATCGGGGAACAGGACCCACCAATGGATAACAGGCCCCAAAGCCGACGCCGACGCATGCTCTCCCTGACGTCAATTCTGCAATCGGAGAGGAAGTTCCGCCCAGCCAGGCAGTGATTGGCTGGCCCGAACTTCCTCTCCAACTGCAGAATTGACGCCGGGGAGAAGAAGACTTATCGGCTCGATAGATTAGATCGCCAAGACAAAGTGAGTCCTGGGTGATCGACTCACTTTGCCTTGGCGAGCTACTGGCGCCCCTGCCTCGGGCCCCCTGTCAGCTCCGGGCCCCTGAATGCAGGACTGGTAGTACTGCCCTGATGGCAGCCCTGCGGCACACCAGGCAACATCTCGCGGCACACTAGTGTGCCGCGGAACAGCGGTTGAAAAACACTGATCTAGAAGACCACAACATACTCCACCCTACACAATCTGGTTTCAGAACCAACTACAGCACAGAGACACTACTAGGTTCCCTCCTGGACACAGCTAGACAACACCTCAGCACAGGTAGAAAAATACTGATTATACAACTGGATCTCACCGCAGCATTTAACCTGGTGGACCACAACATCCTACTACAAATACTAGATACAATAGGAATCACAGACAAGGTACATACATGGATTCAAGGATTCCTACAATCCAGAACTTACAGAGTAAAGTTGAACAAAGAGAAATCTGGACCATGGTCCAACCCCTGTGGCGTACCCCAAGGATCTCCACTATCCCCAACTCTCTTCAATTTCTTCATTGCATCCCTCGGCAAATTAGGCTTAACCTCCTATAGCTATGCAGACATCATCACCATTCTCCTTCCTTTTGACCAATCAATGTCCTCCTTGACAGACACACTACACAGGGCACTTGAAAGCACAGTTACTTAACGTAACAGGTATCATCCAGGGACAGCAGGCAGATATTCTCTACATTTGGATGACATCACCGACGGAGCCCCATAGCGGACATTTTCGCAAGCAGACTTGCTCGAAGACCTTCAGGCTTGCGATTGGCCCGCGCATGTGTGCGTGCCCCTCCTGCCCTGCCTAGGGCATGCGTCTCCTCAGCGTGTCCTCAGTTCAGATAGCAAGCAAAGAAGCCAATCACGGGGAGGTGGGTGGGTTGCGAGAATATCTGCCTGCTGTCCCTGGATAACACCTGTTACGGTAAGTAACTGTGCTTTATCCTAGGAAAAGCAGGCAGCATATTCTCTACATGTGGATGACCTCCAAGCTAACTAGAATGGGATGGAGGGAAAGTTGGCAATTTAGAACAGATGCTGCAAAACAGATTGGCCAAAGCAGCCATCACGCCTGGAGAAAGCATCCAGACAGTAATGCGAGGTGAATGTATGAACCGAGGACCAAGTGGGAGCTTTACAGATGTCCTCGATGAGAGTCGAACAGAGGAAAGCAACAGACACTGCCATCGCTCTGACCTTGCGGCCCATGACTCGACCCGGAAGGGAGAGACCAGCCTGAGCGTAACAGAAAGAGATACAAGCGGCCAACCAGTTAGAAATGGTCCGCTTTGAAACAGAGCGACCCAAACTATTGGGATTGAAAGAGATGAACAGCTGGGGAGCAGTACGGTGAGGAGCGGTGTGCTTCAAGTAGAAGGCCAGCACACGCTTACAATCAAGAGAATGCAGAGCCACCTCTGCAGAGTGAGAATGGGGCTTCGTAAAAAACACAGGAAGGACAATGGATTGGTTGATGTGAAAATCAGAAACAATCTTGGGCAAGAATTTAAGATGGGTACGGAGGACCACCTTATCATGATGGAAAACAATGAAAGGTGGGTCCGCAACCAAGGCTTGAAGCTCACTGACCCGACGGGAAGAGGTGAGAGCAATAAGAAACACAACTTTCCAAGTAAAATACTTTAAGTGAGCCCGCGCTAGCGGCTCAAACGGGGTTTCATCAACTGAGCAAGGACCACATTAAGATCCCAAACCACCGGAGGAGGTTTAAGGGGCGGATGAACGTGGAAAAGTCCTTTCATGAAGCGGGAAACCACAGGATGAAAAGAGATAGGCTTCCCGTCAATCGGCTGATGAAATGCAGCAATGGCACTAAGGTGGACTCGAACCAAGAGGACTTGAAGCCCAGCGCCATACAAATGAAACAGATAATCCAGGACAGCCGACAAGGAGACAGACATCAACTCCTGCTGTCGAGTAGCACACCAGAAAGAAAAACGGGTCCACTTCTGATGGTAACATTGGCGAATGGACTCCTTCCGAGACGCATCCAGGACATCTAGGACAGGCTGGGAGAGCTGGAACGAGGGTATTAAGTCTCGAGGAACCAAGCTGTTAAGTGAAGAGACTGGAGGTTGGGATGAAGGAGAGAACCCTGACTCTGCGTAAGCAGAGAAGGAAAAACAGGCAGAGGAAGAGGCTCCCTGGAATTGAGTTGCAACAGAAGGGAGAACCACAGTTGCCGGGGCCACCGAGGAGCTATCAGAATCATGGTGGCATGCAGAGACTTGAGCTTGACGAGAGTCCTCAGAATCAGAGGGAATGAAGGGAATGCATACAGGAACTCGTTCGTCCAATCCAGAAGGAAGGCATCCGCCTCGATCCTGAGAGGGGTGTAAACCCTGGAGCAGAAGCGGGGCAATTTGTGATTGAGGGGGGGATGCGAACAAATCAACGTCCGGAGTCCCCCAACGAGCAAACACCTGACGCAGTGTTACGGAGTGGAGGGACCACCCGTGAGGTTGCAGAAGACGACTTAATTTGTCTGCCAGATAGTTCCGCTGGCCCTGAATGTAGACAGCTCGAATGAATATGTTGCGGCAGACAGCCCAATCACAGAGCCGCATCGCCTCCTGGCACAGGGACCTGGATCCCGTGCCCCCTTGTTTGTTGATATAATACATGGCAACCTGGTTGTCCGTGCGAACTAGCACTTCACGGTTGCGAAATAGGTGACAAAAAACTTTCAGAGCGAGGAAAATCGTATGAAGCTCCAGAAGATTGATGTGACAAAGATGGTCGGCATGGGTGCGCTGACCATCCAGATGAGCTCCCCCAAGCATAGGTCGACGAGTCCATCGTGAGGACCTTTTGCGGAGGAGGAACATGGAACAGAAAACCTCTGGAAAGATTGGAAGAGAGCATCCACCAACGGAGAGATCTCCTCAACAAAGGAGTCACGACAATACATCGAGAGAGAGGATCCCGATCTTGGTTCCACTTGGATGCCAAAGTCCATTGAGGAATACGGAGGTGAAGTTTGGCAAAAAGAGTCACGTGAACCATGGAGGCCCTGTGACCTAGGAGGACCATCATGAGCCAAGCAGGCGCTGAGGGCAGATGGGTCACCAATCGGCACAAACGGATAAGGGCCTCCTGACGAGGCTGAGGCAAGAAGTAGCGGAGACGAACCGTGTCCAGGACCGCTCCAATGAACTCGAGAAATAGAGATGGACAGAGGTGAGACTTGGGAAAGTTCACCTCGAAGCTGAGACTCTGAAGGAGCAAGATGGTCTGTTCTGTCGCTCACAGGACTTCGTCGCGAGAGGACGCTTTGATCAACCAGTCGTCGAGGTAGGGAAACACCTGCAGGCCACGGAGGCACAGGGCCGCAGCCACCACAACCAGACATTTCGTGAAAACCCTCGGAGAGGCCGCCAGACCGAAGGAAGAACACGATACTGGAGATGGAGATCCCCCACCTGGAATCTCAAATACCGGCGATTACCCAGATCAAGAAGAACTCAGAACCTTTTCACCTTCCCCCCTCATAATGGTACCCGACATAAGAAACTTTACGACAGCCTTCTAGCAACACAGGCAGCGAAAATTGACCCCACCATCACCAAACTGATGATCAAAACAACAGACATCAAAGTGTTTCGGAAAGAAATCAAAACATTTCTTTTCAAAAAACACTTCCTTACTTAATATTCCCCTCCCCAATCGCACATGCACTCTCCCCAGCAAATAACACACTAGTCATCCTCTCGAACCTCATTCACCAAAAATATCCAGACTCCTAAATAAGCATCTCCCATAGGTATCCATTTAACCTTCTCCTAAATAAGCATCTCCCTTAGGTATCCACTTAACTGATTCCTTCAAAGTTAGGTATCTTTCTTCAGTTGCCTACATTGTTTTCCCCACTGAACCTTGCAACTACTTGAACCCTGTCAAGTTATTCTATCGATAAATCCAGATATCTTATACTTGCATTTCTATACCACAACATGTAATTTACTTAAATCGTTGTTATGTAATTCTCTCAGTAATGTCCTGATCTCTTTTAACTGTAATCTGTTTAGAACCGCAAGGCACAGGCGGAATAGAAATCACAAATGTAATGTAATGTAATGTGTATCGGAATGTGCTTGTATGCCTCCTTGAGGTCCAGTAAGCACAGCCAGTCCCCCTTGTCCAAGAGGGGATACAGCATGGGAAAGGTGAGCATTCTGAATCGTTCCCGGACCAGGAACTTGTCAGAGCATGGAGGTCCAGGATTGGACGCAGATTCCCCGTCTTCTTGGGTACCAGAAAGTACCGGGAATAAAATCCGGAGTTCCATTGTTCCGTGGGAACTTCCTCAACCGCCTGCTAGTAGATCTCGAGATCCGGACTTGGGCAGCCTTGGTGTAGAGCAGTGTTTTTCAACCGCTGTTCCGCGGCACACTAGTGTGCCGCAAGATGTTGCCTGGTGTGCCGCAGGGCCGCCATCAGGGCAGTACTACCAGTCCTGCATTCAGGGGCCCGGAGCTGACAGGGGGCCCGAGGCAGGGGCGCCAGTAGCTCGCCAAGGCAAAGTGAGTCGATCACCCAGGACTCACTTTGTCTTGGCGATCTAATCTATCGAGCCGATAAGTCTTCTTCTCCCCGATGTCAATTCTGCAGTCGAAGAGGAAGTTCGGGCCAGCCAATCGCTGCCTGGCTGGGCGGAACTTCCTCTCCAATTGCAGAATTGACGTCAGGGAGAGCATGCGTCGGCTTTGGGGCCTGTTATCCATTGGTGGGTCCTGTTCCCCGATGGCAGCGGCAGTGGCAGTGGCTTGGGGAACGGCAGGGAGAAAGAAAGAAAGGGGGCAGGCAGGGAAACAGAAGGAAAGAAGAGAAACAGAAAAAAAGAAAGAAAGGTCAGGGAGAGAGGAAGAAAAAGTTGGGGGAGGGAATGAGGTGTGGAGGAGAGAAAGCATACAGGCTGATAGAAGGGAAGAAAGATTGGATGCACAGTCAGAAGAAGAAAGTGCAACCAGAAATCACCAGACAAGGTAGGAAAAATGATTTTATTTTAAATTTAGCAAAGTGGAGGCAGTATTACCACAGTTTTCAAAGGAATTTGCCCAAATAACTTAATAGTTAACTGGGTAAATTCCCAGAGATGAAAACTTCCCTTCACTTACTATGCACAGTTCTGAATTTATATCTGCTGTCTATATTTTACAATATGGTCACCTTTTACTAAACCGCAATAGTGGTTTTTAGCGCAGAGAGCCTATGAGCGTCAAGAGCAGCGCTGGGCATTCAGCGCAGCTCCCTGCGCTAAAAACTGCTATTGTGGTTTAATAAAAAGGATGGAGGGTATATTTGTCTATTTTTGTATGCTATAAAAACCAAATACAGAGAGAGACTGAGAGCTGTTGACGAAGAGCTACGTGTGTGTCTTTCTTCGATTCCAGCCAGAATATCAGCTTTGTGTTCAGCCAAACAGGCCCAGGTTTCGCACTGAATAAAGTATTTTATAATTTTTCACTACTTTGTTTACTTAATATTTCATAATAAAGTAATTATAAAATACTTTCTTTGTGTTTATTTGATTCCTATTCAAGAGAATTACTTTATATATATAGTCAATATAGGCACAGAGTTAAATTGTTTAACATTTTCTAATGGTGGTGTGCCTCGTGATTTTTTTCATGAAACAAGTGTGCCTTTGCCCAAAAAAGGTTGAAAAACACTGGTGTAGAGTATTATATATTTTTTCTAGATTTATAAGTCATCCATTATTTTATAGCAATGTGCATAATGGCAATCTTCCTCACTTTTTAAAATTCTAATTTGATAATGTATCTATGAAGATGAAGTTAGTCTATGCTTTATTATAAATGTGTATATTTCACTGAAGTTTTATGAGTCCTTGCTGTAATGGTTGTAGCCATGCTACTGGGCTGCCAGTAGTGTGGCTGCATTTAGAAGGGCCATAACCAATAGAGGAAAGATCGTAAGAAAGACTACTGCAGTAGTATTTAACTTTTAAAAGAGAGATGCTGATAAAAGGTGACAAAAAATTAAGAAAAAAAAACTAGAAAAATCAATTGCAAAAAGGTTAAAGTATCAAAAGTGAAACAATTTACAATTGTCTCCCTATAGCAACATTTTGCTTTAATGCTTATATTTACCACTTGCAGAATGCTTGAAACACTCTCCCACGAAACTTCAACAATATTCTGTCCACCATCCACCATCCCCTGGTAACCCTGAAACAAAAAGAAAAAGATTTCAGAAAGAAATTCTAATAGATTTTACTCCATTTTTAAACATGTACAGATCGCTGAAGGTAAGTTACATATAAAAGGCTGATTCATACTCATTCATGAATAAGAATATTCAAATCATATTACAAATACTTAAGGGCTGTTTTAATAAAGGATGGCAAGGTTCTACACTTGTATGTTAACAAGAAAAAATTAATGCAAAGTGCAAAGCCTGTGCTATACAGTAAATGAAGGGGTGGATCTAACATCTGACCTGCATTTTCCACATGGCACCACTTTGCATGCAGTGCTAGACAGCATGAGCACTCACATTATCTGACACTGCAGTTAATGTGGTGCAGTCTTAACAGAAATAAATTAATAAATGCATAGTGTTATCAAAAGATATGCTGTGGGATGCTCTCCCTACAAATATCTCCCTGATCCTATCGCCCCCAACTTCTTATTCCCCTCTCCGACACTCTCCGGGTACAATTCTTTGATTCCCCAACACCCCCCCCCCCCTCCCTCAATTCCATTTCCCAAAGCCCCAACTACATCTCACAACCCCATCAATTGCATCTCCTCCTAATTCTCCCAACCCCCACTCCCAATTGTCTGTGATTCACCACTCATCCAATCCAAAACCAATTTGTTGCAGGGTCTGTCTCCATCCCCGCCCTGTCTCCAAGAGAAGTCCCTGTCCCGTCCCTGCGAGCTCTGTCCTCATCTGCACAAGCCTCGAACACTTATAATTTTAATGTTCGAAGCTTATACAGATGAGGATGGAGCTTGTTGGGACAGGGCAGAAACAGGGACAGAGCAGGGATGGAGACAGACCTTGCAAAGACAGAGACAAATTTGACCCCGTGTCATTCTCTATTTACAAGAGTTAGGAGATAAAAGGAAAAATTATGTTCTTACCTGTTAATTTTCTTTCCCTTAGACGCAGCAGATGAATCCAGAGACCAATGGGATAGCTCACATCTACCAGCAGGCGGAGATAGAGAAACTGATTAACAGGTGGTCCTATTGGCTGGCACTCCTCCTGTCTCCTCAGTATAGCTCCTTGCCCAAGCACACGTAACCAGCAATAGGCATAGCATGTAAAAAACTTCTTTCCCATAACAAATCTCAAAATGCAATAATACAGAAAACAACCTGCCATAATAACAAACTGCGAAAGTTGCAAAAGAAAAAACCGAGAGACAATATCCAGAAAGGGTGGGGCTCTGGATTCATCTGCTGCGTCTAAGGGAAAGAAAATTAACAGGTAAGAACATAATTTTTCCTTCCCTAGCAACAGCAGCAGATGAATCCAGAGACCAATGGGATGTAGCAAAGCAATCCTCAATCTGGGTGGGAAGCAAACGCCGTCTCCGCAACAACCGAAGCACAAAACGCCCCTACCACATACGCCCCCACATCCAAGCAGAAATAAGGAGAGAAAGCACGCTCGGAAGACCAATTAGCCGCGAGACAAATCTCCTCCAAGGAAAAAAACCTCTGGGCCGAGCCCAAGAAGTAGCCATCGCTCCAGCGGAATGGTCATGAAGTTCTTTCGCCAACCGCTTCCCTGCCAGCAAGCAAGCATAAAGAATGTCCTCCTGGACCCATTGAGCGATGGAGGCTTCGGACGCCACCAAACGTTTGAGGCGTCTCTTGAAGAATGCAAAAAGGAGATATAAACAACTAAAAGTCGTAAGAAACCGAGCTCACAGAGAACGCTACGTACATATCAAAAAATGCAGTGAATAAAAGCACTGCTCCCAATTTCCCCTCCCAGGAAGATGGAAGGAAAAGCGAGCATGACATAAAAGAAAGGATGACACCCCCCTAGAAAGAAATAATGGTACCATCCGAACTGATACCCAATATTTCGGAAATCAGAAATAGGAATCCCCGTTGAACAAGGCCTGCAACATAGAAAACTGCAGAGCTGAAGCCATGGCCACAAGAAACCCCATGTTCAACGGCACAGCCCTTTAGAGTCCCAAAAGACAAGGATGAAATGAAGCCTTCGGTATACTGAGAAGAAGTACGTGAAGATTGTACTCCAAACCGGGCTTTCTAAGAGGCGCATGAATATACCGCACTCTGTTTAGGACCTGAACTACATGAAGCTGAGAAGTAAGCGAAGAGCAATATACCTAGCCCTTGTAACAAGCTAAGAATGGCACTAGAAGCTGAAGGGAATTGAACGCTAAGCCCTCGGCAATACACCTGTGCCAAAAAGGAACTCTGGAGTGGTTCAAACGTTAAGAAGCACCCAAGAAAGGAAAAACCTCCAAAAGGAAGCAGAAGCCACAGGAGAAGATGTCCGTAGCACCTGGATAAGAGAAGAAACAACCTGCTTCGCATAATCCTTACATGTCAGCCAAGATTTTTCAAAAAACTATGTCGTAATACTAAAGTAGTACAAATATCCATGTTGAACGGACCCTAGGCGAGCAAAGCCGGAGATACCAGGAAACTTCTTAGTCCGGCTGTTGAAAGACTCATCAAATCCGCAAAGTAAGGATGGCGCCGCCAATCCAGAGATTCTACAAATACTGTGCCCGGAAAGCGAGCTCGAGGTGGCAAATCCAAGCCATCGGAAAACACTGAAAAAGAGAAGGCAGAAGTGAGAAAGGAGCCATGCAGCTACCCCCTCTAACTCCCACTCCCTGGGCCCGCCGAAGAAGCTAGGAAGCTTAGAATTGAGAGACGAGGCCATGAGGTCTAGGTCAAGCAGATCTCACTTCCATAAAAAGAGCTAGAATGCTTGAGCCACAAATCTCCATATCCAGGATGCAGAAGATTACACTATTACTAACATGCACACTTTCCAGAGCGTACACAGCGCTGTACACTGTAACATACAAGAAATGGGCCATGCTCAGATTCCGCGGAGAGAAAGTCTATCCAAACTCTTATCCTGATCCATAAAAGGATCTGCCAAAAGAAGACGAAGATGAGAGTCCACCCATTGAAGCAGAACAACTTCACCTGCCAATGAGTACAACACTTACTGCCCAAGCAGTAGAGAAATACCCCCATCCTAATACTGACCAAAAGGACCCTCAGCGGCAATCCAGAACAATGATCTGAAGCTCCAGAAAGGTAGCCTGACCCTGCTCAAGAGCAGAAGAATGAACAAGTACTGAGTCGCCTCTGAAGACCAGACTCCAGGAGCTAAGGATGGAAGCCACGGAGCCCCCCAACCCGACAGCCCGGGATGGTCGGTGGTCATGAGATAGTCCAGCAAAGACCGAGGCATGCCTTGAAAAGAGAAATCGCGCGGAGCCACCAAATCATACAGAATGATGCAGGAGGAGCATGCCAAATAATTGGTGCCCTGAGATATCGGGAACCACCGGAACAAAAGCGACTGCTGTAGCGTAAGAAGGGGAAAGCAAGCCGAAGTCCCCAGTGGAGTCAGCAATATGGATCCCAGAAACTGTACAGAATCCCATACTCTTGGTCATGGTAAGCAAAGAAGAATACCAATCTGAGACCGAGACCCCACGCCCAAGTCTCCGGAAAGAAACACGTCTCTCCTATATGAATAAAAACATCACCCCGATATACCTATAAATAGTACAGGAGAAAAGAGTGCTGTGCAAATTCAAAGATGCACGTGTAAAGAACTGAGGAAAAGATATCACCCTTTTCATGTCAGTCAAATGGCCCAACTGGAAGTCGTCCGAATCAAGCAGGCAGTCAAGAAGAAATTAGATGAATCGCCTGGTAGCGCCAAAACGGTACCACCGCCCACATCACCTAAAACGTTCGTGAAGCCTTGGGTAGGCAAAATGGCATGTGCCAAAACCGAAAGCGCCGCTCCAAGAGAGGCAGGCAAACCAAGTGCCGATTCGGAGTCCATAGAGAAAATGTAAATATACTCCCAGGTTGTCTGCAGAAATGTGTAACCCCGAGAAACTAATTCAGCAGAATGGGATCCAGCCTGCCCAATGCCCCCTATCTCGGGCACCATGCGGTAAGTGGAACAACGTCCCTTAGTTCCCGAAGAACTACAAGAACCGTCCTGAGGACCAGTAACACTGAAAAGGGAAACACAAAACATAGAGACTCCAAGAACGAATTGGAAAACCTGAGGAGAATGCAAAGATGCAAGCATCCTGAAAAATCTTCACAGCCTCTGACCTGACATTATAGTGTCTTCTCCCTCATGAGAAAGCCTGAAGAGTCATTGGAAGAAGTCAAGATCCCCTCAGATTGAAGTGCAGAAGGTCAGGGAATGGCAGAATAAGACTGTAGGATCTGCAAGAAGATTCTCCTAGGAAAAAATCAAGGTTCACAATGTAAAGAGGAATATACTGGAACCATGAAAACAGTACTAACCCCATGCAACATGAGCGAAATACGCATGTCCTTTAAAGTGAATACGTACTAGACTCAATCAAGATGCTGCATCTACCGCCCCGTGGAAAACAACAGCATCCTTACAGGTATCAGACAAAGCTCACATCGTTAATGAGAGCTTCAGGGATGAGGCTAACAGCCACATAGTGCGTGATCCTCCATGGGTTTGATAGAATAGGTAACTGGCTCCTGGTTAAAAGGAGCTGTACAGCCTTTTCTGTCTGGTTGGGGGGCCCGTCTAGCATGTGCCATGCGAAAATGGTGACAGGAGAAACCAGCGTGATAAGCATGGAAATCTGAAGTCCAGGCCCCCTCAGAAATAGAGAAAGAGAGTCCTGGCCGCAGGAATATGCGCAGTGTCATTATGCCCATAGAGACAGCCCGAACTTGGAAACTGCTTGTACTACCTTTAGGCATAAATATCCTGTGCCACTACTAGACACATGCAGCTCAGCACAGAGGCCCAAACAAGGACAGTTACCAATAGACAAAGGCTCAATCTGCAGGGACCCCAAGAGAGACAATGAGATACCTGTGTGAAATACAGGGCACTATCTTACTGCTGATCTCACTGTGCCGTGAGTTGCCGTATGTCGCCCCAGTCTGGAGACAAACCGAGACTGGGTGACCTAGCACAGGTCAGAGTCTCTCTGGTAAACCCCTTGAGTGCTAACCTCAGAGTCCAATTAAACAAGCAGCTTCCTTCAAGGGAGTACAGCAGGAACACAGACATAGACATATAAAACTGCCCAAGCTTGTCCCAAAGCTGGTGAAACACATACAACTTGTCTGAACCGGAAAGGAGAGAAGCCCCGGCATACCCTGACCAAAGTCAGCTGGAAACAAACTACCAGAACACTGCAGCTCTCCCGCCATCGCCGGAGACCCGTGCGCACGCCTGATTCTCGCTGACACGTGGCCGCTGCATCAACGCTCCTAGAATCATAGTCGGATTCGAGCCCCGCAAAATTTACCCTGCCGCGGCTTGCATAGAAAGAAAATCAGACTCGGGGAATAACCAGAAGAACGGCCCACAGCGCCGGAAAAAACATATCCCATCTCATGCGCGCTGCTATAAACCAGCACCTGCACAATCAGCTGCACATGGCCGTGACAAACACTGATGAAAGAGAGCCTCAGAATAAACAGGACTACTGCTGCACTGAAACCCAACAAAGAGAACAAGTACGAGCATGAAATCGCATCGCTACTGCTGCGCTGTAACCAACAAGGAAACAAAGCGCGTGCATGCAAAGGGCGGGAAGTCCCGGCTCCCTCCATGGATTTCTAGTCATAAAACTTAGCCTCAATAAAATATCCATACCTTAAATGTATGATGACCGAACCCACAGTACTAAGACTCCCAAACAGAACCTGAAGTTCAAACAACTGTAAAAGCCAGACATACTCACAGCTTGTTGTTAGGGCCGGTTGAAGCCAGTTTGCAGCAAAAGCATGGCAGAATGTAACAACTGTGGTCTCTTTTTTTTTTTTTTTTACAGAGAAGGGAAAGAAGAAAAAATTTGAGACCCAGTCAGACCCTCTAGCAATGGAGGGAGGGTGAGGCAGGGACAAGGGGGGGCCCAAGTGTAACCTCTAAAGCCGGCACCGTTCAGCCGGACACCCCTGTCTCACTGAAGAGAAAATCTCAACAGGAGAAATAGCACTGCCAGCTCACTGAAGAGAAAATCTCAACAGGAGAAACAGAATGGCAGTCTCACTGAAGAGAAATCTCAACAGGAGAAACAGAATGGCAGTCTCACTGAAGAGAAACCTCAACAGGAGAAAATAAAGTTCCAGCCACAGCCAGAATTCAGGAGCTAGTTGAATAGCGACCTTTTCCTGCTGGGAGATAGAGATTACTGATGAGACAGGAGGAGTGCCAGCCAATAGGACCACCTGTTAATCAGTTTCTCTATCTCCGCCTGCTGGTAGATGTGAGCTATCCCATTGGTCTCTGGATTCATCTGCTGCTGTTGCTAGGGAAGCAGCCTTGAAAAAAGTGGGCTTTTAGCCTAGATTTGAATACTGCCAGAGATGGAGCTTGACATACTGACTCAGGCAGTCTGTTACAGGCACTCTCTAAAATTAAAAAGGGATAGATTCCATACGAACATAACATTACATTACATTAGTGATTTCTATTCCGCCTGTGCCTTGCGGTTCTAGGCGGATTACAAATTAGAAGAGATCTGGACATTACCGAGAGAATTACATTACATAACATTGATTCATGTACTTAACATTGGCTCATGTACTTTACATGGTGTGGTAGAGGATTATAAATTATAGGATATCTGGATTTTTCCAAAAGAATTTCAGAGTAGAGAATCAAGTTATAACAGGGTACAGTGGAGAATATCAGTATATACTGGTTACAGAAGAAAAAGTTACCTAACAATGAAGGAGGAAGTTTGTTGGTTACTGAAGGTAGATGCTTATTTAGGAATCAGAATATTTTTGGAAGGTAAGGTTCTAGGTGTTGACTAATGTGTTAGAGGGTGAGCTTGTGCGAAGGGGGAGGAGATTAGTTAGTGGTGACGTGTTTTTTAAATAGAAATGTTTTGATTTCTTTTCGAAACACTTTGATGTCTGTTGTTTTGATCATCAGTTTGGTGATGGTGGGGTCAATTTTCGCTGCCTGTGTCGCTAGAAGGCTGTCGTATAGTTTCTTACGTCGGGTACCATTGTGAGGGGGGAAGGTGAATAGATTTTGAGTTCTCCTTGATCTGGGTGAGTGGTAGCGGTATAGGCGGTTGTTTAGGTAATAGGGGGCAGTACCATGGGTTACTTTAAATAGTAGAGAGTGGTAGAGAACTGGAACACTCTTCCGGAGTCTGTCTTAGGGGAAATCACCCTCCAGGGATTCAAGACAAAGTTAGACAAGTTCCTGCTGAACCAGAATGTACGCAAGTAGGGCTAGTCTCAGGTTGCTGGTCTTTGACCAGAGGGCCACCGCGTGAGCAGACTGCTGGGCACGATGGACCACTGGTCTGACCCAGTAGCGGCAATTCTTATGTTCTTATACAGTGCAAGTTGGCTCCTCTTATATGTTG
The DNA here is from genome assembly GCF_902459505.1 of Geotrypetes seraphini. Taxonomy (NCBI): domain Eukaryota; kingdom Metazoa; phylum Chordata; class Amphibia; order Gymnophiona; family Dermophiidae; genus Geotrypetes; species Geotrypetes seraphini. Next base: position 457,931,762 of record NC_047085.1, read on the forward strand.
TCCCTTTACTCATGCAGAGTGTTATCAAGCTGAGACTGGAGTCGGTGCAAAGAATGGCCACCCGGATGGTCTCGGGACTCAAGGATCTACCATACGAAAAACGGCTTGACAAATTACAGCTATACTCGCTCGAGGAGCGCAGAGAGAGGGGGGACATGATCGAGACGTTCAAGTATCTTACGGGCCGCATCGAGGCGGAGGAAGATATCTTCTTTTTCAAGGGTCCCACGACAACAAGAGGGCATCCGTTGAAAATCAGGGGCGGGAAACTACAAGGTGACACCAGGAAATTCTTTTTCACTGAAAGAGTGGTTGATCGCTGGAATAGTCTTCCACTACAGGTGATTGAGGCCAGCAGCGTGCCTGATTTTAAGGCCAAATGGGATCGGCACATGGGATCTATTCACAGGGCAAAGGTAGGAGAGGGACATTAAGGTGGGCAGACTAGATGGGCCGTGGGCCCTTATCTGCCGTCTATTTCTATGTTTCTATGCCCCTCATGATATCTCATTGTTTGAATGACTTGCACCAGGAAAAGCAGCTGTGGGACTTGATAAATCTATTTTTCTGACTTCAGAGCTGTCTCCTACCCACTCCCCTCTACTTCTTAAGCTAGGGTGCTCCAAGTCCAATACATGGACCTTGCAGAGGTACCCCTAAAGAGTCTGTAAGTGGAAAAAAAAAAGGATGTGATAATGCCTCTCTACAGGTCATTAGGGAGGCCTTGTTCAGGCTACTATTCAGTTCTGGACAACATTTCTCAAACGACTGGCTAGACTTGGAACAAAAAAAAAAAGCCAACAACAATGAGTCTGCAACAAAAGACACATGCAAATCCTAAGAAGAGTAAAGAGACAGGAGAGATACGATACAGAAATTCAAAATCGGAAACCAACCAGCCTTTTCCACTGGAAAGGAAGCTTAAGAATTATGAATCATATGAAGTTCATGAGAACTTCACAAGACCATCAGAGCTGCTATACTGAGTCATACGAAAGATCCATCAAGTTTGCCATCCTGTTTACAAGTGATCAATCCATCCACCATACTGGTAATGTCTACTCATAATTTTCCCTTTCTTCCTACAGCCATTGACAGAAAAATTATGCCTGCTCCAGTGCAGACCAAAGGTAGCTAAATTCTGTACGAGCCCCCAAAATCTGTAGAAGGATTTATGGTTCACTTAGCAGTATTATAAACACGTTACGTTTCTGTTAAGTGGTCTAGAGAAAACCATAACCTTTTATTCAAGTTCAAATATCATGGTCTAATTATACGACACAAACCCAGGCTAATGAGAAATATCTTTATTATGAAAATAGAAAAATATAATTCACAAGCCAGCTGCAGAATCTAAATATTGTTCAAAATATCTAATTACACAAATGAAACTCAGTACATGATTATCACAATCTAATGGTTAGACAACTAAGTAAAACTTCTTGTTAAACACACACTATTCCTTATAATAATAATCCCTGATTAGCAAATGATTATATTATCACCCAGGTAACTTTTCAACCCTTTACCTTTATCAATGAATTCCTATCTAATTCCCAAGCTAATAAAAGTAATTTCCGTATGCTCACCCTTAATTAGCCTCTCCGGCACAATTAGGTGGAAGAGAAAACTTCGTGTCAGCTGGAAGACGTCAGGAATACCGTTGTAAAAGTTACACGTGTTGAAAATCCTTGATGAGGCTATAAATCATCAGCAATAAGTTCCGTTTATCTGTGCTAAGTTCAGAACAGTTTTTAAATGTCCGAATTTCTATCTCTTAGGCAGAGAATCACACGAGGTAACTTACAGGTCTAATTATTGAAAGAAAAAGTTTACAATTAGAACATCTGTGAGCAGATCTGAGCTTCCCCGGACCTTATCACAGACTAACTAATTATTAATTAATTAGCACCTTTCTTTTCTTGAATCTCATCAGATGACTTCCTCGGACCAATCCAGAAACAGAACTTGATGAATAGCCTTTCTGTATAAAGTATCATATATGCTGGAAGACCCAGGGCCGTTAGACAGATAAGAACAGAATAATTTCTTCAAGATTCACACTGTCCCATTATTAAAGCACAGATGAATGCCCTTGAATAGCAACATTCGGGTACATCCCCATAATGCATCATTCTTCTTACTTCTTGCAAAATTCATGCTGGAAAGTTGCTTGCAGAGAGATATTCTTGAAACAATGGTTCAGGCTTGATGACATCATGGAGGCCTAACCTTCAGGTGTGAATACGGAAATATCCCTACACGACTGTCACTGTCCCTCAGGATCAAAGATTGGAATTAAAGGTAAGCCAGAAGAGGGCTTTGGGAGGAAGAGCAGCCACACTGAATCCAGGAATGGGGGGGGGGGGGGGAGGGGAGCTGTGGAGAAAAGGGAAATCAGCAGTATTGGGTCAGGGGTAGGGGACATAATGTAAATTTTTTTTTTTTAATTATCTTTATTCATTTTCAAACTTTCATCAAGTGTACAAATTTCAAAATAAATAACTTTGAAAAACAACACTTGAAAATCTTCCTACAGTATCATACAGTATATATATATGTATATATAAACCCTCATCCCTCCCATCATCCCTATTATCAATATGAACCACTCCCTATTGTATATGGTGTATATGGTGAATATTTCAATAGAAAAATGGCATTTAATCATTACAAAAGGATGTCAATGGCTCCCATATTTTAATAAAATTCTTATAAATGCCATTTTGTACAGCTAATAATGATCGTTCCATTTTATACATGCGACACAATGAATTCCACCAAAAGTTACAATTAAGTCTACTATAATCTTTCCAATTATTAGTGATATGTTGAATGGCGACTCTGGTCATGATCAATAAAAGTTTATTATTAAAAGAAGATATCCGACTCTTTTTCCTCATAGCTGTTCTAAATAGAACCGTATCATAAGATTGTGCTACATGATTTTCTAGTAAACAATTTACTTGATCCCAGATTGAGTTCCAAAAGGCTAAAATATAGGGACAATAAAACAGAAGATGATATAAGGTCCCTATTTCAATATTACAATGCCAGCATCTATTGGACTTTGAACTATTCAACTTTTGTAATCTAACTGGGGTCCAAAATGCTCTATACAAAAGAAAAAAACATGTTTGTCTCATAGATGCAGACATTGTACACCTCATCCTCCAAGACCAAATTTGTGGCCATTGAGATGCTGAAATCTGATGCTTATTCTCAATGCTCCAAATATCCCTAAGACCATTTTTAGGCTTTTTTTTAACCAATTCACTAATAGATTTATACCACTGTGTGGCCTAGTGTCCCAGAAAATCCACCTGAAAGCATGAAAATTCCAAACTATATTGAGTATTAAGACTTTTCCATTCAGGGAACCCTACCTGAATGGCCTGCTTCAATTGCAACGAACAAAAACATTGTGATTTATTAAGCCCAAATTTATGTTGCAATTGTGTAAAATCCAGCAGTTTACCATTCGAAATAACATCATTTAAAGTCCGTATTCCTGCAATCAACCAATGCTTCAAGATGATCTTAAAACCGCCAATTTGAATCTTGGGGTTTAGCCAAATGGTTTGATTTGTTGAATTGCTGATAGGAACAGCAGATAAATTATTAACAAATCTTAAGGTTTTCCAAGTGTCCATTAAAATTCTATTTTCTTTATATAATCTGGGCATCTTAATACTAAGAACATGACAAAGATGTAAAGGAAACATGAGTCGCCATTCCAAATATAACCAATCTGGAGTGTATTCAATGAGCTCTGGGAGGACCAAATACATACCTTGACGTAAAATATAGGCCTGATGATACCTATAGTTTGGAAAATTTACCCCACCCTCCTTAATTGGCTTTTGTAAAGATACTAGAGCAATTCTGGGAGTTTTACCCAGCCAAATAAATTTAGTAAGTATCGCATTTAATTTTTTTATAAAAAGTCCTGAAAAAACACTGGTATCATACTCATTTGATAACAAACCACAGGCAACATCATCATTTTAACTGTTTGAACTCTCCCCCACCAAGACAAATGTAATGGATTCCAATGTTCACATAATTCTGTTACCTTTTTTATTAACATCTTTTCATTCTCCTTCACCGTATCATCTAATGTGGTTTTAATCCAAATTCCTAAATATTTTAAACCGTCTTCTTTTCATTCAAAGGGGAAAGTGTCAAACATACTTTTTGTACAATGTACATTAAGTGGAAGAATTTCAGATTTGCTCCAATTTATTTTATACCCTGAGAAATTTCCAAAAATTTCTATCAATTCTAACAGGCAAGGCATGGTTGTGCCAGGATTCCTCAAATACAATAATATATCATCTGCATATGCAGATAATTTATATTCCCACTCTTTAAGCGGAATACCCTGTATCCCCCTCTGCCTATTGAATCGCTAACAATAAGGGTTTTAAGACAATGTCAAAAAGCAAAGGAGATAATGGACATCCTTGTCTAACTCCCCTATGTAAATTAAGAACATAAGCAGTGCCTCCGCCGGGTCAGACCATAGGTCCATCCTGCCCGGCAGTCCGCTCCCGCGGCGGCCCAAACAGGTCACAACCTGTCTGAATCACCAGAAGGGGCTCCCTTGCCACCTTGGTTTCTCATTGAAGTCCTATCTTCCCATCGAAGTCCTAACCCTCCGGTCTTGCACATGTACGACCTGGTTGGGTTTCTATACTTATTACCTGGTTAGCTTTCTATACTTGTGTTACATCCCAGCTCCTCCCTCAGTATCCCACGATAAAACGATCTGACAAATTATTATTTATATATAATCTTGCCATAGGGGAGCTATACAAAGTTTGAATCATTTGAATAAAACCTGAACCTAAACCAAACCATTCTAATGCCCGATACATGAATGACCATTCCACTCTATCAAATGCTCTTTCCGCATCTAAAGAAATAGCAAAAGCAGGTTCATTCATGTTTTTTGTTAAATTTAGTGTGTGACAAGCCAATTGTGTATTACTAGAAGAATGTCTATTCACCATGAATCCAGTTTGGTGTACATCAATGATGAAAGGGAGAGCTTTAGCCAACCTTACTGCCAAAATTTTAGCCAACAATTTTCCATCCACATTAATTAAAGATATAGGCCTGTAATTTGATACCAAAGTGAGGTCTTTATTTGGCTTTGGCAAAACAATAGTCAATGATTCTGCCATAGTACATGTAATACAACCCTTATTAAGTTGAAAATGATATAAATTTAATAATTGGGGTAATAAAGAATTTTGGAATGCTTTATAGAATTCCACTGTAAATCCATCCCCACCTGGAGCGGATCCAACTCTAAGAGACTTCAATACTGTTTCTAATTCTTTTAGTGATATAGGCTCTTCTAAACTTTTTTTTATATGATCAGGAACTTTTGGACCCTCAATAAGATTTAAAAATTCCAAACCCTTTTGAACTTTATCAGGATAAGACTCGGAAAAATACAAGTCTTTATAAAACTTAAAAAACTGATTTAAAATATTTCTGTTCTGAGAATGTGTAACTCCACTTTCATCTTTTATTGCTATTATTTTTGTTCTTCTCTTCTTTGCTTTAAGATAATTTGCAAGTAATCTTCCTGCCTTATTTGAACTTCCATAATACAAGGTTTGCTGGGAAAACAAATCTTTCTTTGCCAATCTTGAAGAAATCTCATTATATTTATCTTTTGCCTTTAAGAGCGCCCGCAAGGTATCTTGTTGCCATTTATTAACTAATTTGGATTCCAACACTTTAATTTCTTTTTCTAAGTCAAAAAACTGTTTAGCCAATTGTTTTTTTATGTGTGCAGAATATGAAATAATATTACCTCTTATAGTAGCTTTAAAAGCGTCCCATAATATTTCTGTGCTAATATCTACAGAAGTATTTATATGGAAGAACTCAAGAGATCTTTAGCTTAAATTCTTCAAGAAAAACTGAATCCGCAACCAATGTATTATCGAATCTCCATATTGATCTATTGTTTTCTTTGTCACCAAACTCAAATTTAATCCACACCCCTCCATGATCAGATAAAATAATTGGATCAATGGAAGCTTGTGTCACTTGCTGTACCAACGAATTTGAAACCAAAATATAATCAATTCTTGAAAAAGTCTTATGAACTTGTGAGCAAAAAGAAAATTCCTGATCATTAAAATGAAGTATTCGCCATATACAGTGGAACCTTGGTTTACGAGCATAGTTCGTTCCAGAAGCATGCTCGTAAACCAAATTGCTCGTATATCAAAGCAAGTTTCCCCATAGGAAGTAAGGGAAACTGCTTTGATTGGTTCCACCTCCTCCCCCCCCTCCACAAGTCTACCGGCGCTGCTCCATTCTCCCCCCCCACCTTGAGGAATCCGACGCTGTTCCAAACCCCTCCCCGCGATCCAGCTTCCCCCTCCTGCAAACCAGAATCCTCCCCCGCTCGCGTTGCCCCCCCTCCACCGCGATCCTACTTTCCCCCTCCCGAGCAGTCAATGACACCCTTTACCCAACTTGGCACCAGTGCCGGTGCCCTAAGATACTCCCTCTTCTGGCGCGGCTGGGCGGTGCGTCGGAGATCCTCCTTCTTCTGGGCTGGGCTGGACTGGACTGGCTTTGAGCATTTGCGCATGCTCAAAGCCTTCTGGTCTCACTCTCTCCGAGATTGAGAGTGAGACCAGAAGGCTTTGAGCATGCGCAAATGCTCAAAGCCAGCCCAGCCCAGCCCAGCCCAGAAGAAGGAGGATCTCCAACGCACCGCCCACCCAGGCTGCGCCAGAAGAGGGAGTATCTTAGGGCACCGGCACTGGTGCCAAGTTGGGTAAAGGGTGTCATTGACTGCTCGGGAGGGGGAAAGTAGGATCGCGGTGGAGGGGGGGCAACACGAGCGGGGGAGGATTCTGGTTTGCAGAAGGGGGAAGCTGGATCGCGGGGAGGGGTTTGGAACAGCGTCGGATTCCTCAAGGTGGGGGGGGAGAATGGAGCAGCGCCGGTAGACTCGTGGAGGGGGGGGGGAGGTGGAACCAATCAAAGCAGTTTCCCTTACTTCCTATGGGGAAACTTGCTTTGATATACGAGCAATTTGGTTTACGAGCATGCTTCTGGAACGAACTATGCTCGCAAACTGGTGCACTTGTAAACCGAGGTACCACTGTATCTTTTTAAATCACATGATTGTACCAAATTATCTAACCCTAATGATTTTATATTCTTACTTGGCTTTTTATCCATAAACGGATCTATAACTGCATTAAAGTCTCCAGCTACAACTAAATTAGAAGCAGCCAGTGGGAGTATTAATTGTTGCAAGTTCCTAAAGTAGATATTTTGATTCGAATTAGGGGCATAAACATTAAATAAAGTCAAGGTATCATTTCCCATACTCATTTCCACCTTAATCCACCTTCCTAGAGGGTCGAAATCTATCATATTAAAAACAGCTGAGCACTTACTATTTATTAAGATGGCTACTCCTGCTTTCTTCCCTAATGCCGGGGCAAAAAAACAATGTTTAACCCAATCCCCTTCGAGTTTCTTTGAATCAATAGCTAACAGATGCGTCTCCTGGATATAATATATATCCGCTTGTTGTTTTTTCAAAAATGCAAGCATTTTTTCCTTTTCACTGGATGATTGAGGCCATTGACGTTAAGTGAAAAGATTTTAACCTCCATTATAAGAAAATATTTTAATATAACTCAATCAATTATTAAATAATAAGTTAGATAATATTAGATGAATAAACACCATTTTCCGAATTATTCCTTTATGTATAATACACTTTATCCAACCCACGACTTATCTTATAATCCCACCCATCCCTCCCTTACCCACCCTAGATAATGACAATGAAAGCTTGGAACTGCACATATAAGATCAGGCAAAACAAGAGAATTCCCAAACAGACCACAAATAAAAAACAATTTTGCATGTAAATAATAAACTAAAATTTAACATATTTAGAATATAAACTAAATCCATCAAACGAGAAATATAAACAATACAACATAGTCCATAAGCATTGTATGTTAATTTACTCTTCCTAAGTGTATATATAAGAGTTCAATAAATAATAACCCCTTAAATATTATCAACTTATCATTCACCTCAAAAATCCTTATTAAATCATTAAATTAGCAGATTTAATCATATCAAATCTTACTAAAACATATCCTTTCCTCATAACTTAGAATTTAAATAACAATTTAACGTTTAAGACCCCCAATAATCCTGACTGCAGCCGACCTTCATTTTCATGCAAACCACAACTTACGCTCTGTGGATATCGATTATTAAAGAAATAATATAATTTCCTTTATCTTTCATTTTATATTTTAGAAGAAATGAATTGAAAAAAGCAACAAGCTCAGCATAAAAGAAACGTTGCATCAGGTTCAATCAAATGCCCAACTTCTCTATATTGTTGTTTTCCCCAAAGTTAAATGAAAACGAATATTATCAATCATTTTTTCAACATATAATATCAGGTATTTCATATTGTAGACCCATGAATCAAATCAGCTCCTCTTCCATAAGGGAAGTGTTAACACTGAACAGATTCTTCATGTTTTCCCTTATGGAATTTCTCAAAATAGCTTACAACGTTGTAACCTTATATTTAGCACCTATCAAAATCCACATTGCAGTCATAACGCTTATTTAAGCTATGAACTATAATATTAATCCATGAGTCATAAGCCCATGAGACTATGAGACCAGTAGTCTCAAACCAGTAAATTATAGAATATGTGATATTCTTTTAACCCTTTCCATCCAGCTAAATCCAAATTGAAAGGTAGGGAAAAAACATCATAAACATTTGAGACTTTACATATAAGATCCTATTCCAAGTCATTATTACTAGATATGGTTGAGTGAATTTCTCATATTGAATGATGAGAAATCCTGACTACAAATTACACACTCCCTTCACTATCAATTGTGCCGTCAAACCAAACAAGGACAGATCCGGAAATCCAAAATAAGAGCTAAAGCAAGCATTGATATAAATCCATTGAAATCCTTTTTGTCTTTAACTTATATACCATGTATTCTTATCAAAAGGCAAGATTATGCCTACAGTCTGACCCAAATTGAAAACCCAATCTGCTATCCCTCATGAAAAATCATCAGAGTCTGCATAGACAAGTTCTTACAACTTGATGTTATCAAACATTTCAACATTTTAAATCTTTCCCCAGGTAAATATGATGACATTGACTTAGGGAAATAAAAAACACTCTGTACTGATTTAAAGAAGAAGAAGCCATACAGAACGTTCAGCACAGATGATCAAAGTTCCATCCGTTGCTATTCAAATGTCAAACTGTCAAACCGAATCTGCAGTCAGTTCTTTTAAACAATAAAATCAAGAAAAGTAAATGTTAAAAAATAAAAGAAAACCACAAAATATCCAAACCTGGAAAAACAAAGCCAATATTTAAATTTTAAATGGTCATAGTAACATAGTAGATGACGGCAGATAAAGACCCGAATGGTCCATCCAGTCTGCCCAACCTTATTCAATTTTTTTTTTTTTTCTTCTTAGCTATTTCTAGGCAAGAATCCAAAGCTTTACCCGGTACTATGCTTGGGTTCCAACTGCCGAAATCTCTGTTAAGACTTACTCCAGCCCATCTACACCCTCCCAGCCATTGAAGCCCTCCCCTGCCCATCCTCCACCAAACGGCCATTGGTTGTTCTCTTTGATTTAAATATAATTTCAGCTTGTCAGGTTCATCAAAACTGAGTTTTATTATCAATAATGACTTTCATAATAGCGGGGTATATAAGACCATATTTCGCTCCGATTTCTCTCAAACTTGGCCTAATATCCAAAAAATTTTTCCTCTTATCAGCCGTTGCAAAGTCAGGAACGATATGAACTCTTGACATCTTAGATTTGAATTTTCTTTAGCCAGGCGTAAAATTTCAATAACCTGCTGGTGGCGCAAAAGCTTAAAAACTAGAGGGCGAGGACCCTTTAAATTGTCAGGTCTTCTCATAGGTATTCGGTGTGCACGCTCAATTTCAATCGGGAACCTGGATTTAAGAGGAAGTACTTTCGTCAGAAAATTTTCTACAAATGAGATTGGATTACCTTTCTCCACCCCTTCCGGTAATCCTAAAAGTTGTAAATTACTCCTTCTCATACAGTTCTGACAATCTTCCACCTCTTTGGTAAGCGTATTGATTTTATCTCTATCCAGTTTGAATTGTCTTTTTTCCGTTTCAAAACTATCCAAACTAACTTCCAACTTAGTTGTTTTTGATCTCCAGCACTTTCGTTCGTTTGTTAAGAGTTGCTACTTCTTCCTGCATGTCATTTAATTTATTTGCGATATTTAACTCAATTTCTTTTATTTCTTGAAGCTCCTTCATTACATCAATGTCACTTGTGCTGTCCTTTGGCAACGGATATTTCGATGGAGTTGCCGGCTCCGGCTTGGATCTTTTTACGCTGCTGGCATTAGAAATCGTAGCTTCAGATTTACTCTGTTTCCCTGAAGCCATTGTAATTAATATACCCTCGTTTTTAAACAAAAAATTAAATTTTTCTTTACTTATTTTAAATAAAGATGTCTGTAAATGCGGAGCCTCTGCTCTACCCATCCATCCGCATGCACCTCCAAGCCACGCCCCTCCATAATGCAAATTTTAAAAAAGCACTAGCACAAAACAAACCCCTCAGGGGACATGTGTGGGTGTGAACTTGCATGCTCTGAGTTTAGCAAGTCTCCAGAAAAAGGCTGTGTGGGCCAGAAGAGCAATGTGGCAGCACTTGCAGCTTCAAAGGTGGGATTGGACTCGGGGGCGGGAAAAGGGAGAGCACTGGGGTCAGGTCTAGGAAGGTTCATAAAGGGAAAGAGTGCTAAGGTAATCTCAGGGGTGGGATGGGGGAGTGAGACAAAGTAGATGTAAGATACATTTGGGAACAAGGCTGAGGGCTAAGAGCGGGGAGCTGAAGCTGGAGGCAGGTAGGTAGGGAAAGAGAGATGGGAGAAAGGAAGATACAGGTGGGGGGGGAGAGTTAAGGCCCAGTCTACCTCCTTCGGGCTCAGGCCCCCCTCCAAAGCTGCTATACCTGTTAAATGGCTGGTAAGGTAGCTGAAGCCCTGATAGCCCCCCAAAAAACTCCTGCTTGAATCATCCCTTTCCTCATCATACTACCCTCAGGAGCGACGTAGTCAGTGGCATGCCTCCAGCCATCAACACTTTTACTCCCCAAGTATGCTCAGTTCATGCATGAACTAAGCATACTTAAGGAATGCTGGCATCAGCGGCTGGAAGCACCCAATTAACTTCCTTGCTTGAGCAGCACAAAGAGGCAGCTTTGGCAATGGATTTTTTCAACAGGTGTGGCTTCAGCATCCCCACCAGCAAAGAAATGTGTGTTCCCCCAGTCCCCAATATACTAATGACCTTAATTAAGACATAATTCAACAATCTGACCCTATCATTCCCAACTCTGAAAGATATAAAATACAAGACATCTCACAGCAAATCATACAACTACCAAATAGCAAAAGCATATGCTCACCATCCATCTTCGTGTACCTATCTTTCCCTTCTCTGTGTCCCCTATATTTCCCTGACCAACATCTCCCCTGTGTCCCTCTCCCTGTATTCATCATCACTACTCTATGTCCTGCATTACTCTTCTCCCTTCTGTGTTCCTATTTTCTACCAAGTCTGGCGTTGCCCCTCTCTGTCCATGTACTATTCCCATGCAGCATATCTCTTTATATCCCTGTCCCTATTCTCCTCTCCATGTCCATCAATTTCTCGTTTCTGATACCTCCCTGCATTTCTCCCTTTCTGCTGTGTGTTTAGTATTTCATTCCTTCTTCCTTTATCCGCTTAGTATAGCATCTTTTTTTCCCTTCCTTTTAGCCTCTCCCCCAACAGGATCAGCACCTCTCCCCTTTTCTCTTGTGTCCTTTCCTCCAGCCCAAGCTCCCCCTTACTGTGCCCTTTCCTCCAGCCCCAGCATCTGCTTTCTGACAGCTCCACCTCTCCCCCTCGTAGGTCTGGCAGGTCCAGCCAGCTTCCCTGCTGCTGGCATATACCTTGAAGAGCAAGTCAATCGACCGTGCTTGCGGTTGCGGCCTTCCCTCTACACTTCCTCTTTTCGCAAAGACAAGAAGTTCCTCATAAGGAGGAGCCCGGCAGATGGAAAGCTGTGACTGTGAGCACCGTCGATCAGCTTGCTCTTCTTCAAGGTATATGGCAGCAGCAGGGAGGGAGGGAAGCCGGCTGGGACCTGTTGGGATCCGGCACTTTTTTACTCTTTTTTGTTTCCGGCGCTGCACTCTTCAGGCTGAGTGAAGTAACCACACTGCCTTCAGCGGCCCCAGAAGCTTCTTTTTTGCTATAGCTTCATTTCCCCACAAAAGGAAACTGCAGCAAAGGGAAAGCTTCTGGTGGCTGTAACCTCTTGCGGTATTGCAGGAAATGCTGTGAGCACTAGCGAAAGGTCATGGCAGCCATTTCAGAAGGCAGCTGCGAAGAGGCAGTGCTCCTGCCACAAAGGCCATGCTCCTGCCACAAACACCCCTGCTGAACCACCAAGTACCTTGGTAGGCCGGGGGTAGGGGGAGCTAACTAGATATGACAGGGGAGAATTGTTGGACATGGTGGTAGAGAGGAGGGAGGGAGAAATATTGGATGTTGTGGTGGAGAGAGAAGGGCAAGGACCTCTTCTAAAGTCGGCCAGAACTTCCCTCTACCAAGCATAGCAGTTGCTGGCAGCATCCCTGAGCCACTGAGGTACCAGCATCTGTGATTCAGGGACATTGTTGCTGCCTGCCAAGCTTGGCAAAAGGGACCCCCCAGCCACCTTCACAGAAGTCCTCAGCTAACATAGCTTGAGGGTCCTCATCAACTGGAGTATTTATATTTTATATTTACATTAGAGGCTCTGGCAGAGACTCATTTACAAAGTATGTATTCTTCTCAATTAATATTTCCAAATCAATAAAGTGTTTTTGCTTATTTGTAATGGGTCTCTACCAAAGCCTTTAATTCAGTAGCATAATTAAATGAAATAATTACTTCTGAAAGGGGACAGGCAGGGACTGAAGGGGACAGATTTGATTTCCAGCAGGGACGGGTTTATTTTCTGTCCTTGCGCCAACTCTCTACCTCACAGTTACCCCCTTTATGCATCCGCTATACTTTTCAGCTAGTCTGTTTTCTACAACTGTGACTTATTGCTGCCTGAAATTAGGCAGGTGCTTATAGTTACCCCCGTTATGCTTCCGCCTCCAAAGAATTGACAGAGTTCAATTCTCACATCAGCTTTACAGGCAACAAGTAACAAGTAGGTTTATACTTTTTAAATAAAGTCCTTCTTAATCCATGGACACAAAATTTGTTTTTCTTTCCCGAAACTACATCATGTATTGTAATAACCACAGGCTGAAAGTGCTGTGCTCGAGTGGTAAGCACCTTTTTCAGTGGTTACTGTTTAAATATTATGTCTTTTATTTTTCTGGAAAACATGCCTTCTTGTAAACCACAAAGCTTAAACTCTAACCCACAATACCATAACCATCAATATGAATTCAGGACTGCACATGAAAGTGAAAGCATGCACTGCTACAGCAGTTCAATTGGCAGCAAAAAGCTCCAGCTCTTATTTGCTGCATTCACAATGAAAGTGGTTATGGATTTTCAGCAAGCAATATACCGTCTCCTCCTCAGTATAAAATTACTTTCTTCACTGAAGAGGTTACCACAATAGATAATTGTTTCACCTCTTCACTTTTTTCCCTTTTGTGCTAAAACCTTTTTGTGAATTCTGACACACTGCCAATTCAGAGGGTGACTACTAAAATGGTCGACAGTCTTATAAGAATATAAGAGTTGCTATACTGGGACAAACTGAAGGTCCATCAAGCTCAGTATCTGTTTCCAATAGTGGACATAACTCATAACAATTTTTTTAGGTACATCAGAAGCAGAAAACCTGTGAGGGAATCTGTGGGACCATTGGATGATCAAGGAGGATAAGGCCATAGCGGAGAGACTGAATGAAAAAGAGGGGAGGGGGGAGTCCCCTCCTTCCTGTTATAGGACTCCAGGGGATCTTTGACAGAGTTGGTATCTTCTCACCCCAGGAAGAGAGGAGAACCTATTCAAAGCTCTCCAGAGGAAGAGAGTACAGTGGTGCCTCGCACAGCGAACGCCTCGCACAGCGAACGCTGCGCACAACGAACTTTATGTCTTGATTCGTACAACGGACTTCGTTTCACACAACGAAGTCCGGGGTTCCTGCGGGGTTGGATCGCAGCGGGGTTGGTCGAGCCGCGAGGGTAGTCTCCTTCTCCTTACCTGCCCTGTCGCAGCACACAGCCGAACGGAAATCTTCCCGATGTCAGCGCTGACGTCGGAGGGAGGGCTTAAGCAAAGCCCTCCCTTCCTCCGACGTCAGCGCTGACATCAGGAAGACTTCCGTTCGGCTGTGTGCGGCTGCGGCAGGGCAGGTAGGAAGAAGGCAATGGCGAACGAAAGAGGGGGGAGGGGGCGGTCCGCCCCGAAGAATGTGCACAGCTGGTCAGGTCCCCCGAGCGACCGACAACAGGCCCGGCCGACAAACCTCCCTGCCCTGTAGCCGCGAATCTAAATTACCTCTTACAGCAGCTTCAATAATCCAGCTGCTGTAAGAAGGTAATTTAGATTCGCGGCTACAGGACAGGGAGATTTGTCCGACCGGGCCTGTTCTGTTGTCGGTCCGGTGCAAAAGCGCCACAAAGGTGGAGGCAGGGAGGGAGGAAAGGTGGAGTGGAGAAGAAAAGACGCTTAAGGGGGGAGAAGGCCGCTGAAAGCACATGTTGGAGCAGGGGATGAGAGGGAGGGAGAGAAGGGGAAATATTGGACAAGGGCAGAAGGGATGCTAAATCATAGAGTGACAGGCAGAGAGAACAACAGGAAAAAGAGTGGAAGCAATCTTGAACCCTGAGGGTGAGGGCAGAGAGAGGTGGTGAGATGATTGATCATGGGGAGAGGGACAAAAGGGAATAGAGATGGGATAGGAAGATAGTGGAAGTAAAAGGACAGGGAGATGTATGTTTTTAGATGTATCTAAATAAAAATAATAACAAAAAATTTATCTTTTTTATGTCATCTTAGCATATTTTATGCTGCAGAACGAATTATTTTTTTTTACATGTATTCCTATGGGAAAACGCGTTTCACATAACGAACGTTTCACATAACAAACTTGCTCCTGGAACCAATTAAGTTCGTTGTGTGAGGCACCACTGTATATTGCAAGAGCCATGGGAAACCAGGACTGAATGCGGGCATAAGCTTAACTTCTGTTAAGCCCGCAAGACTGAGAGTGACCAGAGGTGAGTTACACCAGCAGGGCCAGAGTGACCAGTGGCAAGTTAAATCAGGAGAACCAGTATAATCTGAGGTGACCAAATCGATTAGAGTGACTTGATAGACATTGAGGGAAGCTTGGCTTACACTTTTGGGAAGGTGGCAGAAAGCCAAGGAGCCAGTTGGACTAAAATATCCAAAGTGACTAGGACGTATTGAGGGAAGCTTGGCTTACACTTTTAGTAGGTGGCGGAAAACCAAGGAGCCAGTTGGACCAAAATACCCAAAGGGATTGGGATGACCGCGGCCTACTTGTATGGCATAAATCTACAAGAGGTGAGTTTCTTTCAGTTGAAAGGAAGCTCTAGAATGAGGGGGCATAGCATGAAGGTCAAAGGGCACACACCTAAGGAAATAAATTTTCCCAGAAAGGGTGATGAATACACATACTACCTTGGTGGAGGTAGTAGAGATAATTGTTGAATTAATTGCACACCAGTCTGCATATTGGCCAATACTCAGTTAACTTCTGGATGACTGCAGATATCCACATATTCAATACCAGAAGCCAGAAATGTCCTGGCATTTAATATCCAGAGTTAGTTTAGGTGCAGCTGTGAGCTCACAAGATGCTCACCACCACGAGTTGAATATCAAGCTCTTGGTTTTTACTTAAGACTCTCGTCCTTGAAATTTCAGCTAGCGGTTCTCTATGCATTCAGTTTTTCCTGGTGTTAATATTTATCAGGTCAGTGTCTACATCTTGCTCTTAAGTACTCACTTTTACAACAACTGCTAGTCAAGTTTCACCCCGCTACCCATCCTCTGGAATCCAAACAGAATTTGGGTAAATTGAGTACTTTACCGTTTTGATAGTTTCCATAACAATAATCATCATGTACTCATCTGCAAGTCAAAAATGATGGAGAAATTACAAACAGAACACCAACCTCATGAATGAGGAACACTTTGGCTCCTACATAGATTCCCATCCGCACAACTGCGCGAACAGCTGAATTCATACCTAAAAGGAAAAGTGAATAGTGTGTTAATGGAAAATGTATTTATTTTTTAATTCATAGCCCGCCTAAAGCCTAAGCAGGTACCAAAGTTACTTACATACATAAAATACAAAATAATCGATGACATAAAATGACAAATAATTATATCAAAACATATAAAATAAGAATTAGTAGTAGTATGTGTGTACTGGAGGGATTATCAGTGTGCATGCTTATGTTCCCTTGAGTATAATTGACAGAACTGTTAGGATCTATTAATTTATTATAATCTTTCATTTGCCTTCCCAGCTAAGTGTGTGGGGGGGGGGGGGGGTGAGTTAGCCTATAATGAAAATCATCTTTGGGGAGCAGTTCAAAAAAAAAAAAAACAAGCCATAAACTGTCATGCTCCTTATGTGTTATTATTTAATATTAGAATTCTTTGAAGTTGTCTGTACAATTCCTGGAAAAGCCTTGGTGCAGACATGCTCTGACCAGCAGCACAAATTTTCAGAATTCAGTCGCAGGGTGGGAAGACAACTGCTGCTGCAACAGGAACTTCTACCAACTAAAGGAGCAAAACACGGGAGTTCCAGGTCACCAGAGACAATCTGATCTCTTCATAAAAATTCTAAATCTGAATTTTAGGGCTATGCATGCTGAGGCTAAATCATGATTGGTTTAGTTAGTTCCTATGTCCTCGAATCATCTAGTATCTGTAGCACTTGAGGCAAATCCTAAGGGAGAGTCCCACGGAATGCTGCTACAATTTGTTTTTTTGCCAAGTACTTGTGACTTGGATTGACATGGTTTCAATGACAAAAGTGTTAGAAAAGGAAATGCTAAAAACAATGATCCCCTGGGAGGAGGTAAGTCTGTCAACGTGATAACTCTTTTCACACAGTGTGAACAAGCACCTGTGATTTTAATACTATACTTCCTACTTCAATCACCCACTTTACAATGCAAACAACATCAGCTGATAAATTCCATATAGGATTCAGACCATAGAATACAGGGCAGTGGATGGAAACAAAAAAGGAGTTTAAAACATCCTAAGGGTTCAATTTCCATCACTCATTTGGATGGTAATTTAACTAGCTAAATAGTGTCTAGCTGAACATGGCAGGCTAGACTAGTGGTCTTCAATGCCAGGCCTGGAAGTCAATGGCAGTCCTCAGAAAACTCTGGGGTGGCCCCCATTGTCTTTCTGGGCATTTTTTCCTGCTACTCTGCCTCTCTACCCAGGCTCAGAACAGAAAGGAGAAAGTGGATGGGGAGGGGGGGGGAGAAGCCATATGCTTAAAGGATAAGGCATGTTTCAATAGACAAAAGAGAATGCATTTGGAAATGCTCACAACTCTGAGGATACCCTCCGTGAAGTTTGAAGGTGGGCTGGTAAGGATGAATGTCATTGACACATTGATCAGCAGTGTTTTTACAGTTCACTAAGATCCATTTAGTGAATATTTTTCCCTTAAGAGTAGCCTAATGGTTATAGCAGTGGACTGAGAACAAAGGAACCTTGTCAAATCCTAGTGTCTTCTTGAGACCTTGGGCAAGTCACTTAACTCTCCATTGCCTCGGATAAAGAAAAATATCTACAGTACCTGAATATCACTTTCCTAGAGTTACAACTGAAAAAGGCATGAGTCAAATCCAACTAATCAATTATGCCCTTATGATCCTGTTTTTATGAGGCCTCGTTGTACAATCAGTAGGTAGCTTGCCTACTGCATCCGAGCTCAAATCCTGCACTGGGATTTCTGTCAGTTAGGCAGCCTGTGGCCAACTCAGCCATTTATTCACTTTTAGTCAGTAAATGAGTACCTGCCTTTAGCCAGGGGATAAAAATGACTGGGAAAGGCAATAGCAAACCACCCGGCTAATAATCTGCCAAGAATCTGTCACACAAATGGCAGAGACCATATGTTTACTACTTGGTACTTGCGTAGCAGAAGCTACCTATACCTATAGCTTTTTAGCATTCTAAGCCAATGGTCTCTAATTGTAAGCCTTATAAGCAAGATGAATATTTGTCATGAGCATGTTGAAAGCTAGTTGTGTTGATTTCAACACAACTAGCTTTCAACATGCTCATGACAAATATTCATGATTATTATCTGCATAAATGTTGATCTTGCAGTTTTTAAAGAACTGCTTGCTGGTGACATTACTGCTGCAACACACTAGTTAGATACAAGTAATGGAAAAATTAGTTCTTAGCTGATAATTTTTTCATTAGTTCCAGCAGATCAATCCGGAGACCACTGAATTGTAGTATTGTAGACTGGTTAAGTTGTAACAAGCTGGCATTGAACATCAAAAAATCTAAAACCATGTTTTTTACCTGGAAAGGAAACTTAACACCAATTTCACCATTTATTCTAGACAACACCCCTCTAGAATCGGTACCTAAATTGAAAATCCTTGGAGTAATTGTTGACGTAGACTTATCATTTCACAGTCATATTAGTGAAATAGTTAAATCATGCTTTTATAGACTACGTCTTATTCGTTCAATTTCCACTTTCCTAGATCCTAAATCGATCAATATTCTGGTCCACTCTCTGATCATATCCAAAATTGATTATTGTAATTCTCTCTTAATCAATATAACTCAGAAAGAAAAAAGACGACTTCAGATAATTCAAAATACTGCAATAAAATTAATCCATAAAGCGAAAAAATATGATCATGTCACACCATTAATGCTAAAATCACATTGGCTTCCCATTTCCCACCGAATTACCTTTAAAATTATATTTTTGGTATCTAAAACACTAATCTTCAATGAACCACAATTTATATAAAAAATGATTATTCCATACAATGCCTCACGCTCTCTACGATCATCCTCCTCAAACTTACTATCTATTCCCTCCTTGAAAATAATCGGCACAAGAAGAAATGACATTTTCCGTTGTGGCCCCTACATTATGGAATTCCCTACCAAACTATATTAGAAATGAAAAAGATCTTTTATTTTTTAAGAAAATTTTAAAAACCTTTCTATTTCAAGACGCATTTGATACGTAACATGGCACACTTTAATTTTTTACATTTTTTTATGACCATTAAACTCACCAATCCCCTTTGCTCCTTATTGTGTTTTCCCTTTTATGTAAATTTCAACAGATAACGATATTGTAACTTTCCCCTCCTTTCCTACCTATTCATGTTTGTCTCTATTTCAACTGTTATTATGCCAATTGATTTATATTGTTTGTTTTACGAACATCTCGTTCAAATTGTATGTGAGACCACCATCTGGTGGCTTTTAAACTGTACATCGCTTAGAAATTTTATATAAGCGATTCATCAAATGCTAATAAACTTGAAACTTGAACTTGAAACTATCAAGAACAAATCAAATCAAATTACTTACCGTTTATGCCAATCTACCAGCAGATGGAGATAGAGAATGCCAGAGTTCAGCTATATGGCACCCTGTATAGCAGCCTTGCTCTCAGTATTTTTTATAATAAAGCAGTATAAAGAATTATCCTGCCTCTAAAAAGGATTACTTAGTTGAAACAAACTCAGAGAATAATGACCGAGAATCGTCAACTGGGGCAATCTCACCTATGGAAGAATATCCAGAGTTGAGACAATTGTGCCAAGCACTTGCTTGCAGTCCCAAACTCTCAGAGCAGAAAATTAAAAGTAGATTCTCCATCTGGGATCAAATTTTCAGCTGCCACCAGTGTTCCCGCTAAGCTGCGTTGGCCTGCGCTCGCGCACAAAATATTACATCGCAGCGCAAAGTTTCTCTTCACAGCGCACACACGCGTCGGTAAGGTAAGGGGACGCATTGGGGGGATTGCACTTCCCCACAATTGCCATGCTTCGGTTCCTCTTCTTCCTTCCTTCCTCCCCCCCCCCCCCCCCGCGGGACCCTGCGGCACCATCAACTCTTACTCCCTCTAATGTCGGCCCTGCAGCTCCAGACTTCCTCGCACCTTCTCCCCTCCCCCTTTGGATCGCTATTATTTTAAATGTTATAGCCGCGGAGCTGTATCCATCAGTGGAGATGTCTAACCTCGGCCTGCCCCGGAACTCTTACTGCAACAGTGACTTCCTGTTCCTGCCTAGACGGGCGTCTGCTGCAGTAAGAGTTCCGGGGCAGGCCGAGGTTAGACATCTCCACTGATGGATACAGCTCCGCGGCTATAACATTTAAAATAATAGCGATCCAAAGGGGGAGGGGAGAAGGTGCGAGGAAGTCTGGAGCTGCAGGGCCGACATTAGAGGGAGTAAGAGTTGATGGTGCCGCAGGGTCCCGCGGGGGGGGGGGAGGAAGGAAGGAAGAAGAGGAACCGAAGCATGGCAATTGTGGGGAAGTGCAGAGCTGCAGGGAAGAGTGTTGCGGTACCCAGCTGGAGGGAGAAGGAAGATGAGGGAGGGAATTAAAGGAGATGCCAGGGCTTGGAGCGTAGGAGGAAGGTATGCCAGTCTAAGGGAAAAGGAAGGGGGAGATGTGAGAGCATGGAGGGGGAGCGAAAGATGGAAGAAAAGGAAAGGAGAGAGATGCCAGAGAATCAGGGAAGGGGAGATACCAGACTATGAGGAGAGGTGTGGGAGAGGGAAGGCGAGGAGAGAGATGCCAGACCAATGGGGTGAAAGGAGAGATGGAAGGGGGAGGCATACAGTTTCTGGAAGGGGCATAGAAGGAGAGAAGATGCCATATAGGGGAAGAGAGACGGCAGACAGTGGATGGAAGGAAGAGAGTTACAAGAAGATGAGGAAAGGAGAAACCACAGAAGACAAAGGTAGAAAAAAATTTCTATTTATTTATTGCTTTAGGAGACATGTGTCACTGTTTCTGTGAAGCATTGTATGCAGAGTCCAGCTTCTTGCTGGTTCAATTTAACCTTTGTCTATGTATTTTTATTTTATCCCCCCTTTTACAAAACTGTGAAGCGTTTTTAGCACCAGCCTTGGTGGTAGCAGCTCTGATGCTCAGAATTTTATGAGCATCAGAGCTGTTACCTCCGTAGCTAAAATCCACACTACAGTTTTGTAAAAGAGGGAGGGGTTAGTTTGTGATTACATATTCCTTACTAGGCGAAGGTGTTTTCTGTGTTCTGTGTGTTCGAAAGACATGGTTTTCTGTTAGGATTGACGGTGTAGGATTGATCTGTGCTGGTCTGGCTTGTTTAGTTTTACAATGGGTGTATTGATGTACTGCTCACTGCAATATGTAAGATGCTGCCTTTTCCTAGGTACTCATGTGTGACGTGTGGTTTGTTACTAAAAATCATGTTTTTCTTACAGATGGGGGGGGGTGCCAAAAAATGATGGGCCCCGGATGTTACATATGCTAGGTACGCCACTGTATGTAAAGATACCAGAAAGCTGGCGTAGCAAAAACTTCTAAGTTTTGAGTATTTAACCCTCCCACAATCTCACGGGCACTCGTTTCAAGTTTATTGAGATTTTGATTTAAACGCAATATCAAATATTTTCAATGCGTATAACAAAAATAAATTTGGGGAAATAAATAAAACCATTTGAACCAGTGTTCCCGCTAAGCTGCGCTGGCGTGCGCTGGCGCACAAAATATTACATCGCAGCGCACACGTTTCTCGTCACAGCGCACGATCGGAAGAGGCGTACGGCAGATGGCAGGGCGGCGAGAGGAGAATCGGGCGAGTTGGCTCATAACTTGCTGGCGCCCGATATTTTTGGCTCACGGTGAAAAAAGTTTGCTCACAACACCCGCCCGCTTAGAGGGAACACTGGCTGCCACACCTCTGAAAGGAATAATCCCCCCTCCCAGGTATCAAAGACAACTCCGAGATAGTCAATGAACAGAGGGAATGGCTTTTGTTGAAGTTAATCACCCAACCCAGATATTGAAACAAGGTGATCACTCTGTCTATGGCTTGTACACTTTCCTGGTGGGATGATACCCTGATAAACTATCATAAAGATACAGATGCACACAAATCTCCTGCTGTTACAAGAATGCTGCGACTAACACCATTACCTTGGAAAAGGTTCTGGGACCCATTGCCAGCCCAAAAGGCATCACCCAAATCTTAAAATGCTTTTTTAGCACAGAGAACCAGAGGAAGAGCTGAAGAAAAGGTCAAATTGGGATGTGGAAGTAAGCCTCTTTGAGATCTAGCGGTAAGAAACTCTCCAAGTCAAACTAATGCAATGATGGACCTCAAGGTTTCCAGACCAAAAACCAAACTAACAGACCAGCACTGTTTAGATTGTAAGTTCTTTCAAGCAGAGACTGTCTCATTCATGACTCTGTACAGCATTGCATACGTCTGGTAGCACAGTAGAAATAATAATAGTAAAAGTATATAAATAAATTGTTATTACAATGAACATTGACAATTCTCAATTGTCTGTCTTAACAATTGGAAAAATGTTTCAATTCAAACCTATTTTTATGCTGGTCTGTTGATTTTGTTTTTGAACTGGATCTTATAGATCTTGCAGATTGCTTGCCTATCTGTTTTTTGGAATCTCAAGGTTTCCATCCTGAAGTACTTGACTTAACACATAGTTGACCCACTTGATTTCAAGCACAGGAATTCTTACTATGGAAACATAAAATACTGTAAATGGAATAACAACCTAGACCCACCTCTGACTGAGGCACCTCTTGAACTGCCCCCAATTAGATAAGGTTTTGTAGTGTGGAGCAGACCACCTCGGTTTTCCTAGGCACCATTCAGGGGAACTCCAGAAAACAATCTGTAAGAGGATGAGTGAATTCTGACTTGTAACCCTCCTTGACCACCTCAAGATCCACTGGTCTAAAGGGATTTAGGGCCATTCCTCAAGAAATAAAAGGAGAGAGTTGCTCTCGCGCCATCATTGGGATGCCTTTTCTTCAGCTCTTCCTCTGGTTCTCTGTGCTAAAAAAGCATTTTAAGATTTTGGGGATGCCTATACAGTGAAGGTCAAGGCACACCTGTTACCCCCAAAAGGATTGCTACTTCTGCTAGAAGTATGGCCTGTAATTTACCTGGCCTGTGATGGCAAGACACCCTAAAATGAGCCCAAGCCTGAGAGGAACACAATGAGGCTTTAGACTTGTCCTCCAGTAAATGCTGGCCTTTCTAAGACTGGACAAGATATTTAAAAATCTTCTTTAAATCAGCACTTAAAAGAAAAAAAGCAAGTCTTGACTTCAAGGCAGCATCAAAAGCCCAATGCCGGAGCCAAAGCCAGCACCTAGCAGTAACTGCCAAGAGCATTTGTTTGGCTGAGGCTCTCAGGAGATCATACAGCAAGTTTGGCAAATAAGCTCTAGGTGTATCCCAAAGCCCCAGACAGCCACTACTCAACTTCCAAGTTTAACTGATCTTGCAGAAAAGGCCAGGAGCTAGCACCAAAAGCTGCATAAAAGATGTCCATTCACCTGCTGAGATAGTAAGAATACTGATAGAAAGGTTGCTATACAGCAGGGGTGCCCACGCTTTTTTGGCTTTCGAGCTACTTTTAAAATGACCAAGTCAAAATGATCTACCAACAATAAAATTTTAAAAAACACAAAAGCACACTGTACGCAGAGAGAATGTTAATTATCATTTATATTCGGGGTTTTTTCAAAGAGGTCAAGGCAGATGACTTTAAAATATGCAATGTCACCTCAGTAACTATACAAAAATAGACAATTATACACCCTCCCCTTTTACTAAACCGCGATAGCGGTTTTTAGCGCAGGGAGCTGCGCTGAATGCCCTGCACTGCTCCCGACGGTTTAGTAAAAGGGGGCCATAGTGCAAAATATAGACAACAGATATAAATTCTCAAAACGAACACATTTTGATCACTAAATTGAAAATAAAATCATTTTTCCTAACTTTGTTGTCTGGTGATTTCATGAGTCTCTGGTTACACTTCCTTTTGACTGTGCATCCAATATTTCTTCACTTCTTTATGTCTCCTGCATGATTCTTCTTCTCCAGACCTCATTCCATTCCCCAACCAACATCTTTCTCTGTCCCTCCATGAGTCCAACTTTTTCTTACTCTCTCCCTGCCCTCCTCCCCTTTCTTTCTCTCTCCCTGCCACCTCCACCATTGCCAAATGCCCCCAACAAACACTTCAACCTGTCTGCTCTTAAATTATGTATTTTTCTCTCTCAGTTCCCTTCCCCCATTACAGCGCATGCTCCCTCTCTGAGTTCCTGTCACCCTCACAGCCTATTTCTTCTCCACTGCCACAGCTCCACTCCAAGTTTCTGTCTCCAGTCTGTCACTCTTCCCTTTAGAACTTTCAGACACTTCTGGCTCTTCATAGCAACCTTCTCTGTCCCAGCTATTAACCCTTTCAATTCACTTCATCCCTTCATCGTCCCCTCTATTCCTTCCCATGACTTCACTCCCAACCGTGCGCCAGGCCCACAAGCCTTCCCCCTGACGTCAATTCTGACACTGGAGAGGAAGTTCTGGTTCAGCTAGGCAGCGACTGGCTGGCCTGGAACTCTCTCTGACTCAAAATTGACATGGGAGGGGGGAGGCTTGTGGGCCTGGCGCTTGTGCAGTGGATGCACTCGCCTGACTTTTGCAGCAGCAGGGAAGCAGGGAGAACATAAAGGCAACGCGAGTCTAGGCTCTGCGGTCAACTCGCGTTGCCCTTGCGATCTACTGGTCGATCGCGATTAACGTTTTGGGCACCCCTGCTATACAGGGTGCTAGGTGACAGAGCTCTAGGGTTCTCTCTATCTCCACCTGCTCATGAATGGGCATAAGCCGCAATTCTCTCGAATGATCTATGGTACCACAAGGAAATCTCATTTTCAAGAAAGAGATAGCAGATGTATGGAACAGCCTGCCAACAGCAAGAGAGTAAACAGATTTCATGAACAGTAGGATAAGCAAAGAGGATCCTCAATTAAAATAGGATATAAAAACAGGTGCAATGTCCACTTGTTCCTGTCTTCACATCACCATCTTGGAAAACTCAACACAGTGCATCCTAAGACACACCAAATAAGGGAATTTCCTCCTTATTTTTTAGTCTCTGCTTAGACTGACAAATAAGGGGAAAATTCTCTCATTTAGCAGACTGACCCCTCTTAGTGCATCCCAGAATCCACTGCACAGAGCCAGGCACTGCCATAATCCTAGATGACAGCATGGAGACAGGCCAAAAAGAAACCCAAACACTCCCACAGAAAACCAGACAGAAAACAGAGAAAGATGGGAATAACCAAGTGAATGTTCCAGTAATAATATATCCTTTATTGGTAAACATTCAGTCCTTAATTCCCAAACATGAACTGATTTGAAGCAAGATGTTACAAGGGCCACATTTTGGCTAGGAAGGCTTCATCAGAAATCCTATTAAAAATGTGCACCAAAAGATGCCAATAATGGGACAGTGTTGTAGTGAAATTGCAGGAAAAATACAAAATTGTATAAAAACCTGGCGTCTTCCAAGTCTTGTTCAGCAATGTTTTTCTCTTTCTAGCTTTAACTAGAAACCCTTTAGCCAGGTTTTCAAATTTTCCAAAGGTTAACATTTTTTGTCTTGGTTTATGGTTTAATATACTGCCTTTCCTTAGGCAATAACAGAGCAGTTTACAAAATTACGATTAAAACAGAAAAGGAAAGGAATTTCATATCCAAATAAATAAATTAAATAAATAAATAAAAAGGACAAGCACAGGATTCTACTAGAGACAGAAACAACTGGATATTGTTCTTGTCTCTTCAAGGTATATTCAATGCATGACACTAGACAAGAGAATTTTTTGTGCCACTAGAAAGTAGAGAATACTTAAGTCAAGAGAGGAAGGGTGTATCATATCAGAGGGGAAGGAGAGGGACTACTAGAGTACCAGGGCTGTTGGGGTGGATGCAGACAATAGACAATTTTTTTTCAATGTCCTCCTTTACATCAGTGCATAAGCAAATCACCTTTCACATACAGAGAAGAGGAGGAACATTTTGGTAATAAGCCACAGATTACTGCATGTTTTTTTAAAAAAAAACACTAGTTTGCATGCTCATTCCTTACTGCATTGACACTGTATATTTTCGAGCTAATTTTATGGTAGAAACCAAATTCTAAACCATTAGTGAGGCTCTACTGCATAGACCTCACCTGTATTTGACAGATAGGCATAAACATGGGTAGACCCTAGACAAGACCCTCACTTATGCATGCAACTTACAGATTACAGTAAAACCTTGGTGTCCATTCTCAGTCCTCAAGGGCTAACAGATATGTTTTTCAGAATATCCCTAATGAATAGGCATGAAAAAAAAATTGCATGCCTATTACCTCCACTGAATGCAAATTTCTCTCAAGCCTAATCCTTAAGAATACCCTAAAAAACTAGCTTGCTGGCAGCTTTTGAACCATGTGAGCAGGATTCTGCCTTCAATACACAGAAATCAAATGGTCTGCGATATGATTATGAGAACATTTTATTGTTAAACTCGGAAGAGGAGTTTTGCCAATTAACTAAAATATAGAATTTTATGTGCTTATCAACACAAGATGGTGTAATGTAAAGGAGGAAGCAGTGACATAGTAAGGGGGTGAGGGGGCGGTTCACCCCGGGTGCCATGTTGGTGGGGGCACCCCCCATCTCTTCCCATTCCTCCCCGCCACGTGCATGCCCCCATCCCTTCCCTCCCCCCATACCTCTTGAAGTTGTTTGCGGTGGTCAACAATGTAATGTAATGTAATTTATTTCTTATATACCGCTACATCCGTTAGGTTCTAAGCGGTTTGAAGAAAATATACATTAAGATTATAAATGAGAAGTAAGAAGGTACTTAAAAAATTCCTCACTTCCGGGTGCCGCGCATAGAAAGTAACATCAGAGGGAGAGCCAACGAGGTTGCGAGGTGCACGTTGACTGCTGCTAGCAACAACTTCAACTAGAGGTCCAGGGGAAGGGAAGGGAGGCACGCACATCAGGCAGGAGCAGGGGAGCAGAGACAAGGTCTGGGGAGGGGCACCACAGCCCTAGGCATCTCTCACCCTTCACTACGCTACTGGGAAGAAGATGACAAAAGTTTATCTTGGATAAAAGTGGTCCCCTCACGATGTGACAAAACAACTGGGCAAAGCAGATTTTCCAGTCTTTTCCTGTAAAGTCCATGTTCAAAAAGCTCCTAAGCTGGAAATTAACTGGGCAAAGTTTTACATATGTGAGCTAAATACCTGGTCTAAATTAATGTAAATTTTGACAACAGCTGACAGACTGCAATAGGAGACTTTGTCTGTTCAGCTCTGTGGAAAGAAAACAAACTGAGGCAGCCTCATATGATGACACAGCATGGGAACTTTGGTACAAAATCCAAGAGAGAGCTTTTTCTTTCATGGACTCTGTGGGTGATAATCGCCCATGAAGTCATTCCATCCTGCTTAGCCTTTGAACAATATTGAATAATTAAGAAACTAACACTCTGGGATGCCGCCAGTGAAAATTGAGGGCCAGATTCTCAAAGCTTAAGGTTGCCTTTAACACGGGCGCTAAACCAGTTCCAGCCAGTTTAGCATTCATATATTTTAGCGGCGGATTATCAAAACGGCTTACCACGGTCTTTTTTGAGTTTTCAAGCAGTATCCAATACTGCCATGCAAATGTAGTACAACAAGGTCATTAAAATTAAAATAAGCACGCCAAGCGATTCTTTATCGTCGCCGAGTGATTCCCTAACCTTGTTGTGCCACATCTGTAGCCAAAATTTGCCGACAGATCTGAGCTGTTGTAGCCTTAGAGGGGCAAAATAAAAAAATACGTCTAAGTCCATTTTGGGCCTAGAATGCTACTTGCCAAAAGTCAGAAACGGCCAAAGTCCATCCAAAATATCTTTTTTTTTTTAAGACTAGTCTGCTTATAAGTCCAGGCGTTTGCCGCTAAGTCTTCTATCTTTATACCCCATTCTCATCCAAAAATTTGTCTCAAGTCTAAAACGCCTAGAACAAGACCGTTTTGGACATGCGAGGGGCTAGCAAAGTGATGGACTGGCCACCCAGACATGGCAATAGTGGGGCACCTTACAGGGCACTGCTGTGAACTTCACAAAATGGGAGCCACATAAACATTTCATCACAACTCCCTTGCAGGTCATGGTGAGACCCCCAAAATCTACTATACCCATCTGTCTACAACCTCAATAGACTTATGGCTGCAGGTGCCACCTATATGGCAGTACAGTAGGGTTTTGGGAGGTGCACATGTTCCACCATGAATGCAGTGGTTAGAGTAGCTTATGAGCCTGGGCCCTTCTCTCTAAGGTTCACTAGCCCACCCCCCAGACTACTTAAGCCACCATTGTGCAGCTCTACTAGGCTTTCCTAGGCCAGGTGCTGATGTTCTGGAGGCAGGTATGTACATTTTTATTTCTATTTTTATTGGGGGGGAGATGTCAGGGATCACTGGAGGAGTGTGTGGGGGGTCTGTACTTTGTCCCTGCAGTAGTTATCTGGTCACTTTGGATACCTTCTGGGCACTTATACCTGTTTTTAGATTGCCTAAGTCACAATGTATAACTCCCGTCTAGGAAGTCTCGTTAAACTTTCGGTTATACTTGCAGTACGACTAAGTCTAGGTCAGCCCAGGTCCCGCCCTCACCACTCCTCCTATAACACCATTTCATCTCTAGGCGTACAGCAGTAAAAAGGCCTAAGCTGCTTTTAGATAGGTCTAAAACCCGTTTTATCGGCACTTGACTTTTTGATCATCCAAGTGCCAATTTAGGTGGCATTTTAGACGTATTTCCGTTTCGATTATGAGAACCTTACTTTCTGATTGGTGCCTGAGCACTGATTGGCTCAGGCACTGACAGGAAAGTAAGATTTGACAGCTCAGACTCCCCCAACACAAAGTAAAATAATTATTTTTAAAAACCAAATCTTTTAAAAAAAACCAAATCAAAGATTGGTAGGAGAGATGCCCACTCTCTCCTGCTGCATCGTACAATGACCCAATACTGCTACCCCCCCTGCAGCAGGAGAGATGGCCACTCTCTCCCGCTGTCACCCAACCCTCCCATACCCCTGACAACGCTACCCCTCCCTATCTTATTCAGGAATTCCAGCTGGAGGGACACCTACCCTACAGCTGGCAGGCCTGCCTCTTACAAAATGGCGGGCCTGCCCCTTTCCGGTGCATCCTGGGATGTGCCAGGGAGGGGCCTAAGGCTCTGATTGTCCCAGGTCGCTTAAGGCCCCTCCTATTGGCAATGCCTTCTCCCCCTACCCCCCTCCAAAATCTCCCGCCACACCCCCCCCCCCCCAAATTCCAGCACCTCTTCTTCACAGCTTTTGATACAGCATCTCTCCCTTGCAGTTTTTCTTCTCCAATCCCAAGAAGACCATTCAGCATGTCTGAATCATCATAGTTGTACTGAAATGTCCCATGATGAAACAGCCATGATAAATCATCCCATTCCAGTCATAAATAGTGCTTACCACATAGTCCACCCTGGCCAGTACCACAGAAGGCCCCCCCGGCTAAATTCTGGAGTAGCAACCTATGGCACATGTCCGTACCACAAAGGAAGCCGCATCCACAGCTTTAAGGACCAATATCAATGCTTCAAACTGCTGTTTGAGAACAAAGTCCACCCTAGAATCCTTCAAGACTACTCCACCTTCACTATGCAGAGAAGTTCTTTAAGTAACGAGCCACCAGAGAATCCAACTTAGGTGGAGTAAATAACTGATGGAAATCAGAAGCGGTAGCCAAAAAAGCAAACAATATGCTAGGAATTATTAACAAGACTAAGAATATTCGTATTATAATGCCTCTGTATCGCTCCATGGTGTGACCTCACCTGGAGTATTGCATTCGACTCTGGTCTCGTTTATCTCAAGAAAGATATTGCAGCACTAGAAAAGGTTCAAAGAAGAGCAACCAAGATGATAAAAGGGATGGAACTTCTCTCATTTGAGGAAAGGCTAAAAAGGTTAGGGGTCTTCAGCTTGAAAAACAGACAGCTCAGGGGAAATAATATTGAAGTCTACAAAATCCTGAGTGGGGTAGAACAGGTACAATTGAATCGATTTTTCACTCCGTCAAAATATTGCACAGACTAGGGGACACTCGATGAAGATACAAGGAAATATTTTTAAAAACCAATAGGAGGAAATATTTTTTCACTCAAGAGAATAGTTAAGTTCTGGAAAGCATTGCCAAAAGTTGTCGTAAGAGTGGATAGAGTAGCTGGTTTTAAGAAAAATTTGGACAATTTCCTGGAGAAAAAGTCCATAGTTTGTTATTGAGATAGACATGGGGGAATCCACTGCTTGCCATGGAATGTTGCTACTCTTTAGGTTTTTGCCTGAATTGGCCACCATGAGGATGGGCTACTAGGCTAGATGACCCAGTAAGGCTATTCTTATGTTCTTATCATTGCCCTGGCCCCTGTCAGACTCTCAGGCATCTCCCAATGCTCATCTGGTAATCTCCCAATTATCTCCCAATTATCATTCTGGTAATCTTTGGGTCTGAAGGGAAGCACGTGGATCGAGACTTGGTACTGCTTAACAGTGAAAGCTGGGCAGTAGAAACCTGCAAGAACACTAAATCCAATTGCAGCAGAGAAACTATAATAACTTCAGTTAAATCTGTTGGTTTAAATAGCCTGCACAGCATCAGATACTCTCCCTGATCTAGGACTGTCTCCGACCACTGGTCGCCTGCCCTAAACTGAGAAGTAGAATCCTCCTAGGATGACGCATGGTGGGAGAGCAGCAGAATTACATCTGACCCCAGATCATCCCAGTCCTTTTTTGACTGGGCCTGTATTTTTTGACTAGGAATGTATTTTACAGAATAGGGCACAGGGCAGATCTGCATGTGAAAAACCAAATGCGTGCCAATTAACACCAATTACTGATTTGATGGCTCAATCCTGTAAATACTCAAATCCAGGGGTGGTGTCTAATAGTAGGCACCAAGTTATAGAATGAAGAAATATATGACCATATTAATAGAAAACAATAAATTGAAATGCATCTGTTGGAAAATAAAACAGAGTGAGAACCTCGGGAACCTTTAAAAAGACGACTGAGGAAATTGCCAAAGAAAGTTCCCGGTACCTGCAGCTCTACCAGTTGCAGCGAAACCTCACTTTGTGGAGGCAAACTCCTCCGAGAGCTAATTGGCTGACACACAGGCAACCCTTTATACTTCTGGTAAGCTGCATACATCAAAGTCACAAAATCAGGGTTAAAGACTGGACTTGGGAACTCTGAGGACCTCTGCCAGTCTACTGTACGTCTTTTATCAAGATCAGGGGCGTTTGTGCAAAAAGCGCTTTGCTATAATGCTGAATCATTTTTAAGAGGCTTTAACAAGGCTTTACAGCCCGGATCTCAAGCTTTCTTCACCTCCTGACCCTTGAAGAAGTGACCAAAGGGGGCGAAGACCATGGTTTGCGGCACACAATACAAAGACGCTCCTCATCTAACCATCCAGCACAAATTTGGCATGATATGGGGTTTAAACCACCTGAGGAGTCCATAATAATCAATTTTTACCAAAATGGAAGCAATTTGAGGCAGAAGAAGGCTTTTGATATGAAATTGAGAAATCCAAGATGGCTGCTGCAGCAGTGTTTTAGTGCCAAAAAATGGCCTGTGGGAGCAAAACCAAAAGTTCAAAATTACTTAAAATGGGATTGTGGAGGTAAAAAAAACCCTTGGGACACCCTCAGAAACCCTAAGTTTTGCTGTATTCAGACCCACTCCAATCTTCCCATAGACAGTAATGAGCTGTACTCACAGATCTGCCATTTGCTGTGTCTGCATCAGCTTCAAGTTTCAAGTTTATTTTGTATTTGATAAAACTGCTTTTTTCAAAGATTACAAAGCGATGGACAATAAATAATTTTCAAATAAGGGGGACATACAATATAGGGATAGACAGACGTGCACTTCTCACTGCATCTTGAAATGGAGAAGGGATTTCTGCCTCATACAAGCAAGACAAGCAAGGGTAGCTCCTGCAGCTTGTCTCTTCAAGATGCCTTTTATTCAGGTTCCAAAAACCTGAAACCCTCGACTCCTCAAGCTCCTACATGATTCTTTAGAAGGGATGCAGCAGACTTCCGCCAAACCTTCAGGCAAGTCATGGGGTCAAATCAGCCTGCACGCAAGCGCCTAATTCCACAAGGTGAGCACCACTCCCAGGGGATCTAGCCCCAAGATCCCAAGTGTTAACGCAGGTCAGCCAGGCAGGTGCTCTTTTTAAAAGTGTGGCTCTCCTGGCTATAGTCCCAACATCTAGCCCTTCTCCCAGGAAGAGCTGTCCCAGAACTACTGGGAATATGAAAACAGGCCAAGAACCTCAGCAACCTTTAAAAAGATGACCGAGGAAATTGCCAAAAAAGTTTGCTCTATAAAGCTGGTGTGTTACACTGATAAGAGAGTAAGGGTCATGTATTTGATATACCATCTTTCTGTGGAACAACCAAAGCAGTTTATATACTATACACAGGTTATATAACTGATAATCTTACAGCTGGTGAAAGTACACAGACAATGACATTGCTGATATCATTTCAACACACAGGCCGTGGTGAAAGAATGTAAAGATAATCTGGGACAGCCTGATAACATTTACAGATGCTAGTAATAAACCTTAAAAAAATTGCACTTGTGTGATACTGGAACTAGTGCATGACCCTTAATAATCGAGTTACATTATTCTATTTTGATGAGATTGGGAAGGGGAGGAGGAGGGAGGTTAAGAGCGTCCAGGAGGTTCATGTACAAAGGATCAAGGGACGAGGGAATATGGGAGAGACTATTTTTCTTAAAATCACAGCCCAGCCCTGTGAAAACAGTGGGCCCACTATCTTTCTTTTGCTGCAGCTGGGAATGCACAATATTTCAACTACAGCAATGTAAAACAAAGCTTACTTTGAGATTCACTATCCTACGGTACTCAAGTGAATCCCACTGCAAACTTTCCTGCATTAATAAAACAGTGCATCAACGAGATAGGAAAAGGTTAATATGGAGATATCATCCATTCTCGTTATTCCCGGTAGTAGGGTTTGCAAAAATGTTTGCGAACCACAAAATCACAAATAACAAAATGCTGTGTCTATGTATTGGTAGCATGGAATATTGCTACACCTTGGGTTTTGGCCAGGTATTAGTGACCTGGATTGGCCACCGTGAAAACGGGCTACTGGGCTTGATGGACCATTGGTCTGACCCAGTAAGGCTATTCTTATGTTAGGTTCCAGCAGTACACCTTGCACCTCAAAACTGCAGAAAGTGAACAATGAATCCTATTGGGAAAACAGGGTTAGGTTCCTGCATGGGACAGCACTTGAAGTACCTGTAATTCACTCTCCAGACATTTGGGAGTCATATCTGAAAGCATAGCCTGACCGTGAGGTGAAAATTAAAGCTGGTTTTGTGAGTGCCGGTCCACGAATATGCAAATACATTGGCGTGTATGGGGAATATAGGTTGCAACTGATGCAATTGTGGATACGTGAATTTGTGCATCACCAACTCATGAAAAATGAGAATGGATTGTACTGGAAAAATACACAGATATGAAGATATGGATTTAAAATCTCACTGCATATTTTTCAATTATATTCAAGCCAGGAGATCATGAGGGCCATTCCAAAACCTTTGTCTTCCTTTCTCTAAGCACTTCATAGTTAAACCAAAACATACTTGAAAATCATTTTCCAACCTCTTCTCGGATTTTATTTTTTTCCTGACTGTAGGGCATTAGTTTCTGTATTATGTAGACATTTAGTTAAATCCATCTTTCCTTCCACCCACATAATTTTTTTACACAATTAAAATATATAATAGATCCACCCTGTGTGTAATAGTTGGCAAAGTGTTCTTCAAATGTATCTTATGATGTTGTAGCCAGACAGTTTAATTTTGTTTCACTAGGTTCCAAAATACAAGGGTTTTCAAGGTTTTATTTTGCATACTTTAGAGTAGACACTGACTTTTGTTGGATTTCCCGATGAACTTACAGGTTGACTTTTAAAATTTATTTTAATGGGCGATTTTAACCTATTTATTTTACCGTAAGATGGCAAGTTAGCAATATAGAATCATCTGCTTCTTCAACTTGCTGGATAATAGTGTTTAACTACAGACTGAAGAAACAGTTGTCGGTTGATACCCAACTTGGGCTGACCATCATCGAGGTTGCAATATGTGAAATCAATGCTTAAGAGAAGGTAAATGATGAGATTGGGGTTGTAGATAATTAAATTGGTATTGTACATAAGTTTTGTGAGGATGGGTTTTTCCCTTATCCCTCCCTTCTATGTACACTTTTTCCTCCATTTATATTGTTCTATCACGGCCACCATCCTGCCTTTGCCTCAACTGTTACAGCCATTTCACCAGAAGTTGCTGATTAGGAAAGGAAATGATCAAGAGTCTTCTGAACTGAACCTGCTCATGCAGGATCAACATGAAGTTATATTTTTGTTTTACTAAAATATATGAAGTCATAAAAAGTTGCTTACCTGTAACAAGTGTTTTCTGTAGACAACAGGTTAATCAGACACACAAGTGGATGACATCATCCAACAGCACAGCTCTTCCAGAGTTCAAAACCAATGTAGAGTTTTTAGCCATTGTTTTTAATTCTCTAATTCTCTTCAACTTTTATTGCATACTAAATGAAATATTTTAAAAGATTTAAACAGCATAGAACTTCACGGTTTTGCAGTATATAAATTGTCTCCAACCTATTGACAACAACCCCAGACTACAAGATGTTCAGAAAGGAAATAAAAACTATACTCTTCAAAAAATCCCTTAATAAAGCTTAATACCATGATAAGGCTTAACCCCCCTCTTACCATCCCCTCCCTAACCCCAGATCCTACTTTTCCCTCTCTTGGAAACCTTCTCTGATCTAACGTTGTAACCCTTCTTCCATAACTCTTTTTGTAATCCGCTTTGAACCGAAAGGTAATGGTGGAATAGAAATCTGTAATGTAATGTAATGTAATGTAATAACAATGACCCACCCTCTTAAAGTAAACAGAAAAAAAAACGAAAGCAGAAAAGACAGTATTTGTACGTCTCTTCATAAAAATTTGTAGGAAGTGCTTTGTTGTGTTGTCAGCAGAGCGGAATAAACAACTGAGGAGACTGAAGGGGCTGCTGCTCCATTTCACTGCACTCTACTTGTGTGCCCGATTCAATCTTTCCTGTCCACGGAGCAATACCACACCCCTTACTATAGGTTAATAGATATGTAGTGAATGCAGTAAAAGGTCCTTATCCTTCATAATGTCTCTTTCAATTTACTGTGATTTATTCAACTGCAGTAAATGATTAGGGGCCCAATATTGAGTACAACCCTGAGTAAATCCTACCACTAAGGGCTCCTTTTACAAAGGTGAGCTAGCGTTTTTAGCGCACACACCGGATTAGTGCGCAATATAGCGCGCGCTAGCCAAAAAATTACCGCCTAAGCGGCTAGCGCGCACTAAAACCGCTAGCACACCTTTGTAAAAGGAGCCCTAAATATAGCTAACTAAAGTTATTTGGATAAGTTTATACAGTTAACTTTAAGCCACTTATTTATGAGATCTGACATTCTGACTTACTGGTTTAGTCGGACAGCACTAAATATTAGTACCATTCAGATAAACTCAAGTTATACCCCCGATACATCTCTAATTGCACCTTCATATAAATGGATAAATTCTTGATGGTTGTGAAAAAAAGTTATGCAGTGAGAAGGAAGGGTGAAGGGAGAATTTAAAACAAAAATTATTTTTCCCGGTATCTCACCAAAGTTCCCAGACAAATCTTTGAAATATCTTAGGGGAACAGGCGAAGTTATCAATATGGGCTATTGTTAATGTACTGTTAACCCCAGTTACTAGTAACTACGGTAGGTCTCACTGTATAAAATGGGGACCGTACTAAAGGAGCACAAGTTAGTAATAAAATAACAAGGCTTAATGCAGTGTATCGCAAACTTTGTGCCGCAGCAAGATTCTGTGTTTTGTTTGCAGGAGGCACGTCCTGTAGGCAGTCAACTAGCGCATCTCCTCCTCTAGCACCCCCCCCCCCACCATTGGTGTAGTAATGGTTTCTGCGCATGCGCAGATGTTGACTTGATGATGTCACACATACACATGACGTCGCTTTGACATTCGTGCATTTCCAGATGCCCTCCAGCCGTGGCACCGAGTTTAGTGTGCCACAGCTTCAGAAAGTTTGTGGGACACTGGCTTAATGGCAGCCCATGTTGATAAATATGCCCCTTTAGTACAAAAGCAGTGCTTACCATGCCTGATGAAGGTTACTGCACTTAAATCCAACATTTAGGAGTTGATGTTTCCATGTTTATACTGTTGTGGTAATTAGTCTTGATCGTCATTGGTTATGTTTAAAAACAATTTTTTTGATCAAGCTACATCTTTTTGGTTTAGGGAGAGGGGGAATATACAATAATGCAATAAGGTCAAAATGTTAAATGAAGAACATAAATGAAGCCTTATAGGAAAAAATTAAAGGATGGGCTCCTACATGAATCAGTTACAACAGGAGTGGGCAACCTGTGTCTCGTTACCGAATTTTATGAGGCCTGTGAGACCATGAGAAGAATACAAGGAACACAGCCCAAAAAGCACAGTTACTTACCGTAACAGTTGTTATCCAGGGACAGCAGGCAGATATTCCCACATATGGGTGACGTCACCGACGGAGCCCCGCAGCGGACAGCCTCGAAAGCAAACTTGCTTGAAGATCTCGAACTTTCGAGTGCTGCACCGCGCCTGCGCGCGTGCCTTCCCGCCCGAACTAGGGGGCGCATCTCCTGAGAGGATCCTCAGTTCAGATACCTAGCCAAGAAGCCAACCAGGGGAGGTGGGAGGGTTGTGGGAATATCTGCCTGCTGTCCCTGGATAACAACTGTTACGGTAAGTAACTGTGCTTTATCCCAGGACAAGCAGGCAGCATATTCCCACATATGGGTGACCTCCAAGCTAAGTAAAAAGGGATGGAGGGAAGTTGGCAGTTTACGAGAAAAGATTATGCAAAACAGATTGGCCAAAATGGCCATCCCTCCTGGATAAAGTATCCAGACAATAATGAGAGGTGAAAGTATGAACCGAGGACCAAGTGGCAGCCTTGCAGATTTCCTCAATAGGAGTTGATCGGAGGAAAGCTACAGATGCCGCCATAGCTCTAACTTTATGGCCCGTCACTCGACCTTGCAGAGGAAGACCAGCCTGAGCATAACAAAAAGAAATGCAAGCAGCCATCCAGTTGGAGATGGTACGCTTCGATATAGGACGACCCAACCTGTTTGGATCAAAGGATATAAAAAGTTGAGGAGACGTTCTGTGAATCTGAGTGCGTTGCAAGTAGAAAGCCAAAGCACGTTTACAGTCCAAGGTATGAAGAGCCGC
This sequence comes from Geotrypetes seraphini, assembly GCF_902459505.1. Classification (NCBI taxonomy): domain Eukaryota; kingdom Metazoa; phylum Chordata; class Amphibia; order Gymnophiona; family Dermophiidae; genus Geotrypetes; species Geotrypetes seraphini. The sequence goes on from NC_047085.1 coordinate 457,969,452, forward strand.
CTCTCCTGGGTGAGAGTGAGGCTTTGGAAAAAATACAGGTAGAACAATAGACTGATTGATGTGAAATTCTGAAACGACTTTAGGCAAGAATTTAGGATGAGTACGGAGAACAACCTTGTCATGGTGAAAAACTGTGAAAGGTGGATCAGCCACTAGCGCTTGTAACTCACTGACACGACGAGCAGAAGTGAGAGCAATCAGGAACACAACTTTCCAAGTGAGATACTTGAGATGAGCTTTGTCAAGTGGTTCAAAAGGAGATTTCATAAGTTGAGCTAAAACAACATTGAGATCCCAAACCACAGGAGGTGGTTTAAGAGGAGGATGTAGATTGAGAAGTCCTTTCATAAAACGAGAAATCATAGGATGTGCAGAAAGGGATTTGCCCTCCAAAGGCTGATGAAAAGCAGCTATAGCACTAAGATGGACTCGGATAGATGTAGTCTGAAGTCCAGATTGTGACAAATGAAGTAAATAGTCCAGAACTGATGTCAATGAAGCAGATCTGGGTGGTAATTTATGCGTAGAACACCAATCAGAAAATCTTGTCCACTTTTGACCATAACATTGCCTAGTGGATGGTTTTCTAGAAGCAAGTAAAATATCTTGTACAGACGGAGAGAATTGAGAAAAGTCTGTTACAGAGAAAGGTACCAAGCTGTCAAATGTAGAGACTGTAGATTGGGATGAAGCAAAGATCCTTGATTCTGCGTGAGTAGAGAAGGAAATATTGGTAGAAGTAGGGGCTCCCTGGTGCTGAGTTGAAGTAGAAGGGAGAACCAAGGTTGCCTGGGCCACCAAGGAGCTATCAGAATCATGGTGGCCCGGTCTGATTTCAACTTGACTAGAGTCTTGAGAATCAGAGGAAACGGAGGAAAAGCATAAAGGAACTGATTCCTCCAGTCCAGTAGAAACGCATCCGCTTCGAGACGTTGAGGAGTATAGATGCGGGAGCAAAATTGAGGCAGTTTGAAGTTGAGAGGTGACGCAAACAGATCTATCTGCGGAGTCCCCCAACGAGCAAAAATTTGGCGAAGAGTAGGAGAATTGAGTGTCCATTCGTGAGGTTGTAGAAGACGGCTCAATTTGTCCGCCAAATAGTTGTGTTGACCCTGAATGTAAACTGCTCTGAGGAAGATGTTGTGGAGAATCGCCCACTGCCACAATTTCAGAGCCTCTTGACAGAGGGAGTGAGATCCCGTCCCTCCCTGTTTGTTTACATAATACATGGCTACTTGGTTGTCGGTACGTACTAGAATCACCATGTCGTGAAGAAGATGCTGAAAAGCTTTGAGAGCATAGAATATCGCTCTGAGTTCCAACAGATTTATAGGACACCTCCGGTCTGCTTGGGTCCAGAGCCCTTGAGTGCAAAGACCGTCCACATGGGCTCCCCAGGCATACATTGACGAGTCGGTTGTGAGGACCTTCTGATGAGGAAGAGGGTAAAACATTAAACCTCTTGAAAGATTCAAAGAGAGCATCCACCAACGGAGAGACTTCTTTAATGAAGGAGTGATGGAAATTAGTCGAGTTGGTGGATCCACTGATTGTTGCCATTGAGATGCCAGTGTCCATTGAGGAATGCGAAGATGAAGCCTGGCAAAAGGAACCACATGAACTGTAGAGGCCATGTGACCGAGCAGAACCATCATTTTCCTTGCTGGAACAGTGGAAAGTTGGAAGAATTGTTGAGAAATTTGAAGGAGTGCATCCTGACGTGGTTGTGGAAGGTATGCTCTCAGTTTGATAGTGTCCAGAGTTGCTCCTATGAACTGGAGAGACTGAGAAGGAATCAGTTGAGATTTGGGAAAATTGATGTGAAATCCCAGACTTTGAAGAAAGAGAATAGTCTGTTGGGTCGCTACAATAACCCCTGAAAGAGAGGGAGCCTTGATGAGCCAGTCGTCTAGGTATGGAAATACTTGGAGACCCTGGTTGCGAAGAGCTGCAGCTACAACCACAAGGCATTTTGTGAAAACTCTGGGGGAAGAAGCCAGACCGAAGGGGAGAACTTTGTACTGAAGATGAAGATTTCCTACTTGGAATCTGAGGTACTTGCGAAAAGCTGGATGAATGGGGATATGAGTATAGGCCTCTTTGAGATCGAGGGAGCACATCCAATCCCCTTGATCCATCAAAGAATATAGAGTTGGCAGAGTGAGCATTCGAAATTTCTCTTTGACTAGAAATTTGTTGAGAGCTCTGAGATCCAAAATCGGTCGCAAATCCCCCGTCTTTTTGGGAACTAGAAAATAACGGGAGTAGAATCCCGAGTTCCTTTGGGAGAGAGGAACTTCCTCCACAGCTCGCAGGAGAAGAAGAGCCCGAGCTTCTTGAAGAAGAAGAGGAAGATGCGACTGATTTGAAAGACACTCTCTTGGATGGCGATCTGGAGGCACCTGAAGGAGTCGAAGAGAGTATCCCTCTCTGATAATGGTAAGTACCCAGAGATCTGATGTTATGAGCTCCCATTGATGATAAAATTTGGACAGGCGACCCCCTATGGGGAGGGGAGAATTTGGAAACAGAGAAATTGGAATGCTCAAGTGGAGATTGTCAAAAAGACTGAGCAGGCTTAGTGTTAGCAGGGGTCTGTGACTTTTGTTGTCGTTGTTGTGGAGGAGGCCGACGAGCAGGAGGTCTAGAAAAAGCAGGAGTTGTTTTCTGTGGATAGCGACGTGGAGTTTGTTTGAAACCTCTAGTTGGTGCAGGTTTAGGTTTTGGACGGATGAGGGAAGCAAAAGAGCGCTCATGTTCTGAAAGACGCTTTGTAGCTGCCTCAATAGAGTCATCGAATAATTCATTTCCTTGACAAGGAAGATTAGCCAATCTATCCTGAAGGTTTGGATCCATGTCCACTATCCGTAACCATGCTAATCTACGCATGGCTACTGCAAAAGCCGAGACTCTAGACGAGAGTTCAAAGGCATCATAGGAAGCTTGTAGCATGAATAGTCTCAATTGGGAAAGAGTCTTAAGGATATTTTTAAATTCCGATAGACGATTGGTGGAGACATCCGGGTAAAAGGAAGACAAAATCTTTAAAAAATGATTGAAATAGGACGTAAAAATGTAATTATAATTTAGAACTCTATTTGCCATCATAGAATTCTGGTATAAACGTCGACCAAATTTATCCATGGTACGGCCTTCCCTACCAGGAGGAACTGAAGCATAAATTTTGGAGGGATGTGCTTTCTTCAATGAAGACTCTACCACTAGAGATTGATGAGAAAGTTGAGACTTTTCATATCCTTTAGATGGAACCGTTCTGTAACGAGATTCCAATTTAGAGGGGATGGCAGTGATAGAATAAGGAGTCTCCATGTTGCGAGTGAAGGTCTGCTGTAGAACAGGAGTCATAGGCAATCTGAGTGACTCTTTAGGAGGATGGGGAAGCTCCATATCCGCCAAGTACTCAGGAGTATATTTAGAGTCTGAATGAAGGTCTAGCTTGAGAGCTTGGCCCATGTCAAAAATAAATTTGGCAAAAGAAACTGATTTTGGGTCAGATGATTCTTCAGGAGAGCCACTGCGAGATTTATGTTGTACTGAGTAGGATGGAGAATTTTCTCTAGAGTATGTGGAAATGTCTGATTCCATACGCACAGTAGGAGAAGAAGTTGTACTGTGAAGTGGAGTAAGAGAATGTTTCCTCTTTAGACTCCTGGATGGAGAAGTACCTGGTGTACGTGGTAGAGAATGAGTCGAGGCGTGTGGAGAACTGTCTCGACGGACTGGCTTCGATGGGGTTCTGGATCGAGAAGGGCTTCGAGTGGAGGCTCGATGTCGAGAACCCTGCTTCGCCTTCGAAGAACGAGACAAAGAAGCCTCGGTATCCATCGTCGAAGACTCTCTCCGAAGCTTGGAGGCTACATGTCTGGAATGCTTCGACCGATGCTTCGGAGGAGGTGAGCCCGGAGACGACTCCGATGAAGAAATGTTTTTCGGTGTCCGGGATCGGCTTCGAGAGACTGGAAGCTCCGGCTGAGTAACAGGCTGGTCAGCCCGAGGCAAGGTCGAGGACGGGACCAGTTGAGCTACCAAAGAAGTAATTTGAGTAGTGAGGATAGATTTTAACATGTCCTCCAGCATCGGCACCGAGACAGAAGGTTCTGACCTCGTAGGTGCAGCAGTACGCTCCGAAGAGGGCGACCTCGAAGGTGAGTATTCCCTTATCTTGGAGGTACGCTTTGAAAGTGGTCGCGCCGAGGACTCTGGTGGCTTCTTGGATACGGCACCTGAAAGGGAACTCGGAGACTTACCCCCCGTAGAAGGCTTCGTGGAAGACGTCGTCTTCGAGGCAACCGAAGTAGAAGAGGTCGAGGCCTTCGAGACCGAAACTCCAGCCGGAGTCTGGGTCGAGGCCTTCGAGACCACAGGTGTCGAGGTCGTCGGAGTCGAGGCCTTCGAGACCGGTGCAGCCGCCACGGTCGAGGCCGGCTCCGAAGATTGCTCCATACCAAAAAGTTGAAAAAATTGAGCACAACGCCGCCGAAAAGCTCGTGGAGTAAGAGTAAAGCAGCGATGACAATCTTCTGGGGAATGAGAGGAACCCAGGCACTGTAAACAACGGCAGTGGGGATCGGTGACCGAAATCACCCGATTACACTGTCGGCAACGTTTAAACCCGGTAAGAGGCCGGGACATGGAAAAATAAAGTCCGTGTCGAACGAAGGAGCCTAGGCCTAGGCCCAAAGCTCGACGGCCGAACTGAAAGGAAAAAAAGAAGAAACTTTTTTTTTTTTTTTTTTTATTACACTAAAAAGAAAAGATAAAATTAAAATGAACACAGCGACCGACTTTAAATGAAAAGAAACAGCCGCGGTGATGAGAAGGCAATGCTGCAGAGAAAGAAAACGTGTCTTCTTGTCTCCGCGGAAATAAACGAACTGAGGATCCTCTCAGGAGATGCGCCCCCTAGTTCGGGCGGGAAGGCACGCGCGCAGGCGCGGTGCAGCACTCGAAAGTTCGAGATCTTCAAGCAAGTTTGCTTTCGAGGCTGTCCGCTGCGGGGCTCCGTCGGTGACGTCACCCATATGTGGGAATATGCTGCCTGCTTGTCCTGGGATAACATCAATAACCAGAGTGGTTCCACTGATAGTGGGGCAAGACTCGTTAGAAGTATATAGTAACATACCATTCTGGTAATAATTTAATGTTCATTCAGTCACCACACTGAGTTTTGTTGGCAGTGAATTACAGCATATGGCACTTTATTAATTTTCTGTGTGCAGCCTGTTAAGGCTAGCACAGACACTCATGTGGCCGCCTGTGCATATAAAGGTTGCCCACCCCTGAGTTAAACTAAATCAATCTAAATGTGTTGGCAATTAGATCGATTTAGTTTAGAGGCTGGTCAAACTACCACCCTAGTAATATTATGTAGTATTAAAAAAATCATTTCATTCTAACTTACAGTTCTAGTCCATGTCAAAAATTCATTCTCTAAGAAATGCCTTATTATGGTTACCAATAACCTGATGATATTCTGCTTGGTGACAATTACCAACCCTCTCTGTCAGGATCTTTCTAGCTGAGCATCTGTCCTGCTGTAGTGGCTGACTAGCTCTCAGACTACCCATTAAAGTCTGAAGTTGACTGGAAGAAGGAATATTCTGCCATCATTATCCCCATCTACATTCCAGAGTCCAAATTCCACTCAAAATAACTGTATCAATCTTGGAAATTACCTGGATTATCATCTAAAAAAAAGGAGAGTGAAAATTCAGTCACCAAGGAAATATGTTTCTTCTTCTGGGTAACACATGTCTACTGCACCCATCATTGGACAAATAGAACCCATTTAAGGTAATGCTATAACTGGGAACTTAGAAATGTGATAGGAGCCTATTTCTTAAAAGAATGTAGGCATCTACTTTCAGTCATAGAATGCTACCATAACTAGTGTGTATGTGCATGTATACACTTAGGTTTGAATGAACATGCCTAAGTACCAGTGCGCTTAATCTACACTATTTTGTAAGTTATGCATGCGAGAGCCCCTCCCATGCTCTGCCCAGACTCCACCCCTAAGTATACCCACCTGTCAAATACGTGCTAGGGAAGACAGTATGCTTGTGCAACATTTTGCCATATGTAGTTCTTATAAATGGTAGGGAAGTAATCTTATAAAAGTAGGCACAATCCCCCTAATTCTATAAACTTGTGTGCATATGTTTACTCTTAGGATTAGTTAAACAAGTGGCGGAGCATAATAAAAAAAAACCCATCAAAGTCCCCTTTTGGCCTAAGGCCCTAAACATTGAAAGTAGAAGCAGGGAAAATGTCCATTATCAAAAAAAACGTCCAAAAGGAGGGTTTTTTTTTATAATGGCCTGCCTCTACGTTCAGCTGTTTAAACGCCCAGACCACCACTACATCTAAACTTACACTATATAATCAACCTAAAAAAAGCCTAAGCCCCAAACGTCCAAAACAAGGGCTTTTAGGCGAAGGAGGGGCCAGTCTTTCGCCTAAAAGCACAGTTACTTACCGTAACAGGTGTTATCCAGGGACAGCAGGCATATATTCTCACATGTGGGTGACGTCATCTACGGAGCCCCAGCGCGGACAGCTTTTCAAGCAAACTTGCTAGAAGTTTCAAGTTTGCACACTGCACCACGCACGTGCATGCCTTCTCGCCCACTAGAGGGCGCATCCCACCTCGTGGTCCTCAGTTCCATAACTAGCAAAGAAGCCATCCCCGGGGAGGCGGGCGGGTTGTGAGAATATATGCCTGCTGTCCCTGGATAACACCTGTTACGGTAAGTAACTGTGCTTTATCCCAGGACAAGCAGGCATGATATTCTCACATGTGGGTGACCTCCAAGCCAACCAAAAAAAAAACGGGCAGGTGGGAGGATGGCAATTTAGGAAAACAGATTTTGCAAAACTGACTGGCCAAACCGGCCGTCACTCCTGGATAAAGTGTCCAGACAGTAATGAGAGGTGAACGTATGAACCGAAGACCAAGTGGCAGCTTTACATATGTCCTCCATAGGAGTGGATCGGAGGAAAGCCACCAAAGCTGCCATCGCTCGGACCTTATGCCCCGTGACTCGACCCGGGGGCGGAAGTCCAGCCTGAGCATAGCAAAAAGAAATGCAAGCAGCCAACAAGTTAGACAGAGTGCGCTTGGAAACCGGATGCCCTAATCGATTAGGATCGAAGGACAAAAACAATTGAGGAACCTTCCGATGAGACCTGGTGCGTTGAAGGTAATAAGCCAACGCCCTCTTACAGTCAAGCGTGTGAAGCGCCGTCTCGCCAGGATGGGAGTGGGGCTTAGGGAAGAATACCGGAAGGACAATGGACTGATTGAGGTGGAAATCAGAAACAACTTTAGGTAAAAACTTAGGATGGGTACGGAGAACCACCTTGTCATGATGAAAGACAGTGAAAGGAGGGTCCGCAACCAAGGCTTGCAACTCGCCAATCCGCCTAGCGGAGGTGAGGGCAATCAGAAACACCACCTTCCAAGTCAGAAATTTCAAGAGAGACTTGTTGAGTGGCTCAAAAGGGGGTTTCATCAGTTGAGCCAAAACCACATTCAAATTCCACACGACTGAAGGAGGCTTAAGAGGGGGACAAACCCTGAGTAACCCTTTCATGAAGCGTGTCACCAAAGGATGGAGCGACAGAGAACGTCCATCCAGATGTTGATGGAAGGCAGAAATAGCACTAAGATGAACATGCACCGAAGTGGTTTTCAGGCCAGAGTGCGACAGATGGAATAAATAGTCCAAAACCGAAGACACCGGAACCGACACCGGATCCAGGTGAAAAGACGAACACCAGGTGGAAAACCTGGTCCATTTCTGCGAATAACACAGCCTCGTCGAAATCTTGCGTGAGGCTTCCAACACCTCTCTCACCGATTGAGACAGATCAGGCGGAGTTAGGGAGCAAGAAACCAAGCTGTCAGGTGCAATGACTGCAGATTGGGATGTAACATGGATCCTTGACTCTGAGACAGCAGAGAAGGAAACACAGGCAGAAGAAGAGGCTCCCTGGCACTGAGCTGAAGCAGCAGGGAGAACCAGTGCTGACGCGGCCACCGAGGTGCAATGAGAATCATCGTGGCCGTGGACGATTTGAGATGTACTAACGTTCGCATGATCAGAGGAAAAGGAGGGAACGCATACAGGAACCTCCCTTCCCAATCGAGAAGAAAGGCATCGGCCTCCAGACGGTCCCTCGAGTACATCCGAGAACAATACAGGGGCAGTTTGTGGGTCTCCGGCGAGGCAAACAGATCCACCTGCGGCGTTCCCCAGCGAGCGAAAACCTCACGCAGAACTGCGGAGTGTAGAGTCCACTCGTGCGGTTGCAGAATTCGACTGAGTTTGTCCGCCAGACAATTCAGTTCTCCTTGGATGTAGACCGCCCGAAGGAAGATGTTCCGGGAGACCGCCCACTCCCAAAGGCGCAGAGCTTCCGAGCAGAGGGGCCAAGAACCCGTTCCACCCTGCTTGTTCACATAGTACATTGCTACTTGATTGTCCGTGCGGACGAGGACAACCTGATTCTGCAATATGTGAACGAATGCTCGAAGTGCTAGAAAGATGGCCCGAAGCTCTAGCACGTTGATGTGACACCGACGGTCCTCGGCAGACCACAGGCCCTGCGTGCGAAGACCGTCGAGGTGGGCTCCCCACGCGTACTCCGAGGAGTCTGTGGTCAGAACCTTGCGAAAAGGAGGGGTGAGAAACAGTAAACCCTTGGACAGATTTGAAGAGTCTGTCCACCAACTCAGCGATTTCCGCAAAAGCGGAGTCACCGCGATAAGGCGAGACACCGGATCGTACTCTTGACGCCACTGGGAAGCAAGGGTCCACTGAGGAATCCTCAGATGCAGCCTTGCAAATGGAGTGACGTGGACCGTCGACGCCATATGACCGAGCAGCATCATCATGCGCTGAGCCGACACCACCGACAGTTGAGAGACCTGACGACCCATCCGCACCAAGGCTTCCAACCGTTGGGGCGGGAGGTAGGAGCGCAGGCGCACCGTGTCCAGCACCGCGCCTATAAATTGAAGAGACTGAGCCGGGCACAACTGTGATTTTGGGAAGTTTATCTCGAACCCGAGGCTCTGCAGGAAGGTAATAGACTGTCGGGTCGCTGAGATAACCCCCTCCCTGGTCGAGGCTTTGATGAGCCAATCGTCCAGATAAGGGAACACATGAAGCCCACGAGACCTCAGGGCTGCCGCAACCACCACCATGCACTTCGTGAAGACTCGTGGAGATGAGGCCAGGCCGAAGGGGAGGACCCTGTACTGGAGGTGCAAATCCCCCACTTGGAATCGTAAAAATCTTCGGAAGGCGGGATGCACCGGAACATGGGTGTATGCTTCCTTCAGGTCGAGGGAGCACATCCAGTCCCCTTCCTCCAAGAGAGGATATAAAACCGGGAGAGACAGCATTCGAAACTTCTCCCGGACCAGGAATTTGTTGAGCTTCCTGAGGTCCAGTATGGGGCGCAGGTCCCCGGTCTTTTTTGGGACCAAAAAGTAACGGGAGTAAAACCCCGTACCCCGCTGGTCCTGGGGGACCGGTTCGACCGCCCGAAGCACCAATAGGGCCCTGGCCTCGGCCAGAAGGGTCGGCAGCTGCGATCGGTTGCAAGAGGCTAGACTTGGAGGATGGTCCGGTGGCGAGGACACAAAGTTGAGCGAGTAGCCCTCGGAGACGGTCCGGAGCACCCAAGCGTCTGAGGTTATCTCGGTCCATGCCACCCGGAAGAACCGAAGACGCCCCCCGATAGGAAGGGGTTCCTGTGATTTTGCGGAGGGGAACCCGCCCCGTCCGCTCAGCCCGTCAAAAGGAAGGCGCAGGCTTAGAAGGACCCTGCGCCGGGGCTTGGGTTTGTCCCCCTCTGCCTCGCTGAGACGGACGCCTCGGAGGTGGCCTTGAGAAAGCCGGGGTCGACTTCTGAGGATATCGGCGCGGCGGAGGACGGAAAGGTTTCTGCGGCAGGGGCCTAGGTTTGGGGCGGACCAGGGATGCTAACGAGCGCTCCTGCTCCGACAACCGCTTGGTCGCCGCATCTAAGGACTCGTCAAATAACTCGGACCCCACACAAGGCAAGTCTGCAAGACGTTCCTGCAGGTTTGGGTCCATGTCGAGGGTGCGAAGCCAGGCCAGACGGCGCATGGCCACTGCGAAGGCCGACACCCTCGAAACCAGCTCAAATGCGTCGTACACCGCATGAAATAGGTACAACCGCAACTGAGACAGGTTGGACGTAAACTTATCGAATCCTGCTCTTTGGGAGTCCGGTAAAGAGTCTCGATATTGAGGAAGGTCCTTCACCATGCCACGCAAATAGGAGGAAAAGGTGAAGGCATAATTTAGAACCCTGGTGGCCATCAGGGAATTTGAATAGAGGCGACGGCCAAACTTGTCCAGGGTCCGCCCCTCCCTGCCGGGTGGAACCGCCGCAGAAACCCGTGAGGGCTGTGATTTCTTAAGGGCAGACTCCACCAGAAGAGACTGGTGGGAGAGCTGCGCCTTTTCGAACCCTTTAGGGGGCACCGTCCTATACTTCGCTTCCATTTTCGACGGCACAGACGTGACTGTAAGAGGGTTCGACAAGTTCTTCAACCAGGTCTGTAGAAGGACTCTGTTGAGGGGGAGCCTAGGCACCTCTCTAGGAGGAGTGGGAAGGTCCTGCTCCTCCAAAAATTCTTTGGAATATTGAGAACCGACCATCAGGTCTAACCCCAGGGCTCGGGCCATGTCCTGAACAAAGGATGAAAATGAGGACGGCCTGGCCGGGGGAGAAGGGGTTCTCGACCTCCCCACCGAGGAGAGGGGAGAGGCCTCATGGGAATAATGAGGATCCCTCACTGACCCCGAGTCCCAGGATCCCCTCGCCAAGGCCCTCGAGGGGGAAGGAGAAATTCTCCGCCTCGCAGAACCCTTGGGTGAGGACCCCGGGGTCCGGGGGACACTCTCCCACTTCCTCGGCGAGGCGGCACGGGAAGACTTCCCATGAGGTGATCGGAGGAGCCCCGGGTTGTCGAGGCGCAACTCCGACACCTGCAGCGCCTCGCCCCCGAGCGGCGAGGAACGATCGTGCCTCCGAGGCGAGCCCCGCGGCCGCTTAGACTTCCTCGATCGGCGCCCCGTCCGAGGTCGCGTCGAGGGCGAGGCGTCCCGGGAAGACCCCGAGGAAGAGGAGGAAATCCGGCGCACTCTGCGCAACTTTTCCTTGGGCCTCACACTCCGCTCAGGCGGCCCCCCCGAGGTCGAGGTCGAGGGCAGGGCCGGGACCGAGGTTAAGGGGGCCACAGTACCCGAGACCGAGGCCACCGAGGCCGGGGCTCCCGAGGTCGAGGGAGCCGAGGCCGGAGCCTCCGAGACCGAGGGCGCCCCGGCCGAGGTCGAGGCCGCCGGAACTGCAGCCCGCTGCAACACTTCCAGGGCCCCCGACAGCTCTGATGAAATCAGGGCTCGGAGGAGTTCCTGGAAGGCCGGAATCCCCACGAAGGTGGGGAGTTCCGAGTCCGGAGCACACTCCCTGGAGGGCGACCTCGGTCTCGAGTATTCCATCGGGGTGTGCGAAGTCGAGGTCCGAGGCGGGGCCGGGGTCGACCCACCCGCCTTAGCCGGAGTAGAGGAAGGCTTCTTTGCTGAAGGGGATGGAACAGAGGACTTACCCGAAGCCGGTTTTCCCGAAGACGCCTTCGAAGACGAGGGCCGAGGCGAAGCCGAGGCCCCCGAGGACGCCGAGGCCGAGGTCAAGGCCGGGGCCGAGGCCGACGTCGAGGCCTTAGGCGGCGCGTCCACGGCGAACAATTCCGCCATTCTGGCCTTACGGCGACGAAGGGCTCTGTTTTGAAAAGTAGCACAGCGATCACACGAAGCTGTCGGATGATCCGGCCCAAGACAGACAATGCACCACCGGTGAGGGTCAGTGATGGAAAGTAACCTCTCACATCGGCTGCACTTTTTAAATCCCGTAACAGGACGGGACATCAACGAAAAAGAAGGCCGGGAACGACCGACGTCCCGCGGCCACGGCTGCCGGGAGCCCCCGGAGCCTAACGAAAAATAAAATATTTTTTTTTTTTTACGAAAGGAAAAAGAAAGCAGCACCGCGAATCGATCAAAAATAAAAAGAAACAACGAAACGCGGCAGCTAGAAAGGCAATACAACTGGAGCTCAGATCCACAGGGCTTTCTGGCTCCGCGGAAAAAATTGAACTGAGGACCACGAGGTGGGATGCGCCCTCTAGTGGGCGAGAAGGCATGCACGTGCGTGGTGCAGTGTGCAAACTTGAAACTTCTAGCAAGTTTGCTTGAAAAGCTGTCCGCGCTGGGGCTCCGTAGATGACGTCACCCACATGTGAGAATATCATGCCTGCTTGTCCTGGGATAAAGCTGGATTCTGTAACCGGTGTCTATCAAAAAGAACACCGGTTACAGAATACCCCCTCCCCCCACCCCAGCAACAATTGGGCCAGGAGGGAGCCCAAGCCCTCCTGGCCTGGCGACTCCCCGGTGCCCAACAGCGATCGGGCCAGGAGGGAGCCCAAGCCCTCCTGGCCCAGCGACCCCCACCCCAGCCGACTACAATCTGGGACCAGCATCCAGAAAAAGCCAGGAGCTGTGAGTAACACATCTATCTGCCTGCTGGAGATAGGAGCATACTGGTTGGCCAGGTTGTGCATCCAAAATATCTGAGGACAACTTTGTGCTCTCTATCTCCACCTGCTGGTTGATGGACATAATCCCACCAGTCTCTGGATTCATCTGCATTCAAATGCAGGGTGATACACATTAGGAGGAAGTCTCAAGTCATAGTTATCTGATGCTGAGATTCACCTTGGGAGTCAGTGCACTTAAATCTTCTGTGCAACCAAGGATGCTGGGAATTGTTGGGAGGAAAAGATCAATTGTGTTGTGATGCCTCTGTATCTCTCTATGGTGCAATCTTATTTTAAGTGTTAAATTCAATTCTAGTCGCTATGTTTCAGGGGAGATGCAGCAGAATTGGAGAGGTTCAGAGAGGAATGGCCAAGGTGGTGGTAGAAAATGGAACTTTTCTTATGTGAGGAGAGGCTGGGGAGGTTGGGGGCTCTTCAACTTGGAAAGGAGATAGCTGAGAGGGGATATGATTTAGGTCTACAAAAGCCTGAAAGTGTAGAATGGGTGAAAGTGAAATCTATTTTTTATTCTTTCAAAAAGTACAAAGACTAGGGGGACACTCCATAAAGTTACATGGAAATACTTTTAAAACAAATAGGAGGAAACATTTTTCACTCAACAAAGAATTCGTTGCCAGAGGACGTGGTAACAGCAGTTTAATGGATAGCCCCAAAATTAATGCAGGAGCACTTACCAACTCCTAGGCCCAGATCCACTAAGCAAACCGATCGTGTACCGATCAGTTTGTGCTCATTTTCCGACTATGGCTCGATTCACTAACCTTCCTCCAGACCCCATCCGCACCCAATCTGATCTGCGCATGCAAATGAGTAAAAAGACATGTAAATTTCTTAAGGCATCGATTCATGAAACCATTTTGTCCAAACCGAATGACCTTTCCGATCCAAAAAGTTTCAACTGCTGAGGACCAGTCACTTTACATCCTCGCCGACTATTCCTGCCTAGCAACTGCCGCGTGCATGTTAAGAACCCCATTAAAAATATATATCTCCCCTGCAAAAAATTCAAACTATATCTAAACTTTAAATATATGTAAACGTTAGAAATATTTTTTTTATTTTTTTGGAATGCACATAGCGAGCGCGGGAGTGAATCTTGGATTTGTAATGCGCATGACGAGAAAATCGCGGATTAACCCCGTGCTCTCCTTGCGCATTACACATTTCATATATCAATGTCAAATTTAAAAATAAAACAAAAATAACTTTTAAGGGCCAGCTATCCCTCCCCTCTTCCTTCCAGCTAGTTTGTCGCATGCATCTGACACAGGGTTGCCTTTGGTTGCTTTGTGTTTCATGGCAAAAAGAGCTGCACAGCCTCCTGGGATTTGTAGGCTGTATATAACAGCGCATGATCCCAGCGCATTCAGCTGCTGTTAAGTTGCTAGAAGGCACATCAGTTAACAATTCTTTTACTGAGAGAAATGGACAGCACTCATCGGCTACGCTATCTGCTTCTTTTGGAACACGAGTATGCCTTTTTTACGACAACAATGCTTTGCGGTAGGCGCATTTGAAGCCCGCCAATGATGTCCGTGATTAAACCCTGCCCCATTTCTACGCAGGGAAGTCCTTAACAGCTAGCGCATGTGTTATGTGCTTCAAAACCAACAAGGATACAGTGTGCATGCGCGGCGATCGATGTTACAGCAAGACGTGTGTGTGAATGGGGACGTGTTTACAATTTGATCATTTGCATGGACAAACTTTACTGAATCGATCGGCCAGAATGACTCAGAAACGGATAGGACACAAATCGGATAGATTTGTGCACTTTAGTGAATCTAGCCCCCTAGTTAGAAGACACTTTGGCCAGGATTCACTAACCTGCCCAATCGGGCCCGATCCGACAAATTCAGGAAACTCCAACATGCAGATGAGGGCGATCGGAGGAACTCCCCCCATCTGCAGGCATGGATCATGCTATAGCGATCCCCACACATGCGCAGACCATCTATAAATGGTCTGAGCATGCGCGGGACCTCCAGGCCGTAGGAGTTGGGGCTTTTTTTTCTTCTTCTTCTATTTTTTTTACAAGTGCTGAACCTTGATCGAGGAACTTTTGGGAGCCCGTGGTTTTAACCTGCTTAAGCCCGCGGGCTAAAACCACGGGCTTGCAGAACGGGGAAGGGTGGGAGAGTTGGGGCAGGCAGGCAGCGTGTTCAGTATAGGGAAGCTGCATAGGCTGCGGGGTAAGGATCGGTGGCTTCCTCATGCCCAGCAGAAGGATATAGGCGAGCGGGGTCTGCAGCCCGGAAAACCCGTACAGTTACAGGGGATCATGTAGCCTGGATTGCCTGGAGACGGATGCAAATGGGTATGCCCGTGGCTCCTGGCTTCCGCGGCCGTGTTCGGGGCAGGCACGTTCGGGGCTGCAGGAGGCATTTGGGGCAGCAGAAGATTGGGGCTGACAGGGCAGAGAGCAGGGCTGCAGCAGGCAGGGCAGTCACAAAGGGTTTCAGCAACTGGTCCTCAGCAGTCGCTTTTTTTTTGATCGACCAGCCCAGTCGGTTTTGTTTAGTGAATCGCGTCCCTGCCTATTTTGCATGCTGTTGCCCTCATTTGCATGCGCGGATCGGAGGATGGTCGGGAGACAGGTAAGTGAATCGGGCTGGGGTCACTAAGGGGTCGCAAACCGATCAGTACACAATCGGTTTGCTTAGTGAATTTGGGCCTATGGGAGGAATTCATCAAGCAGCATTGGGGCTTAATGCACTAAAAGCCTAAAGGGTATTAAAATTTGGCACACACTAAGGGCCAGATTCACTAAGCAAAACCTATCGTGTACCGATCGGTTTGCGACCACTTTACTATCAAATTTCCATCCAGCTAAATTCACTTACCTCTCCTGTGATCCGCTTGGAATCCGTGCATGCAAATGAGGTGAAATGCATGCAAATTGGACAGCGACCCAATTCACTACCCGAAATTTCAGATTTGACTGGGCTGGCCGCTCAACCCAAGAAGCGACTGCTGGAGACCAGTCGAAAACATTTTGATTCTTCAGCTCCATAGAAGCCCTGCTCTGCCCCATGTCTCCTGCCTGCTCGCCCCGATCTTCAAGCCCAGCTTTCTGCCCTGAGCTCCTACTCTCTGCCGCCTTCCCTGCAGTACAAGCCCCCGGGTTTAAAGTAGGGCTGCACTGCGGGGAATGGCAGCAGAGAGCAGGAGAGATCTGCCCGACCCTCCCCCCCAGGCTGCGATCTCTCCTGCCTGCCTGCCTGCCCTTCTGTGCCCCCCCCCAGACCCGGTACGGCCCACCCCCGACACCAAAGTTGGGAGCAGGAGGGGTTCTCGGTCCCTCCTGCTCCTAGGCCTACCACCCCCCACCCGGTCCTAGTCTGGCCCAGCCAACCCCAGTACCTGTAAAATTGTTGGGAGCAGGAGGGGTGCCCGGTCCCTCCTGCTCCTTGGGCAAGGCTCCCTCAACATCTTCGGAAGTAGGAGGGTGCCGGGACCCTCCTCCTGCTCCTACGCACCGGTATCTTCGGAAGCAAGAGGAAACTCCCCCTGCTCCTATTCTCCTGCCCCGCCGCCACCCAATAGTAGCCATAGGCCCCACCCTGGCGCCATCATCTAATGCAAGGGGAGAGGCCTAAGGCACTGACTGGCTGAGGCACCTCATGCACCTCCCTTTGTAGGGGCTGGGGGCACCTCAGCCAATCAGGGACTTCCTTAGGGAGGGGTCTAGGGAAGTCCCTGATTGGTCACTATTGGGCGGCGGCAGGGCAGAATAGCAGGAGGAGTTTCCTCTTGCTCACGAAGATGCTGGTGCGTAGGAGCAGGAGGAGGGTCAGGGCACCTCTTCTGCTCCTGAAGATGTTAGGGGAGCCTTGCCCAAGGAGCAGGAGGGACCGGGCACCCCTCCTGCTCCCAACAATTTCACAGGTACTGGGGTGGGCCGGGCCAGACCAGGACCGGGCGGGGGGGATCGTAGCCCTAGGAGCAGGAAGGACCGAGCACCCCTCCTGCTCCCAACTTTGGTGTCGGGGGGGGGGGGGGGGGAGGCGTGCTGGGGGAGGGGGGGAATGCCACGCTGCTTTTTAAAATTTTTTTTTAAATTCTGGTTTAATATGATGGCAGGAGGGAGTTGGCATCCCTCCTGCTTTTTTTCTCAGGGAGGGGGGGTCGGGCAGATCTCTCTTGCCTGCTCCTGGACTATCCTGCTCTCTGCCACCATTCCCCGCAGTGCAGGCCCGCTTTAAAACCACGGGCTTGCACTGCAGGGAACGGCAGCAGAGAGCAGGAGAGTCCGGGAGCAGGCAAGAGAGATTTGTGCTGGGCTGAGCCCTGACAGCAGTGACAGGAGGCTGCTTCTCCTGTCACTACTGTCAGGTTGTGCGCATGAGCGGGGATCGCTCTGGCCATGGGTAGGGGGCGTGCTAACGATCGTCTTCATTTGCATGCAGGCCTTTACTGAATCAGTCGGCCAGCATGCAATAGGAAACTGATCGTGCATGGTTTGTAGGTTTAGTGAATCCTGCCCTAATTCCCTTAACTTGCATTAAAAATGCATTAAGCGCTAACGCTGCTTGATGAATTCCCATCCCAAATTTTTCTGTGTTAACTCTTGTTATCTGGTTAGTGGGTGCTAACCAGAATGTGCTAGTCAGAAAATGCAGGTGCTAACCAGAATGTGCTAGTCAGAAAATGCAAGACCGCCCATTCTCCACCCATGACACATCCCCTGTAAAAAAATATTTATAAAAAAGGTAAAAATAAAAAATATTTATTAAAAGGTCAAAAATACTATACAGCACCAACACATTTTACAGTACAGTAAATGTTTTCTCATGCACTAATCCCCAAATTCTGTATATGGCGCCTAAGATTGTGTGTGCGCACATTGGTGCATAGCCAACGTGCGAACACAACTTAATTGGCTCAATAGACACTGATAATTGGCAATTAAAACCTTATAATTGGTGCTAATTGGTACTAATTAAAAGTTACATGCACAACTTAGAAATCACAATTCTATAAAGAATGCAAATTTGAAGAGGGCCAGGGGCAGATCATGGGTATTCCTATAAATTATGTATATTGCTACAGAATATGCCTGATCCACACAAAACTTAGGTACAGGCATTTTAGGCCTGGTTTTAGCTAGCATAAATGAGTGTGCTAAATAGCACAGTTACTTACCGTAACAGGTGTTATCCAGGGACAGCAGGCAGATATTCTCACATGTGGGTGACGTCATCCACGGAGCCCCAGCGCGGACAGCTTTTCAAGCAAACTTGATTGAAGTTTCAAGTTTGCACACTGCACCACGCATGTGTGTGCCTTCCTGATCCACTAGAGGGCGCATACCCTCCTCATGGTCCTCAGTTCAGATAGCTAGCAAAGAAGCCAACCTCGGGGAGGCGGGCGGGTTGTGAGAATATCTGCCTGCTGTCCCTGGATAACACCTGTTACGGTAAGTAACTGTGCTTTATCCCAGGACAAGCAGGCAGCATATTCTCACATGTGGGTGACCTCCAAGCTAACCAAAAAGGGACGGAGGGAAGTTGGCAATACAAGAAAACAGATTACGCAAAACCGACTGGCCAAACCGGCCGTCGCTCCTGGACAGAGTATCCAGGCAGTAGTGGGAGGTGAAAGTATGAACCGAAGACCAAGTGGCAGCCTTGCAAATCTCCTCGAGAGGCGTCGACCTGAGGAAAGCTACAGAAGCCGCCATCGCTCGGACTTTATGTCCCGTGACTCGACATTGCAGCGCGAGACCAGCCTGAGCGTAGCAAAAGGAAAAACAAGCAGCCAACCAGTTGGACAAGGTGCGCTTGGAAACTGGGCGTCCCAACCAATTAGGGTCGAAGGACAAAAAGAATTGAGGAACCGTCCAAGGAGACTGAGTGCGTTGAAGACAAAAAACCAACGCCCTCTGACAGTCAATTGTGCGAAGCGCCACCTCGCTAGGAGGCGAGTGGGGCTTCGGAAAAAAGACCGGAAGAACAATGGAAAGATCGAAAGGAAAGTCCGAAACCACCCTGGACAAGAACCGGGGTTGAGTACGCAGGACCACCGTGTCATGATGAAATACAGGAAAAGACGGGTCCGCAACCAGAGCTTGCAGCTCACTGACTCTGCGAGCAGACGTGAGAGCAACCAGGAAACCCACCTGCCAGGTGAAGTAATTCAAAAGAGCTTCATCAATGGAATCAAATGGAGGTATCACCAATTGAGCCAGGAACACACAAAGATCCCAAACCACCGGAGGGATGTACAATGAAGAAATCCCTCATAAAACGGGAAACCATCTGGTGGACGGAGAGCAGCGTCCCATTTAGCGGCCGAAGAAAGGCAGCAAAAGCACAGAGGTGGACTCGAATAGATGTAGATTTGAGACCAGACCGAGACAAGTGCAACAGAAAATCCAGCACTGAAGGCAAGGAGGCAGAGAGCGAATCCATGCGGTGCTCAGCACACCACTCAGCAAATCAGGACCATATCTGGGAAAAGCATTGCCGAGTGGAGATCTTTCGAGAGGCCTCGAGAACACCCCCACCGACTGAGAGAAACAGAAGGAGGGAGGCACGTTGCGAGGAACCAAGCTGATAAGTGTAGAGACTGCAGATTGGAATGCAACAGAAACCGCAACACTGAGACAGCGGAGACGGGAACATAGGTAGAAGCTGAGTCTCCCTGACACGCTGGAGGAGCAGGGAGAACCATGGCCGCCAGGGCCACAGAGGAGCCATCAAGATCCTGGTGGCGCAGACCGACAGGAGGTGTATCAAAGACCCGAGAATCAGAGTAAAGGGAGGGAACGCATAGAGGAACCTGCCCATTCCATCGAGAAGGCAAGCATCCTCCTCGATGCGAACCCAGGAGAACATCCTCGAGCAATATCGAGGCAACCAGTGAGTGAGGGGCGAAGCGAACAGAACTACCTGTTGGGTTCCCCACCGAACAACCACATGCCGCAGAGTCCGAGAATGGAGCAACCATTCATGCGGTCGAAAAGGGCGACTCAACGTGTCCAACAGACAATGCTGCACGCCCTGGAAAACACCGCCCGAAGAAAGAAGCAGTGGTGTAACGTCCCCTGCCAATGACGAAGGGCTTCCCTGCAAAGTAACAGGGAACCTGTACACCCTGGCTTGGTCACAGAAATAACGCCACCGAGATGTCGGGACGCACCAGGACCCCGCAATCTTGCAACCCATAACGAAAATCCACCACGGCATTGTAAATGGCCCGGAGCTCCATCAGATTGATGCGGCTGCGACAGTCTGCACCCGACCAAGGACCCTGAGTCCGAAGGCCGTCGAGGTGCACCCCTAAGCCCATGCCGAGGAGTCCATCGGCAGAACCTTCTGATGCGGGGATACGAAGTGGTGGCCCACCAACGAAACGAGCGTGTCCAGGAGGGAGGCACCACAATGTGCTGGGAAGCGGGATCCCGATCCTGCCATCACTGAGATGCTCGGGTCCAGCGGGGAACACGAAGATGAAACCAGACGAACAGCGGGACATCACCGTGGAGACCCCTGATCCAAAAAGGATCAGCAACAGCTCAGCCGAGGCCGAAGACCGCTGAGACACCAGCTGACTCAAGCGCCGACAGGCAGCCTGCCGAGGCAGAGACAGAAAAGACCGGAGGCGGACCGAGGACAGAGGGGCCACCTTCCGGCATAAACAAACAAGGGCCTCCCCCTGAGGCCGAGACAAGAAGGAGCGCAGACAAACTGGGTCCAGGTCCGCCCCGACGGACTCCCGAGACCGGGGTGGGCAGAGTCTGACCCACTCCCGTACTAGAAACTAGTGCAGGTCACGAAGGGCCAGGACTAGACGCAGAAGGGAGGATGGGAATGCCCAACCGACAGAAGAGAGGCAATACTCCCGGTGCGTAGACACAGAGACACCCCTCCCGAAGGGAGGGGAGGAATCCCCAGAAGGGGAGCAACCCAGAGGCTATGCGAGAATAGTCAAAAGGACGGCCAGGAGTCGCCGAAGCCGGCGGCTGAACCCTAACCCGGCGCTGCTGCAGCTATTGCGGCTGCTGCGAAGGAGGCCGAGATAACACAAGAAAGGTATCCAGAGGGCCCCTCCGGAAAAGGAGACCAACCCACCAAGGCAGACGGGATTTAGCTGGAGGCGTCCCGAGGGGCGAAGGACCGGTCGCGGTCTGAGAGGCGGTTAGCGGCCACCGCAAGAGAGGCCTGAAGAAGCGCAGAACTCACGCAAGTAAAAGCGGCGAGACGACCCTGGAGGTTCGGATCCTCAGCCACACTCTGCGCCAAGCGAGATGACGCATGGCGGGAGCAATAGAGCCGGAGCAGGGAGAGAGTCTCCTCCAGGAAACCAAACTCCGCACTACAAGATTCCGTCACGGCTGCCCGGAATGAACCGAAGAGAAAGCGGGGAAGCCTCTCAAACCGGAGCTGGAGACGCCGAGGCGCAAACCCGCAGTCGACGCCGAGGCCCAATACCTCAGCCGCTGCCGAGGTAAAACGGCCCAAGTGACGTCAAGGCACAAAGCTTCCGTCGACGGCACGAAGCCTCGGCAACGACGAGGCACCGAGCTCCAGCCGACGATGAGGCCCTCAGCCTCAGTCGACGTCGAGGCACAAGCCTCAGGCGACGTCAAAGCACCAGCGTCAAATGACGCGGAGCACACGGCCACAGCCGACGTTGAAGGTACAAAGACACACAGCCTCAGTCGACATCGAGACCCCAAGCCCCAGTCGACAGTGAGTCAGAAAATCAAAGCACAAAGCCTTAGACGACGTCGAGGCACCCAGCCGCATACTACGTCGAGGCACAAGGCCTCAGGCGGTGGTGAGGCACCAAGCCGCAGTCGAGGTACCAGGCCCCAGTCGACGTCGAGGCACCAAGCCCCCAGTCGACGTCGAGGCACGAAACCTTCGTCGACGTCAAGGTACGAAGCCTCCGTTGAGGCACGAAGCCTCAGTCGACGTCGAGGCACGAAACCTCCGTCGACGTCGAGGTACGAAGCCTCCGTTGAGGCACGAAGCCTCAGTCGACGTCGAGGCACGAAGCCTCCGTCGACGTCGAGGCACGAAACCTCCGTCGACGTCGAGGCACGAAACCTCCGTCGACGTCGAGGCACGAAACCTCCGTCGACGTCGAGGCACGAAACCTCCGTCGACGTCGAGGCACGAAACCTCCGTCGACGTCGAGGCACGAAACCTCCGTCGACGTACGAAGCCTCCGTCGAGGTCGAGGCACGAAGCCTCCGTCGAGGCACGAAGCCTCCGTCGAGGCACGAAACCTTCGTCGACGTCGAGGTACGAAGCCTCCGTTGAGGCACGAAGCCTCCGTCGACGTCGAGGTACGAAGCCTCCGTTGAGGCACGAAGCCTCCGTCGACGTCGAGGCACGAAACCTCCGTCGACGTCGAGGCACGAAGCCTCCGTCGACGTCGAGGCACGAAGCCTCCGTCGTCGAGGCACGAAGCCTCCGTCGGGGCACCAAGCCTCCGTCGGGGCACCAAGCCTCCGTCGGGGCACCAAGCCTCCGTCGGGGCACCAAGCCTCCGTCGGGGCACCAAGCCTCCGTCGGGGCACCAAGCCTCCGTCGAGGCACGCAGCCTCCGTCGAGGCACGCAGCCTCCGTCGAGGCACGCAGCCTCCGTCGAGGCACCAAGCCTCCGTCGAGGCACCAAGCCTCCGTCGAGGCACCAAGCCTCAGTCGACGTCGAGGCACACAGCCTCCGTCGAGGCACGAAGCCTCCGTCGAGGCACCAAACCTCCGTCGAGGCACCAAGCCTCCGTCAAGGCACCAAGCCTCAGTCGACGTCGAGGCACCAAGCCTCAGTCGACGTCGAGGCACGAAGCCTCCGTCGAGGCACGAAGCCTCCGTCGAGGCACGAAGCCTCCGTCGAGGCACGAAGCCTCCGTCGAGGCACGAAGCCTCCGTCGAGGCACGAAGCCTCCGTCGAGGCACGAAACCCCCGTCGACGTCGAGGCACACAGCCCCCGTCGAGGCACGAAGCCTCCGTCGAGGCACCAAACCTCCGTCGAGGCACCAAGCCTCCGTCGAGGCACCAAGCCTCCGTCGAGGCACCAAGCCTCCGTCGAGGCACGAAGCCTCAGTCGACGTCGAGGGACGAAGCTCCAGTCGACGTCGAGGGACGAAGCTCCAGTCGACGTCGAGGCACGAAGCTCCAGTCGACGTCGAGGCACTTCGAGTTTCAGAAGTCGGCACCATACCCATGAAACTGGTAATAAAGGTGCAGCAGTGCACTCCATAAGGGCAACCTCGATATGAGTATTCCCATGAAAGGAGGCACGCGTTGAAGGTCTCGTAGAGGCGGGCACGATCGCACTCGATGCCTGGAATGCCTGAGACTCAGCCGGTGGCGTTACCGAGGTAACGCACCTAGAAGAAAGAAAGAAAGAAAAACTTACCGGGGATCGAAGCTGCACAGTCCGATTCCAACGAAGGAAAGAGGGTCCCGGCCATTCTGCTCACACGAGGTGAGCCCAGAGAGAGGCCAGGGAAGAAGAAAATACAGCTGCAGGCAAATGAGGCCTAGCCGCATGGCTGAGGCCCAAGAAGGGCCTGCCGGAGGAAAAACACAATAAAAAGTCCTCTTTTTTTTTTTTTTTTTTTTTTGAAACAAAGAAATACACGATCAATTAACAAACGCACAGCGACTCCCTAACAAAATAAAGAAGCCGCGGTGCCAGAAAGGCACTTAGAAGAACGCAGAGAAGAGAGACAAGGTCTTTCTGGCTCAGCGGAAAACTAAGAACTGAGGACCATGAGGAGGGTATGCGCCCTCTAGTGGATCAGGAAGGCACACACATGCGTGGTGCAGTGTGCAAACTTGAAACTTCAATCAAGTTTGCTTGAAAAGCTGTCCGCGCTGGGGCTCCGTGGATGACGTCACCCACATGTGAGAATATGCTGCCTGCTTGTCCTGGGATAATATGTGATGCACACAGGATCTAAGCACGATTCTATAAAAGGACATGCACTAAGCACTGTTTCTAGTCAGCATCAATTTTTGGAGGTGGATGCTATATACTGAATCTGGCCCTAATGAGGTGCTCTGCATACATTAGCACACTTTGCATCTCTTTATGTCTTCCACAGTAACCTAAATTAATCTGTGTTGAACAGTAATATAAAACAAGTTATTGCAATTAAATGTGTTTTAAGTGGCAAACAACATCCATTATTGCCTTAATACAAACTTAATAACTATCCCCTTCGATATCATAACCAGCACCTTGAATTTCACAAGAGCTGCCAGCAGCAGCTAATACACTGTTTTGGCCAAGGTGCAAGTACATTTCTGTCTCCAACATCCAACTATTACTCTGGCTGCCACATATTTGACAATTATGATCCAAAGTGTAACGAAATAAAATTCTAGAAAATAAGGAGTTAAGGCAGCTAATTCTTGGATATGATCAGGAGCCCACACCATGGTGTTTGTGAGTACCCGATTTAGTCCAAAATCTATTAGAAATCCAAAGGCTAGAGGCAAGGTAAGAATTCGAGAAAGTACAGATTAGTTCAGGGAAATAAGCAGACTGGAGAGCACTATGGTGTTCTCTGTTTGACACCAGAAATGACAAAACACAGACGACACTTAAGCAGCCTAGGTGTTTCCATCCCTGATGACTTCAAATGGCCGCAGTGACTCCGGATATAGCATCAGCTCTACATTCTGCCTCTTCACTGCGAGCAGCATCTTTTGCAGCACTGACGACCTTGAAAGGATCGTCTGCAAGGGCTCGGCCTCAGCCTCCTCCCCCACCTCCCGATGCATTAAGAAAACGTGACGTTGGCGAACTTATCACATCATGCACTTAGCGTATGTGCGTACGAAGGCAGGGCTTAATCGGAGCTTTAGGAATTACTTGAACACCATCGTGCAGATTTCACTAGCAGTTTCCAATAGCTCAAACTGCAACCCTAGCAGAGCAGGCGGCTTTACGTCACTCCAATTTCAGGCACGTTATTGGGAACTACTGCGGCTCTCCAAGCTCTACTTTTGATCACAAGCTTTTGCAAAGTACAAACTAAACACCAAATCACCATCTACAGAAAACCAAATACTGTAGAAGCAGGACCGGTTAAAAGTCACTTTTACATCACTAGCCACAACTGCCCGCTCCCCAATCCCTCTACGTGCTCTCTCGCTTTGATTAAAGTAGATGACACGCGGAGGAAGAAATGAGTGAAGGAGTTCCGAAGGCGGGCCCCAGACTCCCTGCAGAGGCCGCCGCTTCCTCCTCTCACGGCCGTGACGTAACGGCGGGATGCAGCACTGCACGTACGCAATGCCTGCGGCCGGCTCTTATTGAGAGCTAGTTCTTTCAGGAAGAGCGCTCGGCTTCAAACCTCAGTTCCCACGTGCCTATCCCCAGGTTTGAAATCGGGCGCTCTTCCTGAAAGAAATAGTGAGAAGACCTTACGTTAACCACATCGAGACGTCCGGGTTTGCTCCCATTGCTCTGATAACCCCAGAAGGTAGTCCGAAGAAAGACTGCGTGTGAGTTGGGTCTTAAGAGATACATACTGCTGGTGGCTCTCACTGAAAAAAACTAGTGCGAGGGAAATCTAAGGAGAGCCTGCCTCTGGCTCTTAGTAAGAGATCTTAGTAAGCATGAAATAGATCTAAATGAAAGGATGATGAAGAGACTGGTAATGGTTTTTCTGAGATAACTAGCTTGAGGTAGGTCTGAGACTGCTGCTAGCTCTGAAAGAACCAATGTGAGGGAGGTCCAAAGAGGGACTGGCAGAGAACCAGTATAAGAAGTCTAAAGAAAGACTTCCACCAGCTCTTACTGATAGAACCAATATGAAGGTCTCTAGAATGAGACTAGTGGCAGCTATCACTAAGAACCAGTGTAAGGAAGGAAGGTGTAAAAAGAGACTACAGCCAACTATTACACCAAACCAGCACAAGGAGAAGTCTGAAAAAAAAAAGAGTTGTTGGCTATTTCTCCACATCAGTGAGGAGTGGTATAAAGAAATTGCAACCAGCTATTACTGTGTTTCCCGAAAATAAGCCCTAGCATAATTTCCGGGGTAGGTATTAATATAAGCCCTACCCCGAAAATAAGTCCTAATCCCTGGATTCGCCAGCAGCAGTACTTCCCTCCCCCCCCCCCACCTCTCCATCCTGTCTGAACCCCGCCAACTCTCCGACTGCGAGACCTACTACCTCCACAGAGCAGTGTTGGCAGCACTCTAAACAGGCTGCTTTGCGGCCTTCTCCCGCCAGGGCATTCCCTCTGCCAAATCACTGATGATGCTATCAGCAACGCGGCACATGGAAGAAGGCCACGAAGCAGCCTGTTTAGAGTGCTGCCTATGCTGCTCTATGAAGGGAAGTATGCAGGTCTTGCGGTCGGCGGGGTTCGGATGGGAGAGATGGAAGGATGGGATGGCCAGTGGCGGGTCGGCTGCACGGCGGGGCTGCTCAAGGGTTCTGCTGCAGCTGCACGGAAGGGAGGAATAGAAGCTGGGCAAGGGTTCTGCTGTATGAGGGAGGGATAGATAAATCACACAGTGAAAGGGTTCTACTGTACAGGGGGATGGGAGGGAGAGATAGAAAGATGCTGCAGAGGGAAGGCACAAGGAGATGGGTGAGGGGAGGAAAGATGCTGCACATGTGGGGGAGAGAAAGGAAAGAGGAAGAATTGGGGTAGAGGAGAGGAAGGAAGAGATGATCATTGTACATGAAAAAAATAAGACCTACCCCGAAAATAAGACAGTGTCTTATATTAATTTTGGGCCCAAAAAATACACTAGGTCTTATTTTCGGGGAAACACGGTACATAGTCCTTGGCAGAGGATGTAAGAGCCTATGGCCAGTTATTTAGAAACAAAGAGTGATATAAATTTAGATTTCTTACATAATATTTTAACATTATAGAATACTAATTTTCTAATGAAATGTTAAATTTGATGCTAATTTGTGAGTTAATCAAGTGTGTATCTTTAAGTTTTATATGAGTTTATTTGATACACTTGTTGTAACATACGAAAATGAATAAAGAATTATAAAACAGAAAAAAACAGAAACAAAGAGGGGTGAATTTCTTAATAGCTGAATATGCAATGCTTAGGGGCTGCACCACCACTGTCAAAAGTCACCCCCATTACTAAAAATAATGATCTTGTACGACCATAGCCTTTATTATAAGCCAATTGGCATGACCTTGAGGAGGGCACCTCTGGGCCCACTACAACCTTCATTTCTGGAGGGAACACTTACTACCAGCTTGAGGAATGCAGCCGTTGCCCCAATAGACATGGGGTAAGCATGAAAGAGGAGCCAAAGACTAGAGTTAACAAGGACCTTAGGGATAGGGGGCAGAAAAAAAAATCCCCCCTAAAAGGCTGGAGCTTTTTGTCACTCCAAAGAAAAATTTCAAACAAACTGGAGCCAGTCACTTCTAGTGAAAGTAGGAAAGCTAAGGCAGATATTTTTTGATGGCCATATTTTTTTCTACCCTCTTTTTCAAATACAGCCACCACAGAGGCCAGGGCCTCATCCGCAGTATGAGAAGAGGGAGATGAAGAGAATGGAGTCAAATACTGGCCAACTACAACCCAAGGAACAAAAGATCAAATGTGCATATCAGATGTTACTCATCCACTTCATAGAGATTAAAAAGAATTGTCACTTCACATTCACAGGCTAGAAAGAAGATTAGAGCCAGCCATGGGCTGGTGGGCTCATGGGCTTGGTGAAGAAACTACACAGCCTGAAAACAACTGCTACACATTGACAACAAGATTTAGGTTTCATTTAGTTACATACACCCTTGGTGTAAAAATTGGGCAAACTACTCTGGACAGATGATGGGAGAGGTTAGAGACAGCTTTACTGAGAGGAGAAAGGAACATAATACAGTAGAACAAAAAACAGCCAGGAGGCATCTTACACATTGGCTAACAGATGTATTAAAGCTTAAACTTTACAGAAGGTTGGGCCAAATCTGGGCCACTGGGTCACAGTTTATAGCATGGTTCTCATGTCCCAAATTACATATTATCTGAACTGATTCTTGACTGCTATGGCAACACAACTGAAGGCCTACCATGTCCACCTCTGATAATAATAATAATAATAATAATTTTATTCTTATATACCGCCATACCCATCGAGTTCTAGGCGGTTCACAACAATTACATTAGGATCCGCATTGACATGCCGATTTACAACACCTTCCGCCTAACATGGCTGAAGAAGCGGAAGTGGGAAGGAGAGAAGGAGGAAAGCGGTCAATCAAAGGTGGGTTTTTAGGGATTTTGGTGACTTTGTTGTCAAGGTAGTAAAGACAAGCTACCCATATGCTATATTGAACAGATGGCACCAGAAGTTTGTGTTCAGCAGACAAGTAGGAAGGGAGATGCTAATGGCTGGCTTGGAGAGTACTGGGTGATAGAAGGGGAACCCTTGTTCCTCAGACCCCCATCCTAGTCAGCTCCCAATCTGGCCTTCAGGCTAAAATGTTTGCCTGCCCCCCAAATTAATAGCTCAGTAGACCAGTGATCTTCACTGTTTTTAAAGTGGAAGTCACATTAGCAAAAAGACTCAAGTTTCAAGTTTATTTCAAAGTTTGATTAGATTGCAACATCACAATCCAATGCGATTTACAAGTAATAATAAAATCAGGGTAAAAAGAAAACACACTGAATGAAAACCGGACAATTAATACAACTTTTGACAAAACAAGAGACAAAAGGAAAATAGGTTTAAATACAATTCATAAAGAAAAAAAAGGGCAAAGGTAAAAAACAATGGGGTGGGAAAGAGTCACCTGCTTAATTTTCAATTAAAAAACACTTTAGTCTGCTATAGAATGTCCTAATTATGTAAAATTCAGGCAACTCAGTTAAAAGCATCCTCAAAAAGCCAGCTTTTCAAAAGACTTAAGAACCAAGACCAGCACTGGTTAAAGTGGATTGTGTCCAAAGCCCAGGGTAATAATGAAGGGCGAGGGGATCCATTTCCAATGATGTAGCCAGTCCAGCTGCTTCGGCACACTCAGAGCAATATGTGTAAATAGAAAGAAGTTTAATACTCCACACTCTCTCAGCTAGTGCCAGTGTTGAACATGGCAGAAACTGGAAAGGGGGGGTCCCAAAATCCCACTTTCAAGATATTTCTATATCAGCCTGAGGGAGGTTTGGAGCTCTCTGCAACATGGTGGACCATGGAAACTGCCCTGCTTAATACTCCTTAATGCCAACCCTATCCTCAGCCCATCTTGCCTCTCTTTACCTACATTTCCCCCAACACTCTCCTCCCAATACATATTCTCCCTCAAGGCTATCCCATCAATCAAGCTCAACTCCAACTAGCCTCTCCTTCCAGTCAGCCGCCATTTTTTAAATTTCTTATATACCACCTGCCAACTCAAAAGTTATCAAAGTGGTGTATATTCAGGTACATCATCCTGTCTCCACTCTCTTCAAACTATCTCCGGGACAGTGCCAAAAGAAAGCCTCTAGACAAAAGGGAAGGAGTGAAGTTAGATAGTCACATTTAGGGTCAATGGGAGCTACCACAGATCCCCAGGCCTTGCAGTGAAGAACACCGCTCTAGATTGTGCCACCAATCTGCTATTTTTACTACTTCAAATATAATGACTATCCTTTTTGAAGTTTTATCACACAGAGGGTGTATATCATTTTTCACAAGTAGCAGAGGCAATATTCAAATGCCATATAGCGAGTGACAAGGAAAAGGAAATAGACTACACCTCCTTGGAATTTGAAATCCAGTCTAATGGTTGGAGCAGCAGGCTGAGAATCATGCCTGTTCAAATGCCACTTCAGCAACTTGTAATCTTGGGCGAATCATTTAACCTTAAGTACAAACTTAAGGGCCCTTTTACAAAGCTGTGTTAGGTGCTAATGTGTGCCTAATACAACACACGCTAAAGAGTTCCACATTAGTTTTCCCATGTGGTAACTGCGTAGTAATGATTTGTCTTTTTTATTTTTTAGGGGGTCCACAAAGTCACCCTTTTTATGAGCAGTGCTGGTTCTCTTTATGTATTTATACTCGCTCAGCGTGTATTTGACCCCTGAGGCAGTCGTATTTTAAACCAAAACACAATGCTGTGTCAGGTCTACACCTTTGTGGATGGACTGTGAATACATTTGTGTTTTGTATGATCGTATGGATTGTCTTTTCTTTTGGAAAATGCATTGTCCTATCCCATTTCCAGTTTGATTTGTGGTCAATTACCACACCATTTAAACCAATTAAAAACAATTTAAGTTGCTGCAGAACTAAGGTGGCAAATGTAGGATGCCTAACCTAGTTGGCATTTATATAATCAGATCCTTTGAACTAGAACTGAAAAAGGTGCAAGCTAAATCCAAAATCTCTTTCTTCTCCTTAAGGATGCCTATATATTTAGGAATCTTGTAAGTTTCCACACGTCAAATAATATGTACTTATTATTAAAATCATCCCCTATAAGAGAGACAAATCACTCCCCATGATATGTTTGCCAGTTTGTACAATTCTGGAATAGCACATCTTTTGAAGAAGGATTTAATTTTCTGCAGTTTCAAAGGGAGATCCCCCCCCCCCAAAAAAAAAAAAAAAAACCAAAAACTATGCAAATGAACTAAAATTTTCAGAGCATTTTGCTTGTGTTTCCTCCTCCCCTTCACCAATGGAATACTTTCTCCAACAGTGATTCTTAAACCTCTCCTGGGGAGGTTTTCAAGATATCCCTAATGAATATGCATGAGTAAAATTTGCCTATAAAGTAGGTAGTAGGCAGGCACATTTCTTTCATTGCATATTCATTAGGGATATCTTGAAAACCTGACAGGCTGGGGGATCCCCAAGTCAGGTTTAAGAACCTTATACTGCAAGAAAATTAAATTCCTGAGCACAAGATTACCTCTTCAAAACTGTAGAAGCAAACTAATTGACAGTCCTCAAGTGTCTTAAGAGATTACATTAGTTACCAAGTAGTAGGGGAATCAGACCACATGCATCCTTTCCTTCAAAATGTAAAGTCCAATTCTAAATAACAGTATAACAGAAATCTCCCTCAATGCCAACCGCAATGTAATCTCACTTATGCCCGACACTCCCTAAATCGCACTCAAGGTCCCTCCCAGAATCACCTCTGCTCCAAACCCTCCCCTAGTTAACATATTCTAGCAGCTCTTAGTCATACAGCAAAAGCAAAAGAAGCCATTATATTTTTTTTAGACATTCATAGCTACAGTGCAATGAATCTGTCGTGCACAGAGCAAACCAAGGGTAGTGTGTGTGTGTGTCTGTGTGTAACAAAACGCGATCATTAGCCAATCCAAGCTAAGGGCCAAGATTGATTCGACTGTGTGTCTTCTACAGGTACGAAAGTGACTGCCTCCGCCTACTGATAACGTATGCAATCACCTAATTTCCTGGAAAATCTCTCTAGGTCTTTTCCGGAGGCTGCAGCTCCAGTTGTTAACCGCAATCGAGGGATCGGATGCTGCCCTGTCACCCCGATGTCAAATATCTAAATTAGGGTCATTAAAAAGAAAGGAGAAAGTCGTCTCTCGGGAGAAAAACGAAAGCCGGATGCAGCTCTACTGTGCACAGCACACACCGCCGTACCGCGAGAAACCCCGCAGTGCAGCAGCGCTCCCTTCATTTCTGAACGGTCTCCCGGCTTTTAGTTTTTTTTTTGGTTTCTACTCTTCAAAGCCGAGACCCGATTCCGCAATGCGCACGTTTTGGGAAAGGTGGAAGAATCCCCCCAAACGGCTCATCCGATCCGGGCGCAGGTGAGGGCGACGTCGCTCGGCTGAGCGCAGGGAGGGGAAGTCTGGCTCCGAGCTCAATGTCCTTGTGGGGTACGCAGCATCGTCTGCTAGTGCTGGGTAAGGTTGGGGGAGGGGAAGGAACGGAAACATCCCGGTCCACACAGAGCATCCTGCCACTTACCCTGCGCATCCCCTCCGCTGGTCAGCACCGCGATCGCTTTGTCGGTGCCCGAGAGATTCTCGAAAAACTTCTTGTCCGGCTGAGCCATGATGGGTCCCAACCGCAGCCTCAGCCGAAAGCAATACCACGCCCTCGGTTCAGTATTCCCAGCGCCGGGACGCTCAGGGGCATGAGCAGGGAGAAGGTTCGAGCGACGAGGCCGCAACCGACTCAGCTCCTTCGCTTCGGCGTCCCACTCTCAGTCGGGGCGAGCTCGCTCTTCCCCCCTTCTCAAGCGAGACTGTCTGACTGTGACTGGCAGTCTTCAGGACCAATCTTAAGAGAGATTCTTCGTGGAGCACCAATCCTGCGCAGCACAGGGGGCGGGTGGGCGGGCCAGGAGATGAGGCGTGGAAGACGGGAGGGGGAGGGGAAAGGACAGTTTGAGTAGTCCGTTAGTGATGACTAAAGGGTGGAATGAGCGGTTCGGGAATCCTGGCTCCTCGGAGGAAGGGAGAAGGTATTGGGAGGCTTATGTCGAACAGTCCAGTTCCTTTATAGATTTTTTTTTTTTTTCCTTTTCGGTCACCCTGTGATAGGGGGTTACTCAGCGTCCAGGAGCATTAAGGCACCTTTTTGTTTGGGAAGGGGAAGAAAGCAGTATCTTGGCCAGCATCTGTATAAGGCAAAAAGTTGATTCTGGGCGGAGAAATGGCAAAGTGCAAAGTAATGCATTTAGGCAGAAAGAACAAGGAACACCAGTATAGAATGTCAGGTGCAACTCTGGGTAAGAGCGAACAAGAAAAGGACCTGGGTGTACTGATAGATAGGACCCTGAAACCGTTGGCACATTGTGCGGCAGCGGCAAAGCAAGCAAAATAGAATGTTAGGCATGATAAAGAAAGGAATCGCGAGTAGATCGGAGAAAGTTATAATGCCGCTTTATAGAGCGATGGTCAGACCACACTTGGAATACTGTGTCCAACATTGGTCTCCCAACCTAAAGAAGGATATAAAACTGCTGGAGAAGGTGCAGAGACGAGCAACGAAGCTAATAAAAGGTATGGAGAATTTGGAATACAAGGAACGACTTAGGAGACTGGGATTGTTCTCCCTTGAGAAAAGGAGACTGCGAGGGGATATGATCGAGATTTTCAAAATACTGAAAGGAATCGACAAAATAGAGCAGGAAAAAAAAATTATTTACAATGTCCAATGTGACATGGACAAGATGACATGGACTGAAGCTAAGGGTGGACAAGTCCAGGATTAATTTAATTTAATTCTTATATACCGCTAATAACTGTGAGGTTTCTAAGCGGTTTACAAAAATGATGCATTAAAAGATACAATAAATAAAAATAAATAAATAGGTACTTGGAAATTCCCTAACTGTCCCAAAGGCTCACAATCTAACTAAAGTACCTGAAGAAACAATTTATGAAAAGTAAAACTAAAAATATAAAGATAGAGATAGAAATGAATATTCTAACAAGTGATGAATAAATAAGTTAAAGATAGAATTAAAAATAATAATTAAAGTAAATAAAAATAGAGATAAAAATAAGTATAGAGAGAAATAAAAATAAAATATATTCCAAAAGAGCATTAAGATATGATGTTAAATGATCATAATAATTACAATATATAAAGATCCCCAATGGGAAAACATATAAATAATATTCAATATCCAATATTTCCCACTAATATTCAACTGTGAATAAGGTAATAACAATATTAATATTAATATTGTTATTACCTTATTCACAGTTGAATATTAGTGGGAAATATTGGATATTGAACATAATAATTACAAGCCATCAACCCCAGTTCCGATGGCTATCATCTGGGGTCCCGAGATTCCTCCAAGAACAGGCGACATCTCTAGCAAGGTAATCACCACCACTGCCGTACATGATGCAAAATCCTCAGAGGCAGTCCCTTCGGAACGGGGGAGGAGTGAAAATGATGTCGGGTGCCCTGCTGGAAAGGGCTCCCGAACTGACCGTTGGTGCTGAGCACCGGTTCTCCCTTGCTGGAACGGGGGAGGAGTGAAGATGGTGTTGGGTGCCCTGCTGGAAAGGGCTCCCGAACTGACCGTTGGTGCTGAGCGCCGGTTCCCCCCCACTGGAACGGGGGAGGAGTGAAGATGGTATCGAGTGCCCTGCTGGAAAGGGCTCCCGAACTGACCGTTGGTGTTGAGCACCGGTTCTCCCTTGCTGGAACGGGGGAGGAGTGAAGATGGTGTCGGGTGCCCTGCTGGAAAGGGCTCCCGAACTGACCGTTGGTGCTGAGCGCCAGTTCCCCCCCCCCCGCTGGAACGGGGGAGGAGTGAAGATGGTGTCGGGTGCCCTGCTGGAAAGGGCTCCCGAACTGACCGTTGGTGTTGAGCACCGGTTTTCCCCCGCTGGAACGGGGGAGGAGTGAAGATGGTGTCGGGTGCCCTGCTGGAAAGGAAGTACTGCTTCATGCAACGAGTGATGACCTGGAATGCTCTCCCAGAGGAGGTTATTGCAGAATCCACCGTTCTAGGATTTAAAAGCAAACTAGATGCACATCTCCTTAAGAGAGGCATAGAGGGATATGGATGACTAAAATTAGGCAAAGTACACCTGGCTGGGCCTCTGTGTGTGCGGGTTGCCAGACTTGATTGACCGAAGGTCTGATCCGGAGATGGCAGTTCTTATGTCATAGTCGTGGTGGTCTATCCAGTTCCATTGCCTGTGTATTATAGTACCAGAAATTGCTATATAGGCATCTTGAAAGCCAATTCTATAACTGCACACCTGCATTTACAGTCATATATAATGTGACCATTTATTTTTTTCATCAAAACGGGACATTGTTCATTGTCAGCTCCGCCCCACTCCCCAATCCCGCACCCAATTTCTTCCATTCATTTTCATGTACACATAATATCAATTCATAATGGTAACCATAAAATTTTTTTTTTTAAACCCACAAAGCACACTATATGCAAAGAAAATGTTAATTATCATTTATATTTGGCGTTTTTTCAAAGATGTCTTGGCAGATGACTTTAAAATATGCAATGTCACCTCAGTAACTATAGAAAAATAGACAAATATAGTGCAAAATATAGACAGCAGATATAAATTCTCAAAACTGACACATTTTGATCACTAAATTGAAAATAAAATCATTTTTCCTACCTTTGCTGTCTGGTGATTTCATGAGTCTCTCGTTGCATTTCATTCTGACTGTGCATCCTTTCTTTTATTTATTTCTTTCTTTCTGCACTCAGGCCCAACAATTGTCCCTTTCTATTCCCTCCCTTTTTCCTTCCTATGTCCTTAGTGCCCCTTCCTATGTCATTAGTGCCCTCAGTGCCTCCTTCCTATGTCCTTAGTGCCCCCAGTACCTCCTTTCTATGTCCTTAGTGCCCCTTCCTATATCGTTAGTGCCCCCAATGCCTCCTTCCTATGTCTTTAGTGCCCCTTCCTATGTCCTTAGTGCCCTCAGTTCCTCGTTCCTATGTCCTTAGTGCCCCCAGTGCCCCCTTCCTATGTCCTTAATGCCCCCAGTGCCTCCTTCCTATGTCCTTAGTGCCCCCAGTGCCTCCTTCCCATGTCCTTAGTGCCCTCAATGCCTCCTTCCTATATCCTTAGTGCCCTTTCCATGTCCTTAGTGCCTCCATTGCCCCCTTCCTATGTTATTAGTGCCCCCAGTGCCTCCTTCCTATGTCCTTAGTGCCCTCAGTGCCTCCTTCCTATGTCCCCCTCACTGCCTTCCAGCCTTTGTCTCACCCCCTTCCCCTAAGCCTAACTGCCTGCCTCCTTCTCTCCTTGCCGTGCCAAAGCCTGCCTGCCTACCTCCCTCTAGCGCAGATTAACCCCCCCTCCCCCGGGTCTGCCTGGCTGGCCCGGAACTTCCTCTTCGACGTCAGAATTGACATCGGGAAGAAGGCTTCCGGGCGGCAAGAAGCTGCGGCAGACCAGGGGGGTGTGAATTGGTGCTGGAGGGAGGGAGGGAGGGAGCGCGGCAGGGAGGGGAAGCGATCGCCGGTCCGTTGTCCCCACGCACAGCTTCAGGACGCTGTCCCTGAAAACGGGACATTTCGTCATCCCGAAGCAGTGGGTCGGGACAACGGGACGGTCGGTCCAATAACGGGATGGTCCATTGAAAACGGGACGAATGGTCATCTTAGTCATATACTAAGTACAGTGCAGAGAAACTGAACACTTACCGTTATATGCATAAGTACCTGCTATTCTATACATAAGAACCCTATCTGCTATTCTATAAGGGTGCACATAAGTGCTATAGCATGCAATTCCATGGAGGCATACATGTGGGCGGAGCATGGGCAGGACATGGGTATATTTTTTTTATATGCTTAACATACAGAATATTGTAAGTTACATGCAGCCTTGCTGCATTTAGGCTCCTGCGGTCCTATAGCTGGTGTAACTGGGATGCCTAAACCTCAGGCACACCAATGTTAGCTTATGCTAGTATTCTATAATGGAATCTGGGCACTCAAAGCTGTTATAGAATAAGCTCTTGCCAGTGTGGCATCAGAATGTCCAAAGGAGGCACCTGATTATAGAACTGCCCCCTTAATGCATTTACTTACTAGAAAGGTGCATTAGTGCCTACAGATGACAGCCCACATTCTTTTGTAGCAGGAAATTCTGTGTAAGACCTTGCTTTTCACATCCACTGCTTTTCCTCCCAGTTCCCTCTCTTTTCATTCCTTTCCTATCTATGAGCACTCTTGACTGCACAGTTCTGCTATGTGCTTTTTTCCTCTATCTTCAGCTCAAATCTTGATTTTCCTTCCTTGTATTCCATTGTGCTTCTTTCTTTGTGCCTGTCAGTCCTTCAGACTTCTTTTTCCTTTGAGGGGGAGGGGGAAATAATATTGGGTTATATAGAATCAAAATACTGTATTATATAAATAGTTATACAAGTCCTGCAACAGCAGCAACTCTATAGATAAAATTGGTTTGCCAGCCCTCACAGCACTGACAAGCCCTGCAGCATCTCCTGCCTTGCACATGTTTCCATAGTAATAGGAATTACTTGCAAAAGGCAGGATGGAGCTACTGTGAGGCCAGTTAGTGTGGGAAGGCTAATAGGCCCCTTCTTGACTCTTTTGAATGGAATTGCTGCTGCTGCAGGACTGATGACATGAAGCATAACAAGCAGTGGCGTGATCTGAGAACTGGCTGTCCTTCCCTTATTCAACCACTGTTTCTAGGGAAGGCCACTTCCCATTTGCTTTAGTCACCTCAGCTATAAATCCAACTCTGGAAAAGGCCCAGACTTACCATGCCTTTATTACATCCCTGTGACAGGGTTGACCAAACAGAGAGGCTTTTTTTGTCACATGTTGGTCAGATACTGTGGAGCCTTCAGGATGTTTGGAAGTACAGGAGCCAATAGAAAATGACTGATGCTACTGAATTCATAAAATCAAAACAGATTGCCCCCCCCCCCACTCCCCCAAGCAAGCAAGCCCCCCAAAAACACCCAAGCAAATTATGATGGGTTGAGAGTGTAACACAGTACCATATTGAAATCTAATGTCAAAAGTGGAGCAGATAAAGCAGTATTGTGAACATGAGGAAGACATGTCATGCTAATCAAATTTTATCCCAGGACAAGCAGGCAGGTATTCTCACTAGTGGGTGATGTCATCCGACAGAGCCCCGATACGGACATCTTGCAAGCATGTCTTGCTTGAAGAAACTCAGAAGTTTCGAGATGCCCGCACCGCGCATGCGCCAGTGCCTTCCCGCCTGATGCTCCGGGCGTGTCTCCTCAGTTCTTTTTCTTCCGCGGAGCTGAGAAGTCTATCTTCAATTGCGCCCATTGAATCTTTTCTTTTTGCCTTCTATTTTGCCGCGGGTTGAGTTCTTTTGGCTCTCCTGTGCATTTATTTCTTTCTTTGATTTCTTTTTTTAAAAAAAAAATAATTTTTTTTCCCTTCCGATACCGGGTCGGCCGCGCGGCTGGGGCCCCGCGCCTTCGACCTTTCGGCGGAGCTTTTCCGGCCTATGTCCCGGCCGATTACCGGTTTTAAAAAGTGTAGCAAGTGCTAGCGCGCAATTTCGCTCACGGACCCTCATCGACGCTGCTTACAGTGTCTGGGACCGGATCACTTCCCGAAATCGTGCCGGCCTTGCTCCACTTTGACGGCGAGAGCGTTTAAGCGCCGCTGTCTGCTTTGGGAGTCCATGTTCAAGATGGAAGCTTCATCGGATCCTGCAGCTTCGACATCGACATCGACGGGTATTTCGACTCCTTCCGCGAAGCCCTCTGCCTCCCCGGCTGCTTCGGGCCTCCTGAAACCGGCATCATTCACACCGGTTTCGGCTTCGGCGCCGGTGCCTTCCTCCGTCTCCTCGGAGCAGGTATCGACCCCGACAGTTCCACCGGTGGTGCTCAAGGTGCCGAAGACTGGCAAGCAGAAGCACGCAGCACCGAAGGAGCGCGGAGACCGTGCGGAAGGGCCCCCTTTTGGTGCGGATCCCTCCATATCGGCTTCGTTGCAGTCCCTTCTGGAGGCTCAGTTCGTGGAGCTCATGCAGACCATGGGGCCTCGGCTGATTGCCACCATCCAGGGTGACCTTCCAGCTTCGGCTTCGAGGGGCGGACCACCCCCTCCTCCTCCTCCTTGCCGCACGACCTCGTTGCTCGGCGAGGAAGAGCGGCGAGCGGTGTCCGGGTCCTCGAGGAGGTCCTCCGTGAGCGCTGTACCTCCTTTGGAACCGATTCCCTCGAGGAGGGCCTCCCTTAGTGATATGCCTCCCTTGGAGCCCATCCCCTCGAGGAAAGCCTCGTTTAGTGACCTGCCTCCCTTGGAACCGATTACTCCGCCCCATGACTCAGTGTGGCGTCCACCTTCGGGGCCACCCAGTCCTGGGCATAGCAGGAAGCAGGACGAGTTCTTCCGAACCCCCTATCAAACCTGGGCGTCGTCGGGGGAGGCGCCGACTCTTCCGCCTCTGCGATCGACGGCATCGAGTCCAATCTGTTCCTTGGAGGCGTCTGAACCAGTTTCTCACAGACGGGCTCGATCCCCTTCCAGGCATCGGGAGGGGCATCAATACAGACATTCTTCGAAGCATTCCTCTCGGCACTCGACCGTCTCGCCTCAGAAGAAATTGCCTCGGTTGGGGTATGCTGCTTCGACTGGGTCTCCTCCTCCGGGCCCGGAGTTCGAGGACCCTAAGGTTTTCTACTCGTCCTGTTGCTCGCAGGCCTCTCTGGAGCCTGAAGCCTCTTCTTCTTCTAGTCCGTCTTGCAGACCGGCGACAGCGGACCAACTGTCCTTTTCATCGTTCCTCAGGCAGATGGCAGATGACATGGACATTACTCTCGATGCTGGGTCTCGATACTCCAAGGAATACCTCGATACCATGCACTTGCCTCGTCCTCCGGCGGAGTCCTTGCGGCTTCCCCTGCACAAGCTCCTCGACCAGACCTTCATGCGATGCTTCGAGTCTCCTTACTCTATCCCTGCGGTACCTGGCAAATTGGATGCACGGTGCCGCACGGTGCATCATAAGGGCTTCGAGGGTCCTCAGCTTTCTCACCAGTCCCTCCTGGTCGAATCCTCGCTCAAGCGGTCTCATCCTGGCCAGGTCTATGCTTCAGTGCCTCCGGGCTGCGAGGGCAGAACCATGGATAAGTTTGGTCGACGCATCTATCAGAATTCGATGATTGCGTCTCGAGTCCTGAATTACAATTTCCACTTTGCAGCCTACTTGGAATTTTTTCTACCTGTGCTTCGGAAGTTCACACCGTACATCGAGTCCCAGGCTAGGTTTGAGTTTGAGGAAGTGGTTGCTTCGCTGTCCCAACTTCGGCTTCAGTTAATGCAATCTGCCTATGATGTGTTCGAGCTCTCAGCCCGAGCGGCGGCCTGCTCGGTGGCGATGCGCCGGTTGGCCTGGTTACGGACCATTGATATGGACCCGAATCTTCAGGACCGCCCGGCGAACGTCCCGTGTGCTGGGGCGGATCTTTTTGATGAATCCATCGAGACTGTTACGAAGAAGTTGTCTGACCACGAAAAGTCCTTCCAATCTATCCTTAGGCCGAAGCCTAAGCCTCAGCAGTCTCGACCTTCTCGTCCGCCGTTGATTTATCAGCGGCGTTATCAGCCGAGGCAAACTCCACCTGCGAGGCAACCGGCGAAGCGCCAGCCTCCCCAGAAGGGTCAGCCTAAGTCTCAGTTGCCTGCTGTCCCTAAGACCACTCAGCCTTTTTGACTGTCTCGTCGAGGGCATAACCAACCTCGTTCTGCCTCCCCCTGTTTTTTCCATCGGAGGGCGCCTCCATCAATTTTATCATCGCTGGGAGGCCATAACAACCGACCTCTGGGTCCTTACTATCATCAAGGATGGATACTCTCTTCATTTCCATCGGGTCCCTCCGGACCACCTTCCAAGAGAGTATCCTTCCAACTTGACTCAGACCGCCCTTCTTCTCCAGGAAGCTCAGGCTTTGCTCTGGCTTCGTGCCGTGGAGCCGGTCCTGATGGACCAACTGGACCAGGGGTTTTACTCCCGGTACTTCCTTGTTACAAAGAAGACGGGCGACCCATTTTGGACCTCAGGGCCCTCAACAAATTCCTAGTCAAGGAGAGGTTTCGCATGCTGACTCTTGCTTCTCTCTATCCTCTCCTCGAGCAGAACGACTGGTTATGCTCTCTGGATCTCAAGGAGGCCTACACTCACATTCCCATTCATCCGGCCTCCCGCAAGTTCCTCAGATTTCGGGTGGGACATCTACATCTGCAGTATCGAGTGCTTCCATTCGGCCTGTCCTCGTCTCCCAGAGTCTTCACGAAGTGTCTGGTGGTGGTGGCCGCTGCACTCCGGAACAGGGGTCTTCAGGTATTTCCATACCTCGACAACTGGCTCATCAAGGCCCCGTCAGCTCCAAAGGTCATTTTGGCGACCTTGACCACGATCTGCTTCCTGCAGAGCCTAGGCTTCGAGATCAATTTTCCCAAATCTCATCTGCAGCCTACCCAGTCCCTTCCCTTCATCGGGGCGGTACTGGACACCATTCAGCTTCGAGCATTCCTTCCTCCTCAGCGCATGGATGCTCTTCTTCGTCTCTGCCAGTCTGTATCTTCTCGCCAGTCCATCTCAGCGAGACACATGATGGTCCTCCTGGGCCATATGGCCTCTACAGTTCATGTGACACCCTTTGCCAGGCTCCATCTCAGAATTCCTCAGTGGACCCTAGCTTCTCAATGGACTCAAGTGTCAGACCCGTTGACTCGACACATCATAGTCACTCCTGCTCTTCGGCAGTCTCTACTTTGGTGGATGACCTCTTTGAATCTATCCAGAGGTTTGCTGTTTCACACTCCTCCTCATCAGAAGGTTCTCACAACCGATTCCTCGGCCTATGCCTGGGGGCTCATCTGGATGGGCTTCGCACTCAGGGATTCTGGACCTGTGCGGACCGACTCCATCAAATCAATCTGCTGGAGCTCAGAGCCATCTTCAATGCTCTTCAAGCTTTTCAATATCTGCTTCACGACATGGTGGTCCTCATTCGCACCGACAATCAGGTCGCCATGTATTATGTCAACAAGCAAGGGGGCACGGGCTCGGCCTCCCTCTGCCAGGAAGCTCTCAGAGTCTGGGATTGGGCGGTTCGCCACAACACCTTCCTCAAAGCTGTCTACATTCAGGGGAGGGACAATGTCTTGGCGGACAAACTGAGTCGTCTTCTCCAACCTCACGAATGGACACTCCACTCCAAGCCCCTTCATCAGATCTCTGCTCAGTGGGGAACGCCTCAGATAGACCTCTTTGCGGCTCCCCACAATTTCAAACTGCCTCAGTTTTGCTCCAGGATCTACGCTCCTCATCGCCTCGAGGCAGATGCTTTTCTGCTGGATTGGGGGAATCGCTTTCTGTATGCGTTTCCGCCATTCCCTCTCATTCAAAAGACTCTAGTTAAACTGAAGTCCGAACATGCCACCATGATTCTGATAGCTCCTCGGTGGCCCAGGCAACCTTGGTTCTCCCTTCTACTGCAACTCAGCAGCAGGGAACCGTACCTACTTCCAGTGTTTCCTTCACTGCTTACTCAGCATCAGGGGTCTCTGCTTCATCCCAACCTGCAGTCTCTCCACCTGACAGCTTGGTTCCTCTCAACGTAACTCCGCACCAGTTTTCCCAGGCGGTGAGGGATGTCTTGGAGGCTTCCAGGAAGCCTGCTACTCGTCAATGCTACTCCCAAAAATGGACTAGATTTTCTTCATGGTGTATTTCCAATTCTAAGGAGCCTCAGCGAGCCTCCCTATCCTCTGTTTTGGACTATCTTTTACATCTGTCTCAGTCTGGTCTCAAGTCAACATCTATACGAGTCCACCTGAGTGCTATTGCGGCTTTCCATCAGCCTCTACAAGGGAAACCTCTCTCTTCTCATCCTGTGGTTTCCAGATTTATGAAGGGACTTTTTCATGTCAATCCTCCTCTCAAACCGCCTCCAGTGGTTTGGGATCTAAATGTTGTCCTTTCTCAGCTTATGAAACCTCCTTTTGAGCCTCTGAGCAAGGCTCCACTAAAGTTTCTCACTTGGAAAGTGTTTTTTCTGGTGGCCCTCACATCTGCTCGCAGGGTCAGTGAGCTTCAGGCCTTGGTGGCGGACCCACCTTTCACAGTATTCCATCATGACAAGGTGGTCCTCCGCACTCACCCGAAATTCCTGCCTAAAGTGGTCTCTGAATTTCACCTCAACCAATCCATTGTGCTTCCAGTGTTCTTTCCAAAGCCTCATTCTCATCCTGGAGAATCAGCTCTTCACACTCTGGACTGTAAACGTGCTTTGGCTTTCTACTTGGATCGCACCAAACCACACAGAACTGCTCCTCAACTTTTCGTCTCCTTTGATCCAAACAAGTTGGGACGACCTGTATCGAAGCGCACCATCTCCAATTGGATGGCGGCTTGTATCTCTTTCTGCTATGCCCAGGCTGGATTACCCCTTCCCTGTAAGGTCACAGCACATAGGGTCAGAGCAATGGCAGCCTCTGTAGCCTTCCTCAGATCGACGCCGATTGAGGAGATTTGTAGGGCTGCCACTTGGTCCTCGGTTCATACGTTCACCTCTCATTATTGTCTGGATACTTTCTCCAGACGGGATGGGCAGTTTGGCCAAACTGTGTTACAAAATTTGTTCTCCTAAGTTGCCAACTCTCCCTCCATCCCATTGAGGTTAGCTTGGAGGTCACCCACTAGTGAGAATACCTGCCTGCTTGTCCTGGGATAAAGCAATGTTACTTACCGTAACAGTTGTTATCCAGGGACAGCAGGCAGCTATTCTCACGTCCCACCCACCTCCCCTGGGTTGGCTTCTCTGCTAGCTACCTGAACTGAGGAGACACGCCCGGAGCATCGGGCGGGAAGGCACTGGCGCATGCGCGGTGTGGGCATCTCGAAACTTCTGAGTTTCTTCAAGCAAGACATGCTTGCAAGATGTCCATATCGGGGCTCTGTCGGATGACATCACCCACTAGTGAGAATAGCTGCCTGCTGTCCCTGGATAACAACTGTTACGGTAAGTAACATTGCTATCTGAACCTCCTGTGGCCAAAATCCAAAGCTAGAGAAGTTTTCAGTCTCACCAGTCATTCTGTGTTCTCCCTTTGTCCATCCATGCCACACTTCCATCCCCCAAGCATGACCATTACCTCACCAATCTCTCTCCAACTTCCCATTCTTCTAATAGCTGCTTTCCCCTCTTCCATTTTTATCTATTCCCTTTTTCTTACTCTCTCTTCACATCTTTTTTATTCTTCCCCTCCTGCATGAGCATAGTTTGACTTTTTATATTTAGATGTGTTTTTTTTATTTGCATTTAATTTTATTATCAAAGAATACATTTTGAAAGAGAAATACATAATATTATAAAGAAGAATCAGAAAACAAATTTGTTACTTAATATATAGTCCATTTGATGAGGAGAGGCCATAAACCAATTCCAAAGGCAGTTGGAATTAAACATGAAAAATAAAAAATAAGGAAATACTGAAGTATCCCTGTTAATCATAGAAACATGACAGCAGATAAAGGCCAAATGGCCCATCTAGTCTGCCCATCCACAGTACCATTATCTCTTTCTCTCTCTGAGAGATCCCACATGCCTATCCCAGGCCCTCTTGAATTCAGGCACAGTCTCTGTTTCCACCACCTCTTCCGGGAGACTATTCTACGCATCTACCACCCTTTCCGTAAAAAAGTATTTCCTCAGATTACTCCAGAGCCTATCACCTCTTAACTGTCCTCTCATTGCAGAGTTTCCTTTCAAATGAAAGAGACCCAACTCCTGCACATTTATATTATGTAGGTATTTAAAAGACTATCATATCTTCCCTCTCCCGCCTTTCCTCCAAAGTATACAGATTGAGATCTTTAAGTCAGTCCTCATACGCCTTATCACAAAGACCACACATCATTTTAGTAGCCTTCCTCTGGACTGATTCCATCCTTTTTACAATATTTTTCGCTCTATAAGACACACC
Source organism: Geotrypetes seraphini (assembly GCF_902459505.1). NCBI lineage: Eukaryota > Metazoa > Chordata > Amphibia > Gymnophiona > Dermophiidae > Geotrypetes > Geotrypetes seraphini. The sequence goes on from NC_047085.1 coordinate 458,013,536, forward strand.
TGACCCTAAGACGCAACCTTGATTTAGAGGAGAAAAACAAGAAAAAAAACATTCTGAACCAAATTCTCCCTGCCAGGCTCTGTACCCAACTCCACACTCCTTGCCCGGCTCTGCATCCTGTCCCCCCTCCCTGCCAGGCTCTGTACCCTGTCCCTCCCTCTGGTGGTCTAGTGGTAGGCCGGGACAAGGCACAGGGTGGGCAGGGACATGGCACAGACCAGGCAGGCCTAGTGGCAAGCAGGCCTAGTGACAGGCAGGCAAGCAGGCCTCATACCCCCATGTACCCCCAGTACCTTTTTTAATCATCCCCCTGTACCTTTAATCATACCCCCTTGTACTTTTTTAATCATACCCCCTTATACCTTTTTAATCATACCCCTCCTTATACATTTTTAATCATATCCCCCCCTTGTACCTTAAAAAAAAAAAAACTTGTACCTTTTTTAATTCTTCCCTCGACAGCTCTGTATTATTTCCCGGCAGCAGGCGCACAAGTCAGGAGCTTAGCGGTTAGGCCCAAGCTTTACACGCTCCCGCTTGGGCCCATGTCGTTTTCTGAATGGCTGGCGGCAGTTCTCGTCCGTGCTGCTTTCTGAATGGCTGCCAGCAGTTCTTGCGAGTCCCGCGAGAACTGCCACAAGCCATTCAGAAAGTGGCACGGGCCCAAGCGGGAGCATGTAAAGCTTGGGCCTAACTGCCACGCTCCTGACTCATTCACCTGCTGCAGGGAAATAATACAGAGCTCTCAAAGGAGGGATATACGCTGGACCACAAGGCTTGAAAAAGATATGGTGGCGACGACAGCAGCGGTGGGGGGGGGGTTTGTTTTAAAAAGGTGGTGGGGCCACGGGGAGGGGGGTTTGCAATTGAACGGGGGGGAGCGGCGGGCGGTGTTTAAAAAGCTGGTACGCTGGGGAGGGGGGCTGTTTTGGAGCTATGCAGGGGATTTAAATGTTGCACCTTCCCTTCATAAGACGCACCAAGATTTCCACCCACTTTTGGGTGGAAAAAAAGTACATCTTATAGAGCGAAAAATACAATATATCTTTTTGAAGGTGCAGCCTCCAGAATTGTACACAATACAGTGGTACCTTGGATTACAAGCATAATCCGTTCCAGGAACATGCTCGTAATCCAAAATGCTCGTTTATCAAAGCGAGTTTCCCCATAGGAAATAATGGAAACTTGTTTTGATACGTTCCCACTCCCCCCCCCCCGAGGCCAGGGCCCTGCTCCCCCCCCCCGCTCGCAAAGTCCTCCCCCCCCCCCCCCCGCGTGATCCGGCACCCCCCGTGAGAACAGGTACCCCCGCCCGACCAACTTTAACTCACACCCCCCCCTTTGGCACCGGCACGCAGCCCACAAGTGCCGGTGCCGCTTGAAGATCTTCTTCCCAGTCTCTGCCGGCTTTGAGCATGCATCTGCGCATGCTCAAGCCTTTCGGCGAGAGGGAGGATTAGAAGGGCTTGAGCATGCGCAAATGCATGCTCAAAGCCGGCAGAGACTGGGAAGAAGATCTTCAAGCGGCATCGGCACTTGTGGGCTGCGTGCCGGTGCCAAAGGGGGGGTGAGTTAAAGTTGGTCGGGCGGGGGGTTCCTGTTCTCGCAGGGGGGTGCAGATTCGAGCGGGGGGGGGGGCCCTTTGCGAGCGGGGGGGAGCGATGCCGGTTATCGGGGGGTGCTCGCAAATCGAGTCAACACTCGGTTTGCGAGACACGTTTTGCGAGAATGTTTTGCTCGTCTTGCAAAACCGGGTTACTCGCAAACCGAGGTTTGACTGTATTCTAAATAAGGTCTCACCAGAGTCTTATACAGAGGCATCAATACCTTCTTTTTCCCACTGGCCATACCGCTCCCTATGCAACTTAGCATCCTTCTAGCTTTCGCCGTCACCGTTTCAACCTGTTTGGCCACCTTAAGATCATCACATACAAGCCCCGCTCTTCCGTAGTGCACATAAGTTCTTCAGCCCCAAAACTGTATCGTTCCCTCTGGTTTTTGCAGCCCAAATGCATGTCCTTGCATTTCTTAGCATTAAATTTTAGCTGCCAAATTTCACACCATTCTTCAAGTTTCACCAGGTCTTTAAGAACATAAGAAATGCCTCTGCTGGGTCAGACCAGAGGTCCCTTGCGCCCAGCAGTCCGCTCACGCGGCAGCCCTTCAGGTCCAGGACCTGTACAGTAATTCTCTATCTATACCATTCAATCCCCTTTTCCTTCAGGAAATCATCTAATCCCTTCTTGAAACCCAATAGTGTACTTTGTCCTGTCACACCCTCTGGAAGCGCATTCCAGGTGTCCATCACCCTTTGGATGAATAAGAACTTCCTAGCATTGGTTCTGAATCTGTCCCTTCTTAATTTTTCCGAATGCCCTCTCGTTCTTGTAGTTTTCGAGAGTTTAAAGAATCTGTCCCTATCCACTTTCTCTATGCCCTTCATGATCTTTTACGTCTCTATCATGTCCCCTCTAAGCCTCCACTTCTCCAAGGAAAAGAGCCCCAGTTTCTCTAATCTTTCAGCATATGAAAGGTTTTCCATACCTTTTATCGCTCTTTTCTGAACCCTTTCGAGTATTACCATATCCTTCTTAAGGTACGGCGACCAATACTGGATGCAGTACTCCAGATGCGGGCATACCATCACCTGATATAACGGCAGGATAACATCCTTCGTTCTGGTTGTAATACCTTTCTTGATAATACCTAGCATTCTGTTCGCCTTCTTTCTTGATGTTATTCACACCATCAGGCGTGTCTTCTCTATTGCAGATTTTGGTATCGTCTGCAAAGAGGTAAATCTTACCTGACAACCCTTCAGCAATCTATTCTATCTATCTTCTATATATATAAAATCGGAGGTATGTATGTGTGTATGTGCCGCGATCACGCAAAAACGGCTTGACCGATTTGAACGAAACTTGGTATGCAGATCCCTCACTACCTGGGGTGATATGTTCTGGGGGTCTCGCGGCCCACCTGCACACGTGAGCGGAGCTACAAACAGAAAATCAGATTTCACCCATTCATGTCAATGGAAAAAATGTAAAAAGCTGCCATTCTCACAGTAATTCAAAAACGGCTTGACCAATTTGAACGAAACTTGGTATGCAGATCCCTCACTACCTGGGGTGATATGTTCTGGGGGTCTCGCGGCCCACCTGCACACGTGGGCGGAGCTACAAACAGAAAATCAGATTTCACCCATTCATGTCAATGGAAAAAATGTAAAAAGCTGCCATTCTCACTGTAATTCAAAAACGGCTTGACCGATTTGAACGAAACTTGGTATGCAGATCCCTCACTACCTGGGGTGATATGTTCTGGGGGTCTCGCGGCCCACCTGCACACGTGGGCGGAGCTACAAACAGAAAATCAGATTTCACCCATTCATGTCAATGGAAAAAATGTAAAAAGCTGCCATTCTCACTGTAATTCAAAAACGGCTTGACCGATTTGAACGAAACTTGGTATGCAGATCCCTCACTACCTGGGGTGATATGTTCTGGGGGTCTCGCGGCCCACCTGCACACGTGGGCGGAGCTACAAACAGAAAATCAGATTTCACCCATTCATGTCAATGGAAAATATGTAAAAAGCTGCCATTCTCACTGTAATTCAAAAACGGCTTGACCGATTTGAAAGAAACTTGGTATGCAGATCCCTCACTACCTGGGGTGATATGTTCTGGGGGTCTCGCGGCCCACAACTCTATGTTGCTTGCTCAAGGGTGGGTTCACCCAAGAATTTATATGTTCTTGCTCCAGGAGGTGAAACTAAAATTGTTGTTTATAATCACGTTTTGCAGGACACCTCCCCCTTCAGCTTACCAACTCCTTCTGCCGCCGCACAGCGGCGGCGCGCCGGACAGCGGCGGCGCGCCGGACACCTCCCCCTTCAGGTTAGCTGATGCCTCATTTAAACGAGCTTTCTGCGGCGCACGCCTTCCACTGCACTCCTGCACTTGTTACTTGGCACCTTTGACTTACCTTGTCCTAATTTAATATTTTATGTGTTTATTTTAGCATTTTATGTGTTTATTTTAAAAAAAATTTTTTAATTTAATTTTATTCTGTTTTAATTGTATTGCTGTTCAATTTTTCATTTAGCTTACCAACTCCTTCTGCCGCCGCACAGCGGCGGCGCGCCGGACACCTCCCCCTTCAGGTTAGCTGATGCCTCATTTAAACGAGCTTTCTGCGGCGCAGGTCCTGCTCCTTAGTGCGCTCCTTCGTGCGCAGCCGGAGGGCGCCAGCAAAATTCAATATAACTATTTTAATTGCCCCACAACTAGATTTAGTACTTTTTACTTAATTCGACTAATATATTTTCTGCTGTTGGGATATTTCCTTTTTGACAATCTACTAGCACAATTTTTTCATTCTAATCAACTAAAAATGTCTGAGGTCCCAACTGAATACAATATTTCATCCTTTTGGGGTCACCGTCCCAAGAAACATAAAATAAATACTGTCTCTCAGCCCTCTCTTACAAAAATCCCAGCCACATCATTACCCATTAGTAAAGTTTCATCCATTGACAAGAGATTATGTTTTGCAATTATTAACGTTAGATCAATTAAAAACAAATATCACCTAATAAAAGACGAAATTGAAAAAAACAATTTAGAAGCTTTATTTATCACAGAAACTTGGCTATCGGATGGAGAAGAAGCCTACCTATCATATTGCTGTCCCCCCAACTACAATTATATATTTAACCACCGCCACAATCGTAAGGGTGGAGGTTTAGCCGTTCTTTTTAAAAATAATTTTTTAAGTTTACACGATCAATCCCCTAAATCATCTATTATTGAGTATCTTCATCTAAAATGTAATCTTAATGACCAAATCAATTTTCTCTTACTATATGTCCCACCGCCTTTAAATACAACTAAATTCTCTTTACTTCAAGACACATTATTTGACTTTTCTTCTGCCACAACTATTCCGATTATTCTTGGTGATTTTAATATTCATTTTGATGACATTTCCAATTCTTTTACTAATGAATTACTCAATACTCTTATTCCTCTTAACATTCATCCACAAATAAAAGTTCCTACCCATAATGCTAATCATACTTTAGACATGATTTTCATACCAGCCTTACAAACCTCGAACTTCTCTGATCTTTCGGTCATGCCCGTACCCTGGTCTGATCACTATTTTATAACATTTAATTTTACTCTGTTCAATACTATTCATTCACTGTTACCGTTCAAAGTAAAAACCATCACGTACAGAGATTTTAAAAACCTAGAAGATAATGATATAACTTCTTTCTTAGATCCAGAAATCCTAACATCTCTTTCAGACTCCATCTCAAACCAAGTTTTTGCTTGGAATTCATCACTGACATCTCTTCTTGATACATTGTCACCACTGATCTCAAAAACTATCCCTTTTCGTAAGATCATAAATCCTTGGTATAATGCAAAACTACAGTTAATTAAACAACAGTTGCGTTCTCTGGAAAGAAAATGGAGACTTAATAAGACACAAGACAATCATCAAAAATATAGGGAAAAAGTTTCAATATATAAAACCGAAATTAATTTGACAAAGAAAAATTACTTCTCTAAACAAATTGAAAAAGCAAGAAATTCCTCCGTATTATATAAAATCCTCAAATCCGTGGACCCTGCAAATAAACGAAAAAGCTCAATACATACATCTACATTAAAAGCACAAGAACTAGCCGATGCTTTTAACCTTAAGATAAGTACTATTCGTGATTCTTTCACTCAAAATACAGTTTTAGCCTCCAGTACTTCTGATCAATCAAACTACATATCGACAGCAAAATGCTCTAATTTTAAAATTCCATCATTACAAGACATTGAATTTCTATTTTCACAAATTAACATAAAAAGTTCTCGATTAGAATTAATTCCACCTTTCTACTTGAAAAAATACTTCTCACACTTTGGCCCATTTATGCTGTCTATTATTCAATGCAGTTTATTAACTTCTACAGTTCCACCTCAATGGAAATCTGCCATAATTACTCCTATTGTCAAAAATCATAAACTTAATATTAATGAACTATCCAATTACCGTCCAATATCTAATATCCCATTTCTTGCTAAACTTACGGAAAAATTAATATTCAATCAACTTTCAGACTTCTTTGAAAAGACAAATGCATTACATCCACATCAAACCGGTTTTCGAAAATTTCATAATACTGAATTCTCGTTAATAGGGTTAACCACTAATATTCAATATTATTTAGACCACCATAAATCTGTTATCCTTTTTTCCTTAGACATCTCATCTGCCTTTGATACTATTGATCATGATCTGCTATTAAATAGATTAGAAGAAAAAGGAATAACCGGGAAAGTCTTAGAATGGTTTAAATCTTATTTTACCAATCGAACTTCCTCTGTTAGATTCAATGACGAGGATTCCACTTCGTCTACTTCTACATTCGGAATCCCACAAGGCTCTATCTTGTCTCCCTTATTATTTAATATCTTTCTTTCACCCCTTTTAGAAACTTGTCAGGCCATCGGTTTCATCCCATTTTCATATGCGGACGATATCCAATTGATTCATCCTTTAAATCCCGAGTGTGTTGCAGATATTTCCTCAATAAATCAAAAATTAGAACAAATACATAATTGGCTGAACTCTAATAAATTAGCTTTAAATATTAATAAAACGAAATCTGTTCTTTTTAATTGGAAAAAGGATATTTTACTTACAAAACCGTTTATTCTTAATAACACTCCTATTAGCATTGAATCCTCGGTTAAAATTTTAGGTGTAATCATAGATAATAATTTATCTTACCACGAACACGTTTCCTCTATTGTTAAAAATTGTTTCTATAAATTACGGCAGATAAGATCTATTGCTAAATTCCTTACTCCTTACTTCGTTAAACATCTTAATACATTCCTTTATCATTGCAAAACTTGACTATTGTAATGCATTATTTTTAAACATGACCCATAAAGAAAAAAGGAGACTTCAAATTATTCAGAACACAGCTATAAAACTAATCTACAATGCAAAGAAATTTGACCATGTATCTCCCTTGTTGATAGATGCCCATTGGTTACCTATTAACCATAGGATTTTATATAAATTAATGTTTTTAATTTTTAAGACTCTATCCTCTAGTGAGCCACAATTTATATCAAAATCACTGATCCCATATAAAACCCAAAGATCTTTGAGTTCATCGGATCAAAATTTACTAACTGTGCCATCTCTAAAAATTATTGGAACAAGAAGAGCAGATATGTTCACGGTTGCAGGCCCACAATGGTGGAACACCCTCCCTCAATATATTAGATTAGAGCGTGATATCACATTATTTAAAAAATTTTTAAAAACTCATCTGTTCAAGGATGCTTTTAACCTTTAATTAATTAAATATCTTTCTATGTTTTTAATTAATATTTTCTGAAGAATGCCTTGCTACCAATTTTTACCCTACCTTTTGTTCTTCCCTTTTCCTATATCCCGATTGTAACTTTACCTACTTCCCCATTTGTCAAGTTTGTTGAAATTAGGATTTATTGTTATTATGTTTAAAGTTTCTTTACTATATTTTATTTTATAATATGTACATCGCTTAGAAATTTGGAATAGGCGATTTATCAAAAAATGAAATAAACTTGAAACTTGAACATGAAACAGCATTCTACCATCCCCAGATATAATTAATCTCCCCCAGGAACAAGAAATAACCTAATACTGAGCATATTTTTTTCCTCCTTCCGACCACCACAAAAAAAAAGCTATATTAGCAACTACCAGTCCTTCCCACCCCCATACAGCTTCACAATAGACCCTATAGATCACAGACTAGATTGCAGCTATGAAGGGACTCCATACACTACTCATTCTTTTTCTAGTCCTTTCCAGCTTAACAGCAGCTAAACCAACACAATCCACCAATAGAACCTTTCCTGCATGGTTCCCTAACTGCCACCCACTTAGACATTATGAAATCCCATGGCAAACTAAACCTCACTTCATAGACCACTCCATCCTATCTCACAATCCCATCCCCACTATCACAAGCAATCATCCCACATATAAAAAGAAACCCAGATCGCCACATACAAATACCCATCCAAACCAGAAATACTTCTACACACATCTCACCGCCATATAAACAAGAGTTCAACTATCCCTAAACCATGCACTTACATTAATTCCAGATCAGTAGTCAACAAGTTATTATTACTGAATGATTTGATAACCACCAACGATCTAGGCCTTGCCTTCTCAGAAACCTGGCTCAAGGACAAAACCAGTGCAGAACTGACCCAACTCAGGTTATAGTATAATCCAAACACCTAGAAAAGAAACACTAGGAGGCGGTCTGGCCGTAATCTACAAAATCTTCTTCAACATCACCTTAATTGACTCCTCAATCCAGCCCAACATTGAATATATGGCATGCAAGCTGGAAGACAAAGCCAGCACTTCTTCTAACAGTATTGGTATCTTACTAGTCTATTGCCCTTCTGGGCCATGGTCAACCAATGATGCCAAGTTACAAGAAATTATTCCAAACCTTACATGCCAATTTACATGGCTAGTCATTATAGGCAACGTAAACATACCTCTAGAACTATAGGATAATGTCAATGCCTGCAGATTAAAATCTTTCCTCAATGACAGCCACTTGGATCTAAAACCCTGAGGTCCCACTCAAGAAAAAGGACACACACTAGATATAATTGCATTCCCCCCGCTCCCCCCCCCCACCGATCTGATCTCAGTCCCCTGGTCAGACCACTATCTGCTTTCCTTCAACTTCCTGCTAAATATGAGTGGGACACACTTCAAAAGTCCCATCACAAAAACTATGTAGAGGCAAGATTAATCCCACTCAGTTCTGGAATAAAAATGCCTATAATGCTAAACACAACTTGAAATAATGTCATCACAATCCTGACTAACTGGAACAATTCAATTGATTTCCCACTGGTCATTGGATCCTTTATATAGATTTACTTTTTGACGTTTATTTCATATTATTTAAAAGACTTTACTTTCTTTTTTAAAATATCTACTAAGGATAATTCACTTAACTTTGTTAGCTGAACTTCTGGTCATTATTCACTTCGTGAGCCTTGTATCATTCCTTACTATAATAGGGATATTATCCTCCTCTATATCTTAGCTAATCTTCAAACTGAAAAAATTTGACCCCATATCGCCCTATTTCAATAGACTTCACTGGCTGCCAATCTCTGCACACATTAAATTCAAAATATTATGCATAATGTATCATATATTATATGCAAGCTCAGCTGAACCTCTCATAAACCTTTTCATCAATTCTTGGTCCAAATCAAACAGAAACATCAAGAAACTTATTCTAATCGCCCTGTCTCCTAAAAAAATTAAGTACAAACATATTTAACACAAATATCACCTACATCGGTGCAAAGACCTGGAACAGCGTCCCGATAACCATCAAAACAGAATCCTATTATCTCAGATTCTGAAAGAAATGAAAGACTTTTCTATTAGAAAACGATTTTCTCCATTGACAATCAGTAGCTTATTCCAACTCAAAGATCTCCCCCTCATCCAATGTAATCTGTTCTTTCAATGTCTTCATCTCTTCCCTGTAGAAATCTCTTCACCATCTCCCTCTCCTCCTGTTTACCGTCTCCTCACTCCTTAATTATTCTTTCTTTATACCATCATTTGAATTGTATGCCGCCTTGAACCTATATTAGCATAGAGTGACTCACAAATTGTAGATTAGATTATATTAGATTAGACTATTCCCCCAAGCCCCTCACAACTGGTCCACAACCCACAAACTGCTGCCACACCCAAAAACAGCTACTGCAACTACCTGATTGCCATGCAAACTGCTGTTTTCTACAATTGTCCCAACCCCTAAACCGCATTAGTACCCCCTACAAATTACCTGCCAGTTGTCCCAGCACCTGCAAGCATGTCCACCCCAAAAGTCCCTGCTCAGAAGAGCTTACAATCTAATGTGGACAGACAGGCGGATAGCGTAGCTGGTTTTAAGAAAGGTTTGGACAAATTCCTGGAGGAAAAGTCCATAGTCTGCTTGCCCTGGTTCAGTAGCAAGGAATGTTGCTACTCTTTGGGTTTTGGCCAAGTACTAGTGACCTGGATTGTTCACCGTGAGAACGTGCTACTGGGCTTGATGGACCATTGGTCTGACCCAGTAAGGCTATTCTTATGTTCTTATAAGGTTAAGGAAAACAAAACAAAAAAATTGGGAAGCGACACCACACATCAGCCGCAGAGATAATCAATTTATTTCAAACATATAAGTGATAAAAGCATAAACATATATATGGCTAAAACATAAGGTAAGATTCCTTTCTGTACTGGACCCCAACACGGTCCGTGTTTTGGCTTGAAAAAAACTTCCTCAGGGGTTAATAGATAAAATCTCTCAATCCATGATACGAAACTTGTGATTTGCCCGAGTCTAAGGAACACTGTGAGCTATCGAGTTGAGTCACGTCTCTGCGGCTGATGTGTGGTGTCCCTTCCCCACTTTTTTTGTTTTGCGTTTCTATACTTGGGGTCATGCTTTCTTTTTTGGTGTAGAATAATATAGGGTTAAGGATGCAGAACCCAAGATGAGAGGACTTAGGAGTTGAAAGCAGTCTTGAAGAGGTGGGTTTTTAACTGGCCCTTGAACACTGCCAGAGAAAAAGCCCGCTGTAGGAATTTGGGCAGCTTGTTCCAAGCATACAGCACAGCAAGATAGAAGGACCAGAGTCTGGAGTTGGCAGAGGAAGAGAAGGGCATAGACACGAGGGACTTACTAGCTGAGCGGAGCTCACTGGGGACGGGGGACCTAGGGGGAGATAAATGAAGAGAGATAGTGAGGAATAGCCAAGTGAGTGCATTTGTAGGTCAGTAAGAGGAGTTTGAATTGTATTCAGAAACAGATAGGAAGCCAATAACATGAGTATAGTGGCTCTCATGGAATATGAGTTGTGACCAGATGACCGGATGAAGGCATGACCCACACACTCCCCCAGTGGTCACTGACTCCCTCCCACTGCCCAAAGATGTGAATGAGGCAGTACCTATGTATCTGCCTGTATGACAGCTTCAGATGTTATGGCCAATCCTAGTAGAACAGCAAGCAGATTCCTGGAGTAGCCTGGTGGGTGGTATAGTGAACTATAGAGATGGGCACTCAAGACCATATTCTACTATAACTACTACATTTATAGTGGAATATGTGAGCCTTCCAAAACCTACCCAAATCCCACTGTACCTATATATACGTGACACTTCCAGGCATAAGGGCTATTGGTCTGGTGTTCAGTTGGGTCCAGTAGGTTTTGGATGGTCACCATACATCATAAAGGAGTTATGATGAGAGGGAATAGGATGGCTGTTTCAGCATGGCCAGTTCAGTGGGGTCCTTTCGGCACAGGACAGTTCATCACAGCCCTTTCAGCGCAGGCTGTTTCAACTCTTAAGACACCGTCTCAAAGTTAACCTTTTACCCTGGAAGTCTTTCCTCTGAACAACTTTCTGTTCCAATATAAAGGGAAACCTTAACAATGTGCCTGATTGATCTGTGATGATGACCCCATTCCTCTTTGAAACCTTGAAGTCATCAGATGATGCGGAGGCAGGAAAACAAGATCAGGGGTAGTTGAGGAAAGAAGCACCAGTGTAGGGGGTGAGGGGGGACTATGCACCTTCTCTTTCAAACCTTGAAGTCACCTGATGATACGGAGGCAGGAGAAGACGACCATGAGCATGTGAAGTAAAAGGAAAGAAGCACCAGTGTGTTTGGGGATTAGGGGGGGGGTGAGCTATGCCTCCCCTCTTTCAAATCTTGAAGTCACCAGATGGAGGGGCCCCACTTTCAAACCTTGAAGTTACCAGATGATGCGGAGGCAGGAGAAGAAGATCACGGGTGGGTGAAGGGAAAGGAAAGAAGCACCAATTGGGCGAGGGGGCTATTCCCCCTCCCCCTTCTCTTTCAAACTTCTCTTTTTAACAAGGTAAGCCTCGCCATTACAACAACCATGATTAAACAGCCACAGTTAAATGGCCATGCTCAACCGGGCTGGCTGAAACAGCCATGCTGAAATGACTGCTCTGAACTGGTTGTGCTGAATCCTCCTAGACCCTATTAGAAGAAACCAAGACAGTCTCTTGGGAAGTCAAACCATTTAAATTAAAATAATAATTTCAATATAGAACACATCTCTTAAATAAAAGTTTTCAAATTCCTCCTAAAAAAAGAAGATAATTATTATATAAGGCAATTATTATATAAGGCAATACTCGAGAGGGTCCAGAGGAGGGCAACGAGGATGATAAAGGGTATGGAGAACCTTTCATATGCCGAACGGTTGGACAGGCTGGGGCTCTTTACCCTGGAGAAGCGGAGACTGAGAGGGGACATGATAGAAACTTATAAAATCATGAAAGGCATAGAGAAGGTGGAGAGGGACAGATTCTTTAGACTAGCAGGGACAACTAAAACAAGAGGTCATTCAGAAAAACTGAGAGGAGACAGATTCATAACGAATGCAAGGAGGTTCTTCTTCACTCAGAGGGTGGTGGACACCTGGAACGCGCTTCCCGGAGAGGTGATAGGACAGAGTACAATTCTGGGGTTCAAAAAGGGACTGGATGACTTCCTGGAAGCGAAGGGTATAACAGGGTACAGATAGAGGTTTACCTTACAGGACATTGAGCGAATAGGGTATGGATATTTTAGGTTAGGTAGGGAACACTTTCAGGTCATGGACCTGGGGGGCCGCCGCGGGAGTGGGTTGCCGGGCACGATGGACCCCTGGTCTGACCCGGCAGAGGCAACGCTTATGTTCTTATGTTCTTATTAAGTTTGAGAAATATGGAGCAAGACTCTTCCGAGTCTTTGGTGCTTGGAAAATAAGTAGAATCCATGAAATTTTAATCTCTATAAACTTTTTACTGATGTAAATGAGAAAGGACAGTTATTACAAAGTCTTCTGTTATTGTTAAGGACTGTACACTTCAAATAAGACAAGAGATATTCTGGGCATTCACCATTCAGAACCTTCTACCCACAGAAAAATAGTATGCACACAATAGTTAACAATAAAATATCGAATACATTAGCTCTAAACCTAACATATCCTAGATTTTAAAATAAGAAAAACAGGTGCCTGATTAGCATAAGATTATCAGCTCTATACAAAACATAATACTCGGCTTTAAACAAAAGTGGCTTACCAGAGCCAAGTTTTTCCTGGGTTATGACAGCATAACGCATTGCTATTAAAATGACATACTCATGAGTTCCATAGTGTAGGGCCTGCATATGAACATGTTTTTTGACAGGGGAGTGTGTGGCGCAGTGGTTAGAGCTATAGCCTCAGCACCCTGAGGTTGTGGGTTCAAATCCACGCTGCTCCTTGGACCCTGGGCAAGTCACTTAATCCCCCCCCCATTGCCCCAGGTACATTAGATAGATTGTGAGCCCACCAGGACAGACAGGGAAAAATGCTTGAGTACCTGAATAAATTAATGTAAACCGTTCTGAGCTCCCTTGAGAGAACGGTATAGAAAATGGAATAAATAAATAAATAAAATTCTCTCTAGCCTTATTTCCCTCATAGGTGGTAGCTACAGGAAAACTTCATCAGTTACCGGTACTCAAAAACCCTACCTGGTATGCAGGGTAAAAGTTAATCAGACAAGTAAATAATTCCAGTATAACACATATTTCTAAAAATTATGTTTAAAACTTTAACATGCTTTCATGAGAAAGCTGGGAGCCAGTGCGGCTCCATTAAAACAGGTTTAACATGGTCATTAAGCCAAAGGCAATTTACTGTTCAGGACACACTGTTATGGCATAATTAGAGTATATGAATTGCCTTTAGAGTGTGTTACAGTAAACAACCCTGAAAATAGTCAAGGTTTGAGATAACTGTTAAAAAATAATTTTTGAACAAGTGCATGGCTTATAAATTAAATGAAGGCAAAGATGAGTGAGGAAAGCATTCAGAGCATGGCTCATTATCCTCTCCCACCCCTTTTATTCCTCTTGTTTGTCTACCATCCAATGTCGGCAAACACTCTTGTCTCTCCCCCACTTCCATGCAGCATCAGCTGTGCCCCCTCTCTCCTTTCCTCCTTTCCATCCAGCATATCTCTTTTCTCTTCCCCCTTCCCAGTTAGATTGTAAGCTCTTCTGAGCAGGGATCGTCTATAAATGTCAGCGCTATAAATATCGATCGTCTATAAATGCAGCATCTTACATATTGCAGTGAGCAGTACATCAATACACCCATTGTAAAACTAAACAAGCCAGACCAGTACAGATCAATCCTACACCATCAATCCTAACAGAAAACCATGTCTTTCGAACACACAGAACACAGAAAACACCTTCGCCTAGTATGGAATATGTCATCACAAACTAACCCCTCCCCCTTTTACAAAACTGTAGTGTGGATTTTAGCCACGGTGGTAACAGCTCTGACGCTTATAGAATTCTGAGCATCAGAGCTGCTACCACCATGGCTGGCGCTAAAAAACGCTCCACAGTTTTGTAAAAGGGGGGATAAAATAGAAATACATAGACAAAGGTTAAATTGAACCAGCAAGAAGCTGGACTCTACATAAAATGCAACACCACAGAAACAGTGACATATGTCTCATAAAGCAATAAATAAATATAAAATTTTTGTTCTACCTTTGTCTTCTCTGGTTTCTGCTTTCCTCATCTTGTTACTCTCTTCCTTCCATCCACTGTCTGCCATCTCTCTGCCCCTCCCTATATGGCATCTTCTCTCCTTCTATGCCCCTTCCAGAAACTGTATGCCTCCCCCTTCCATCTCTCCTCTAGACCCCCCCCCCTTTTGGTCTGGCATCCATCATCTTCCCTCTGTTCCCTCATGGTCTGGCATCTTTCTCCTTTCATCTCTCTTTCCTTCCCCCCTGTGGTTTTTAGCATCTTTCTCTTCTCATTTCCTCCGCTCAGATCTGATATCTCTGTCTCCTTCCCCGTTCTCTGGCATCTGTCTCTCCTCTCTCTCTTCCCTTTCCTTCTCTGGTCTTCCTTCTTTATTTTCTGCCTCCGTTTAAATTAAATTCTTTCTTACTATGCAGTCCTCAGTTTCCTTCTTTTCACTATGTCTACCCACAGCATGCCACCCCTTCCCTTCACCCCTCCACTATCTCACTAACTCTATCTTCTTCCCCCATCCAGCATATGTCCTTTTTCTATATCCCTCTTTCCATCCAGTATGTGTTCTCTTTCTCCACTTCCATTCAGCATTTTCTCTCCCTTCTCCCCACTTCCATCATCTAACCTCTTCTCTCTCCCCTTTTTACCCACTTCCATCATCTGCCCCCTTCTCTCAATCTCTCCATCCACCACAGGCCCATCTTTCTCCCTTCCTCACCTTTCCGATTTTGGCAACAAGGTCTGCAACGCCCCCCCTCCCCCGGACAACAGGCCCGGTCCAACAAATCTCCCTGCCCTGTGGCCGGCGATGTCTAAACTGCCTTCTTACAGCAGCTGGAGCATTGTAGTTGCATATGGCTGCCATAAAGGTCATCTCTGATGCAACTTCCGGGGTGCCCAAACTTTTTGGGCTTGCGAGCTACTTTTAAAATGACCAAGGCAAAATGATCTACCAACAATAAAATTTAAAAAAACACAAAGCACACTGTACGCTGAGAAAATGTTAATTATCATTCCTATTCTGGGGTTTTTTCAAAGAGGTCAAGGCAGATGACTCTATGCACTGTCACCTCAGTAACAACCATGCAAAAATAGACAAATATACCCCCTCCCTTTTTTTAAACAACAATAGCAGTTTTTAGTGCAGGGAGCTGCGCTGAATGCCCAGTGCTGCTCTCGACGCTCATAGGCTCCCTGTGCTAAAAACCGCTATTGCGGTTTAGTAAAAGGGGGCCATAGTGCAAAATATAGACAGCAGATATAAATTCATACACATTTTGATCTCTAAATTGAAAATAAAATCATTTTTCCTACCTTGTCTGGTGATTTCATGAGTCTCTGGTTGCACTTTCTTCTTCTGACTGTGCATCCAATCTTTCTTCCCTTCTTTCAACCTGTATGCTTCCTCTCCTCCAGACCTCATTCCCTCCCCCAACTTTTTCTTCCTCTCTCCCTGCCTTTCTTTCTCCCTGCCTCTCTTCATGCCCCCTTTCTTTTTTCTGTTTCCCTTCTGTCTCCTTGCCTGTCCCCTTTCTTTCTTTCTCCCTGCCCTCCACCAAGCCACTGCTGCCACCATCGGGTGACAGGCCCCAAAGCTGCTGCCGCGGCTGCCCCAAGCTCTCTCTGCTTCCCAGCGTCGGGCCGACCAGCATTCCTCTCCCTGACGTCAATTCTGCCGTCGGAGAGGAAGTTCCGCCCAGCCAGGCAGCGATTGGCTGGCCCGAACTTCCTCTCCGACGGCAGAATTGACGGGGAGAGGAAGGCTGATCGGCCCGGTAGATCGCCAAGGCAAAGTGAGTCAATCGCGGAGCCCGGGATGGGCTCCGCGATCGACTCACTTTGCCTTGGCGATCGACCATTTTCCGGACCTGGCAGGCTGTGCACCCCCCCTAAGGCTGCACCCGGGGCGGGCTGCACCCGGGGCGGACCACCCCCCTGCCCCCCCTTGGTACGCCACTGCATATATTCCTCCTGTCTGTCTCCCCTTCCATCTAGTGTCATCCACCTCTCTTTCTTCCCCCCCTTCTATACAATGTCTCCTTTTCATCCATTGTCTCCCCTTTCACTTTCCTCCTTCCATCACCTTCTAACCTCTATCTCTTCCCCACACTATTTTCCCTCTCTCTCCCCTCTTATATAAAGCATCTGCCTCGCTCTCTTTTCATCCAGTGTCTTTCTCTCTCTCACCTCCTCCCCCCTTTCATCACATCTGCCTCCTGTCTCTTCTTCACCCCGGCTGCTACTTCTTGCGCCTTCCCCTCCTCTAAACATACAGCAGCAGCGGCAAATAGCCCAGCTCATTCTCCCGGGTCCGCACTCATAGCTCAGTCTGCATGATTGCTGGTCACGCCCCTTCAATGTCGTCTTCCAGTTCCAGGGCAGAGCCAACCACTGATCAGACTAAGGTTTCAAGTGTGGCCCTGCGGGAGGCAAGCTGTTTTGCCGCTGCTACTGCTTATTCAGAGAAGAAGCATTAATGGCCAGGATGACAGTGGGAGGGAGGTGGGAAAGTGCTGTTTCTGGTGCGCAGAAGTCCTAAATTGCTGCACAGGGTTTTCAAAAGAGGTGTGCGGCTGTGCAGCTTAGAAAGAAGATTGCTCTATACCTAAGGCCTCAGGAGCAGATTTAACTAAAGTTGAAAACTTCAGACCAGTGGCTAGAATACCATGGCCTGCTAAATTGTTGAAGTCTGGCAGAAGGATTTCATAGCTTACAACACAGTTTTTAGGCTATGCACAGTACAGAGACCTGGCTGCTGGAATTAACATCCAAAGCGAAATCCTATCTACACTAGAGGTAGAGGTGTAGCCACCATCATTAAGTCCAGCTTCATACCAATAGATGCCGACACAATTTAGGTAAACAGATTATTTTGCTGCAGTTTGATATCTAAACCGCATTTGATGCTGTTGGCCGGTATTGTAACGATTTCAAAAAGATGAGTATTTCTTAGAAAAACATGCATGCAAATGAGGTTCACGGAGAGTTGTGGAGGGTTGCTAAATTTGCATGAGATGAGTTGCAGGTGATAGCGATTGACATATGTGCAGAATACCACTGCAAATAAAAAAAGTCCCCAAAACAAAGATCAACAGGAGGGATGACAGCTCCCTCCCACCACCACTATCAAACAACCCACCTCGGTAGCGGGAGGGACGCCCACTCCTTCCCGCTGCCACGATCAAGCAACCCTCCCCCCTCGGACACTCCTACCCAGCAGTGGGAAAGAGGGAGAAAGGGGGTAGACAGATGTCAGACCATAGCAGACGGAAAGAGAGGGAGGAGATGGTACACAAGGATGAAGGGGAAGGAGGACATGATGCACAGGGATGGGAGGGGTGGGGAAATGAAGAGTGATTGAAGAAATATAGTACTATTTATGGATAGATGGGAACATGGGATAAGAGAGGGGAAGGAGATGGCACACATGGATGGTGGAGAAGGGCAGAGAGAGGGAGGAGATAATGCGCATGAATAGATGGGAAGGGAAGACATGGAAAAGTAGATTTGAGAAGGAAGCAGAAAAATGGAAGAAGTTGAATGTTAAAAATTAATGCCAAAGATGGATATAGGGCAGAAAGTGAAGAAGAAAAAAACAGCAAAAGAAATAAGAAGGCCCTGTAAACAGAGTTAAGGGTACAGACAGAAGGAAGTGTAACCAGAAACTGGGAAAAGATGAATAGAAAAATAAAATCACCAGACAACAAAGGTAGGAAAAGTGATTTTTTTTAAATTTAGTGATTGAAATCTGTCAGTTTTCAGAATTTACATCTGCTGTCTATATTTTGCACTATTCAGGAAATAATGCATTTCTTTCTATTTCTCTGGTTATGTCCTGTACTGCATGCAGAACCTGACATTTTAGGGTTTCATTTGTGTATGGACTTTTACCCCCTCCCCATTTTACAAAACTATAGCGTGTTTTTTAGCACCAGTTGCTGCAGTAACAACTCCGACGCTCATAGAATTCCTTTCTATTTAATTGTCTACATAAATCTCCTGAATCTCCAGGAACTAGAGTTCTATCTCTTGGGTTTGTGGACTCTGACTTTGTTTGTGGAACTTAGGTCCTTTTAGTGGGCTTTGTGTTATGGTTAAAGCTACAGTCTCAGCATCCTGAGGTTGTAGGTTCAAACCCCGCACTACTCCTTGTGACCCTAGACAAGTCACTTAATCCTCCAGTTCCCCAGGTACATTAGGTAGACTATGAGCCCACTGGGACAGATAGGGAAAATGCTTGAGTACCTGATTTGTAACCTATTCTGAACTCCTTTGCAAGGATGAGCTAAAAAAAACTGAATAAATAAATAATCATTTGCAATGGTGTTCTTGCAGTGCCATCTTGTGGAATTTTACTGTAGTTTTAAATAACTCTATTAGAAAGATTTGAAAGTCTGTGTCGCAGAGTGATGGGTATCTCTGTCTTCAGCAGCATGTTTTCATTACTCCAGCAATGCCTTTAGAAATGGGAGAAAAAAGAGAGATTTCCTTGCTTCCACATTAGCTCTATATCTATGTAAACAAAGCATAAAATGTATACACTCACAGCAAATCCTTAGCAAACAGATCCCACTACCTTTGGTCTATCCCCATTACCCCCCCCCCATCACCCGCACCCAATAACCTCACAATTGCACTGGCAAATGCAAGGTCCGTAAACAACAAAGACATAATACTAAATGATCTCCTCATAGATAATAACTGGGATATCTTTCTAATTACTGTAACCTGGCTTAAAGACAATGACGGAGCTACCTTGGGTATGCTTTGACTACCAGAATACCAAGCGATAGCTTGCTTACATACCAACACTAGAGATGGAGGTGTAGCTGCCATCATTAGGTCCAGCTTCAAACCAATAGATGCCGTCACACTAGACACACTAGAGTGCTTCACCTTCTCTGTAGGTCACAACAGAGACCTTGATATACAGAGCACCGCACTCTCCACTGGCCATCTTAGATGACCAGCTTCCAGCCTCAGTAAACTAGTCATCACATACAACCGGGTCATAATACTTGGAGACTTTAACTTCACAAGCTACCCAAATGTGACTGACAGGGTTGATGGTCAGTCTAGAAGAGGTATGCAGGCAGATTGATAGGCTTAAAAATGATAAATCCCCAGGACCTGATGGCATCCATCTGAGGGTAATCAAGGCACTGAAAGGGACTATAGCTGAACTGCTTCAACTGATAGCCAATCTGTTGATTAAATCGGGAAGGATTTGGGAAGACTGGAAAGTGGCGAATGTTATGCCGATCTTCAAGAAAGGTTTGAGAGGAGATCCGGGAAACTACAGACCGGTGAGTCTGACCTCAATACCTGGATAGATGGTAGAGGCGCTGATAAAGGACCCCATCATTGATCACCTTGACAGACACAATCTGATGATTACCATCCAGTATGGCTTCAGCAAGGGGAGATCTTGCTTGACGAACTTGTTGCACTTCTTCGAGGGAGTAAACAGGGCAAGACGGTTGACATTATATATCTGGATTATCAGAAAGCGTTCAATGAGATCCCGCATTAATGACTACTACAAAAAATTGCGAGCCATAGAATCGAAGGTGACATACTCATGTGGATAAAAAACTGGTTGGCGGATAGGAAACAGAGAGTGGGGGTAAATGGACAATACTCGGACTGGAAAAGCGTCACGACCTGGAAATTGGTATGACGAGTGAGGTGATTAAATTTGCAGACGATATGAAGCTATTCAGAGTAGTGAAGACGCAGAAGGATTGCAAAAACCCGCAACAGGACATAAACACACTCGAGAAATGGGCCACGACATGGCAAATGAGGTTTAACGTGGATAAGTGTAAGGTGTTGCATGTTGGTAACAAAAATCTTATACACGAATACAGGATGTCAGGGGTGGTACTTGGAGAGACCCCCCCAGGAAAGAGACTTGGGAGTACTGGTCGACAAGTCGATGAAACCATCCGCGCAATGTGCGGCGGCGGCAAAGAGGGTGAACAGAATGCTAGGAATGATTAAGAAGGGGATCACGAACAGATTGGAGAAGATTATCATGCCTCTGTACCGGACCACGGTATGCCCTCACCTGGAATACTGCGTCCAGCACTGGTCGCCGTACATGAAGAAGGACACAGTACTACTCGAAAGGGTCCAGAGAAGAGCGACTAAATGGTTAAGGGGCTGGAGGAGTTGCCGTACAGCGAGAGATTAGAGAAACTGGGTCTCTTCTCCCTCAAAAAGAGGAGACTGAGAGGGGACATGATAGAAACATTAAAAATACTGAAGGGAATAGACATAATAGATAAAGACAGGTTATTCACCTTCTCCAAGGTAGGAAGAACGAGAGGACACTCTCTAAAGTTAAAAGGGGATAGATTCCGTACAAATGTAAGGAAATTCTTCTTCACCCAGAGAGTGGTGGAAAACTGGAACGTTCTTGAATCCCTGGAAGGTGTTATAGGGGAAAACACCTTCCAGGGATTCAAGACAGGGTTGGACAAGTTCCTGCTGAACCGGAATGTCCGCAGGTAGGGTTGATCTCAGTTAGGGCTCTGGTCTTTGACATGGGGGCTGCCGCGGGAGTGGACTGCTGGGTGCGATGGACCACTGGTCTGACCCAGCAGTGGCAATTCTTATGATCCCCAGCAGGCTTCATCATTTCACTATCGGACCTAGGCTTCCAGCAAATGGTCCTTGCGCTGACTCCCATCCTACACTTAATATTTACTCAGAACGATACATTGTTCACCACTGGAATTCCTGGATGCACTACCAAAACAGTACCCTGATCTGATCACTAGGAAGGGGAAGGCCCGCCATTTGTGTTTCATGATTCTCTAACCGCACTTATGAGAGACGCCGATTAGAAAATCGTGACTTTAGGTGAAGGACTGGTCCCTCCCACACCTAAAAGGTCTTGTTTTGGGCGTTTGGGACTTGGGCAAATTTTTTTGGGGGGAATAGGGCTTAAAGATAGATGTAGTGGTGGTCTGGGTGATTAAACACCTAAATGTGCAGGTAGGCCATTCTGGACGTTTTTTTCAAGAATGGTTTCCCTGCTGCATACTTTTAAGTGCCAAGGGCTTTAGGCGAAAAAGGGACTTAGAAATTTTTTTAAAATTATGCCCCACCTATCCTGTCTATACCTATCTACCCTTTGTATCTTTGTCCCTTTGTACCCCTATGATCAGTATCGCCCTTATGTCTCCAAATCCCCTCTCCATTCAGCATTCCCAATACTAATGGCCCACCCCCTAACTACCTCCATGAAGAGATCGCACATGCCAATCCCATCTTTTCTTAAAATCTGGCACGCTGCTTGCCTCAATTACCTGTTGTGGAAGATTATTCCAGCGATCAACCACCCTTTTGGTGAAGAAATATTTTCTGGTGTCACCATGAAATTTCCCACCCCTTCTTTTCAACGGATGCCCTCTTGTTGCCGTGGGTCCTTTAAGGAAAAAGAGATCTTCTTCCACCTCGATACGGCCTGTGACATATTTGAACGTCTCGATCATGTCTCCCCCTCTCTCTGCGTTCCTCGAGTGAGTACAGCTTCAACTTACCCAGTCATTCCTCATACAGGAGATCGTTGAATCCTGAGACCATCCTGGTGGCCATTCGCTGAACCGACTCAACTCTCCGCACATCTTTTTGATAATGCGGCCTCCAGAATTGTACACAGTATTCCAGATGGGGTCTCACCATGGATCTGTACAACGGCATTATGACCTCGGGCTTACGGCTGACGAAACTTCTATGGATACAGCCTGTGATTTGTCTAGCCCTGGATGAAGCTTTCTCTACTTAATTGGCAGTCTTCATGTCTTCGCTAATGATCACCCCCAAGTCACGTTCTGCTACAGTCCTTGCTAGGATCTCACCATTTAGGGTGTAAGTCCTGCATGGATTTTTGCCGCCAAGGTGCATGACCTTGCATTTTTTGGCATTGAAACTTAGTTGCCAAGTCTTTGACCAATGCTCCAGCAGGAGTAGGTCCTGTGTCATACTGTCAGGCATTGAGCTTTTGTCGGGCACTGTGCTTTCATCTGTTGTGCGGTTGCCTACCATGTTGCATAGTTTGGCGTCATCGGCGAATAATGTAATTTTACCTCGAAGCCCCTCAGCCAAGTCTCTTACAAAGATGTTAAATAGGATCGGGCCCAAGACCGAGCCCTGCGGCACTCCACTGATCACCTCCGTCGTATCAGAGAGGGTACCGTTTACCACTACCCTCTGAAGTCTACCTCTAAGCCAGTCCCTAACCCATGCGGTTAATATTTCACCCAGTCCCATCGAATCCATCTTGCTCAATAACCTGCGGTGTGGGACGCTATCAAACGCTTTGCTGAAGTCCAAGTACACGACGTCCAGGGACTCCCCTATATCCAGCTTTCTTGTTTATGCATCACCTCTCTGTTATTTTTTGCCCCCAACCCTCCACCCCCGTGGCTCACGTGTCTCCCTTTCTTTTCCTTCCTCTCCCCCTGGGGTCATCCCCTCTACCTCCCTGAGTCTAGTGTTCTCCGCCTCCCAGTCTCTCTCTCTCTCCTCTACTCCAGCAGTAACCTTTGCTCTTCCACTCTAAGTCCAGCAGCACCTCTTCCTCCTCTGTCCCCAGTCCAGCAGCACCTCTCCCCCCCCCAGGTCCAGCAGCACATCTCCTTTTCTTTCACCTCCCCCGAGGTCCAGTAGCACCTCTCTTTATCTCCCATCCCAGGTCCAACAGCAACTCCCACCTCCCTTTATCTCCTTTCCCCTCCAAACCAGACAGTCTCTCAATGAGTCAAACTGCAGCAAGCAAAAAGTAAACAAACAAACAAAAAAAGTAGGGCTGGGGATTCACCCAACTCCCTAAAGCAGAGGTCTAAAACTTTTTTGCACCAGGGACCTGTTTCATGCAAGACCATTTTTTCACGAATTGAGGATTCAAGCACATAATCAATAAAGTGCATAACTAATCTATAAAGTACATAATATATAATCTAATTATTACATATATAATGTAAATGTAATTATTACATTTTATATTATGTACTTTATTTCTATTATTACATGTTGCATGTTTCCCTGCAACTAGACGGTCCCATCCCTATACCCAACAATTCTCTGCTTTCTTCATTTCTCCATGTGCACCATCTCTCTTTCCCTCTCACTCAGACACCTATGCCCAACAATTCTCCCTTTCTATTCCCTCCCTCACCTTAGCCTCTCTTTCCCTCATTCTCTCCATTCTTCCATCCTATGTCCCAAGTTCATGTTCCTCTCCCTCCCTCCATAACATATAACATAAATTTTTATTTACATACTGCCAAAGCCTTTCGATTCTAAGTGGTAAGGCTGGCTTATATATAATGTCAACCGTCTCGCCCTTGTCTATCTGCCTGTTTACTCCCTCGAAGAAGTGCAACAAGTTCGTCAAGCAAGATCTCCCCTTGCTGAAGCCATACTGGATGGTAATCATCAGATTGTGTCTGTCAAGGTGATCAATGATGGGGTCCTTTATCAGCGCCTCTACCATCTAAGTGGTAAGAGGTAAGGCTGACCAGAGTCATGGAGCTACAGCATAAATACAGGATACAGTATAAATTGGCAGGCAGTTAACAAGGAAATAGCAGCGAGGTAACAAACAGGTCTTTACAAGGCGGTAAACATGGCCAGTTGACTTGTCAGGAACAGTTAGTAGTAGAGTTTTACAAGAGGAGGAACTAATCAACATTATAGGGTACAAAATAGCTTGTCAGGAGTGGTTAATAATGGAATTCACATCATAGGAGTCTTAGGAAAGACTGCCGAATTTAGAAAGTTGTGTTTTTAGTTTTCTAAATTGCATGTAAGAGGCTGATGCACTGACCAGTTGGCTCCATTCTGGGTCTCTAGATGTGACTTGATATGATAAGAATCTTTTGATGAATCTTTTCTGAG
The DNA here is from genome assembly GCF_902459505.1 of Geotrypetes seraphini. NCBI lineage: Eukaryota > Metazoa > Chordata > Amphibia > Gymnophiona > Dermophiidae > Geotrypetes > Geotrypetes seraphini. The sequence continues at coordinate 458,038,130 of NC_047085.1, forward strand.
TGCAGCCTTTGGCTGAGGGGAAGGTGAAGAATGATTGATGACTTGTGGATCGAACCAGTCCAGCGAATAGGAACTGATTAGTAAGGTAGCTGGGTAGTAGGCCATATAATGCTTTGTAAAAGAGATATCTTCACTTAATTCAATCTTATATTCTTCTAAATTAAATAAAAACCAAATAAACTTAAATTCCCCTCGTCCTTGATAAAGTCATGCGAAAAGCATCGGGCAAAGGGGCCAACCTGCTAAAAAGCTAAGTTATTTAATATAACTGAAGAAAAAAGATATATATGAAAATTTAACAATAAAACATGCTATACCGTAAATTATGAAGAATAAAACCACATCAAGTTAAACTACTCTTACCCAAGTCCCAACACTTTATTGCAATGCCAGGTCTGCATGTAACAAGACCCAAATCTTGAAGGACCTTCTAGACGAGCTCGACCCTGGATTCCTGTGCATCACGGAATCATGGATCGCCAAAGACGATCTATTCACACAAAACGAACTCCCCCCCCCCCCGGTTATCAAGGTCTCTTCTCTCCCAGATCCAATTGAAAAGGAGGAGGACTGGCACTCCTCTATAAATCTTTCTTTGACGTCCAGCTCCTCGAGAAGGGCATTCACGCCTCTCTAGAATATATGCTTACCTCAGTCAATGATGAACTCCGCACTCACCCATTGGGCATATTGTTACTATACCGCCCACCTATCCCTTGGATCAACTCCTCTAATCTCGTCTTTGAGGCCATAACAAATGCCTTCCTTAAATTTCAAAGACTATTGATCGTTGGTGATATTAATCTCCACCTTGACGATACCACCAGCAAGGACGCGATTGAATTTAACAATTTCCTTACCTCTCTAGGTTTCCCCTCACCTACCTCTTCTCCAACTCACGAAAAGGGGCACACACTAGACTTCACCACATTCCTCGATCTTACCGCCTTCAAAACTTCAACCAATGACACTCGTTGGGAACAAGTCCCTTGGTCTGACCACTTCTTAGGAGCTACCTGTCTCCCCATTTTCATGTCACACCTTGAATACCCATCCCGCTCCTCCCATTCCTAAACTTTCCGCAAAAAAACTTCGAGCGGTCTATTCTGGTCCAAATTCCTCAACCAACTCTCCTCCAATCCTAAGCCTACAGACTCCGAATCCTACTGGCGCAACTGGATCTCCCTCTCTGAATCCATCTACCATTCCCTTGCTCCAATATCCACTAAAACCATCTCCTACCCCCGAAAGGCCTCCTGGTACCTACCGCTTCACAGAGAACTGAAACAGAAATGTCGCGCTCTGGAGTGCAAATGAAAAAAATCTAAATCCCCTTCAGATAGACAGTCCTGGAGGGTCAATATCAAACTCTAAAATTCAACACTTTCCTATAACCCTTCATTGGAGTTCCTTTCTTCCTAACTCTGTAAACCGTGCCGAGCTCTACGCTTGTGGAGATGGCACAGTATACAAACCTAAGGTTTAGTTTAGTTTAGTACCGCAGCTGATCTTAACGCCGGCCCTGGAAGGGAAAGGGGAAGAGATGCCCGACAGGAAATTTAATTCATAGATCTCGCTGGCCCTGCGTGGACCGGCAGAAATTTTCTGCGGACCGGCGGTTGAAATACTGTGTGCTAGAGTATGTGCCAGGATGTCACAATGAAAGCCCTACATGTGCTGTACCTTCCCCTGCCCAAGGTTTGAGCCTGGGGCACATCAGCCAGCTCTGTGGGTGCTTGAGCACCTCTAATATTGAACAAGTTCCTTGACTATCCAGGGAGAGGTAATTTTCATTGGTTAGCACCCCCAATAATTTTGAAACATTAGCTCCTATGGCCTGGAAAATTTGCCTTGCAGAATGCTGAGCTACAATATCCAGGCAATTTTCTTTGAAAATTCTCCTCCCTTGGCTCATTAAAAACAAAAACACAAGGCCAGGTTGATCAGATTTTTGCATTGGGACTTTATTTTCATTTATTCTGTTGTTGTTAACACCATTAGTTTTAGAATTTCATGACACAACATGAATATCTTGACTTGAATAAATTAGATTATAAAAGTGTTAAAATACAAAACTATGAAAATGTAAACTCCATTAGAGATCAAAATATATATATATTAAAATATATTTTTCTCAATGACACATTAAACACTTTTGTAATTAATTCAAAATCATGGAAGTCTACTGTTTTCATTGTAAAGTCGTTGAAGGATCTCTGTTGATTTTGCATAGATTTCTTCCCATGCGCAGACACTGTATGACTAAAAAAGGAGTAAGAGAGAAAATTACTAGGTGGAAGAAGAACTTTTTAAATTTAGCTTTATCACTCATGAGCTTATTAATTATCATCGCACAGACAGCGTGATTTGATGACACATTTAGAGTAAGAACATGCCTTACTGGGTCAGACCAATGGCCCTTCTAGCCCAGTAGCCCGGCTTCACAGTGGCCAATCCAAGTCACCAGTATCTGGCAAAAGCCCAACTAGTAGATTCATAGAATTCTCACAGGCTTATCATTTTAATCAACCAGTTTATAATGAATTTTCTCCGATTTCCTCTTTTTCTCCCTTAAAATTTCTTAGTTTGTATATATGGAAATAAATTGGAATGGAGCTTGGAAAGGGATGTGGAGTGGGAGGAGGGAAAGGTTGGGAATGACATTGCCCATTCCTATGGAGCTGCAATGATACTCATCTACATGAAAACCAATGTTGTCTATACCTACTACAGTTCAACTCTTTAGAGAAAGGGAGACTTGATATACCGCATTTCTGTGGTTACGATCAAAGCATATACATTGTATACGGTGACCTGTCCAAAGCACGCCAGACATTAGCACGCTGACAATCCCGCTTCAACATTTGCACGCAGGACAAATGCACATCGCTGCTTCTGCCGCTTTCAGGCCTTTCCCACTTTATTTACAACTCCTCACACTCCCATTGGGGGGGAGGATGTGGGTATCCATTACACTAAAAACTCCTGAATGAAAATGGAATGGAGAACAGGAGCTTTCAGTGTACTGAGGGGGGTTCCCCCCTACCCCCCCATGGGGAGCGCGAGGAGTTTTAAGTGTGGGGGGGGGGGGGTTCCCCACATACATACCCTCAGAACACAAACGGAAAGGCCTCAAACCGGCGGAAGCAGAGGCACGCATTTGTTCTGCGTGCAAACCTTTAACTGCAAGGTAAAGGAGGAATAGAAGTCAGTAATGTAATGTAATGTCGGGGTGGAATTGTCGGTGCGCCAATGTCCTGCGCGCTTTCAACGATGTTAAGGGGAAGAAACCGGCGAGGGAGGAAGTAGGACCGTTGGATGACGGAGACAAAAAGGGAGTGATAAAGGAGCAAAAAGAGGTAGCCGACAGGTTAAACAAATTCTTCTCGTCAGTCTTCACAAGCGAGGACACGTCCAGTGTACCAGAACCCGACGTGATCTTCCATGGTGACCAAGAAGAAAAACTGTCAGCAATAGAGGTGAGCCATGAAGATGTCCTCCAACAGATAGATAGATTGAAAAGCGACAAATCACCAGGCCCGGACGGAATCCACCCGAGGGTACTAAAAGAACTAAGAAATGAGATAGCGGGAATACTCCAACGAGTTTGCAACCTATCCTTGAAAACTGGAGAGATTCCGGAGGACTGGAAGATAGCAAATGTTACACCTATCTTTAAAAAGGGGTCAAGAGGAGACCCGGGAAACTATAGGCCGGTAAGTTTGACATCGGTTCCAGGCAAGATGGTAGAAGCACTGATAAAGGACAGCATCTGTGAGCACATCGAAAAAAATGGGCTGATGAAAGCGAGCCAACATGGCTTCTGCAAGGGAAGATCGTGCCAAACAAACTTACTGCACTTCTTTGAGGGGGTAAACAGCCAGTTGGACAAAGGGGAACCTGTAGACATCATTTACCTTGACTTCCAAAAGGCCTTTGACAAGGTACCCCATGAGCGGCTACTTAGGAAGCTGTGGAACCACTGGGTGGAAAGGGACGTACACAGATGGATCAAACACTGGTTGGCAGGTAGGAGACAGAGGGTTGGAGTGAAGGGTCACTACTCGGGCTGGAGGAAAGTCACGAGCAGAGTTCCGCAGGGGTCTGTACTTGGACCGCTGCTGTTCAATATATTTATTAATGACCTGGAAACGGGGACGAAATGTGAAGTTATAAAATTTGCGGACGACACTAAACTCTGTAGAAGGGTTAGAACTATGGAAGAGTGTGAGGACCTACAAAGGGACCTAAACAAACTGGAGGAGTAGGCGAATAAATGGCAGATGAAATTCAATGTAGGGTAATGCAAGGTCATGCATATAGGGAGAAAGAACCCGATGTTCAGCTACCAAATGGGGGGATTAGTATTAGAGGGAAGTAACCTTGAAAGAGATTTGGGTGTACTGGTGGATACAACAATGAAGTCAACGGCGCAATGCGCAGCAACCACGAAGAAAGCAAACAGAATGTTGGGTATTATTAAAAATGGTATTACGACCAGAACAAAAGAAGTCATCCTGCCGTTGTATCGGGCAATGGTGCGCTCGCACCTGGAGTACTGTGTTCAGTATTGGTCACCGTACCTTAAGAAGGATATGGCAATACTTGAGAGGGTCCAGAGGAGAGCGACACGAATGATTAAGGGCATGGAAAACCTTTCATACACTGAAAGATTGGAGAGGCTGGAGCTCTTCTCCCTGGAAAAGCGGAGACTCAGAGGAGACATGATAGAGACCTACAAGATCATGAAGGGCATAGAGAAAGTAGAGAGAGACAGATTCTTCAAATTTTCAAAACATAAAAGAACAAAAGGGCATTCGGAAAAATTGGAAGGGGATAGATTCAAAACAAATGCTAGGAAGTTTTTCTTTACTCAGCGGGTGGTGGACACCTGGAATGCGCTTCCAGAGGACGTAATAGGGCAGAGTACGGTACTGGGGTTTAAGAAAGGATTGGACAATTTCCTGTTGGAAAAGGGGATAGAGGAGTATAGATAGAGAATTACTGCACAGGTCCTGGACCTGTTGGGCTGCCGCGTGAGCGGACTGCTGGGCACGATGGACCTCAGGTCTGACCCGGCAGAGGCATTGCTTATGTTCTTATGTTCTTATCAGTGAGTGCCAGCACCAATCCTGTCTGGCCCTCTTCCCTTCTGGCATCCCCCACTGATGTCTCAGAGCCTGCCTGGAGGGTCTTCACATACACTCAGACATCGACATGATGATGTCATGCATGCACGTGATATCATCACGGCGATATCCATGCACTTCCAGGTGCCTCGAGCCACAGCCACTACCTTTAGTGTGCTGTGGCTTGAGAAAGTTTGCGGGACACTGCTCTAAAGTATACATATTGAGATCTTTAAGTCTGGTCCATACTCCTTATGATGAAGACCACGCACCATTTTAGTAGACTTCCTCTGGACCAAATCCATCCTTTTTATATCTTTTAGAAGGTGCAATCTCCAGAATAGTACACAATATTCTAAATGAGGTCTCACCAGAGTCTTATACAGGGGCACCAGTACCTCCTTTTCCTACTGGCCATACCTCTTCTTATGCATCCTAGTATCATTCTAGCTTTTGCCATCACCTTTTCAACCTGTTTAGCCACCTTAAGATCATCATATACAATCACAGGCCAGCTTGAGGATGATTCAGTTCTGTTCTGTATAAATCCACTTTAGTTTGCCTACCTCAGAATTTTGCACAGTAGAAGCCAGAATACTTTACATGTTTGGGAGGCAGCAAGATGGCTGCGTTTAAATATTGTTTTTTTACAGCTAATAGTGGCTATGGTACTTACATTGTCAATTAAAAAGGTCCACATTTTTTCAAAGAATTCCTTCACCAAGGATATATCAGTAGATTGATTGTTCTTTATCTAAAAATAATATTAATGAAACAGATTTGGTCAACGATTTTTCACATGATAAAGTTAGCCATATATAGCAAGTGGTCCTTTTACTAAGGTGCGTTAACCAATTTAGCGCACGCTAAATACTAAGATGCCCATAGAAATATAATGTATGTCTTAGCATTTAGTGCACGCTAAATTGGTTAGCGCACCTTAATAAAAAGACCCCCCCAAGTTTGCTGCCTTTTACTAAACCCTTCAGCACGCGCAGATCCTCAAGGCCCTGCACTGGCCCAGCACATAACCTTGAAATCAGGTAAGAAGAGAGATCTATCTGGTCATCTCGAGAGAGATGGAGGGTAGAGTACAGCAATGCCAATGGGGGGGGGAGGGAAGGGGGGAATTATTGGGGAAATTTTGATTTGGTTTTAAAACCAAAATTTATGGTGTTTTGAGGTCCTGAAGCAGGGGTCGGGCAGTTATTGGAGGCAGGCAATTATTGAAGAGAATATGGTATTTTTATATCAGTACTTTACTATATTTGAATTTTCTGCTTTGCTTTATTTTGGCAAATAATTTATTTGTTTCTGTCAGAATGTAAGTCATATTAAACCAAAACATGTTTTTTGGATAATGCGGGCTATAAATGTTAGCAAATGAAATGAAAATGAAAAAAAAAAATGAAAGCACTGGGTTTCATTTCAAGAAAACGTGCTTAGGATGGCCCCAGGAGCTCTCATTCTAGCAGGAGTTTCATTAATGAACAGAAAAGAAATCAGTGGGCATAACGCAAGATGTGTCTTTGTTAATGGTAGAAAGTGACCGGTGAATTTGCTTTCAGTACTTACACACGTTTGTAGCCTGCCACGAGCTTGAGACAGGTCAATCAGAAAAAATGTGTGATTTTCATGAGGAAAATGTGTCGCATTTCTGAAGAGCTGGTAGAGATTCTCAAAAATCTGAAGAATGGCTGCACCATTGTACTTAACCTTTCAATGTATAAAAACACAAAAAAACAAATTTGTATTATAAAACCCAAGGACTGGGTTTTAGAGACAGATGTGCACTTGTTAGCTATAGAATGGAAACTGGTATTCTAGCTGTGTGTGCAGCTCACATAATCCTGAGAATTTTAGTACTGCTGTACACTTCTCCCTCCGTATTCGCGGTTTCAGCAATCGCGGTTTCGATTATTCGCGGTTTTTAGCTTGCTGACTTCTCCCCCAAAATTATGTCAGCTTGCATAGAGAAATCACTGATTCCAAGCGTTTACAGAGAAAATTGCTGATTCCCAGCACATTCTTCACCGTGTTTTGGCCTTTCCTTCAGGAATAGGCCAGGTCTCCCACCATGTTATTTGTTGTTTTTCGCCATATTCACGATGGTTTTTAATAGAAAACAGTGAATAACATGAAAAAGTTATTTGCGGTTTTTCTGTATTCGTGGGTCTGTTAATCCCCTATCACAGTGAATACGGAGGGAGAAGTGTACATGAAGAACTGCAAAGATATCCCCACTCCCTCATAACCCGTTTGGCTTCTAGTTTACAAAATTTACACTGGTGCAGAAAAACCCATTCACAGGAAGAAGATTTCATGTTTCAGAGCTTTTAATCTCTCATGACAAGGCCTGAATTCCTTTTGATTTGTGGAGCTTCAGAGATTCAGGAGTTTTTGTAGAACAGAGACCATAAATGGTATTTTTTCCTAATGGGAAAACATTAATCCTGTTCAATTAAATTAGTGTATTTTATTGAGCCCTATTGGACCTTATAGAACTGCACAGCAAAGTTCCTAGCATGGTAAAAATGTTCTGGTCAATATTCAGCTGGCAGCAGTTAGTATTTTTTTTCACCAAATGATGCCCATGGCTTATTAATTTGGCCCTGGATATTCAATGCTGGGCCATGTCCAGCTCTCACTGGACTTGTCTTGGCTGAGGGGAGTTATGTGGGTTCTGGATAATAATCAACCAAAACAGACCTAAAACAGTTAAGTGGACCTCAGCTGAATTTTTTTAAGGACGCAAAGGGAGTTAACATTCCCCATCCCTCTCACTACTGACAAGCTCTGATCCCCCCTGCCTCTTTCTGACAAGGGCCAATCCCTCATCTCACCCTACCTGACAAGCTCTGATCTCCCACCAACCCTCTCTCCATGACAATTCTCCCAGCCTCCTCAAATTCCAGCAGGCTCCCACCAGCCTACATAACTGGCCTGGTGGACTAGTGGTCAATGGGGACTGGGGCAAACTCCACTCACCCTGCCTCTCGTAACTCTTGATTGAAAATAGCTATTGCAATTTCTAGAAATAGTCTCATGTAGAGAATGACAAGGGGACAAATTTTTCCCATCCCCGCAGGAACTCAATTTCTCCGTCCTGTCCCCACGAGTTTTGTTGCTGTCACTGCCCCATTCTTTTAAGCTCTGCCTTAACTGCACAAGCCTTGAACACTTATGATTTTAAAGTGTTTGAGGCTTGTGCAGATGAGCACGGAGCTTGCAGGGATGGGGCAGGGCAGGAAAAGAACTTGCAGGGACGGGACAGGGAAAAATTTGTTCCCGTGTCATTCTCTAGTCTCATGGTACTGTCACTAGAAGCTGACCCCTAGAGGTTTTACTGTGAGACTACTGCTAGAGATCAAAGTAGCCTTTTTCAATCAAGAGCCACCATCGATCTCTAGACCAGGCCAGTTAAGGTAGGTCTGGGTAGGGAGTGTCTTCTGAAAATTGAGGAAGGGCAAAAAGGGGGATCAAAGCTTGTTGGAAGGTGAGGGGTAGGAGAAAATTGTCTCTTGTCAATGGCGGGAGTGGGAATCAGAACTTGTTAGAGGGGGTATGTGGGAGGGTAAGTCGTCTCCAAGCTATAGCCCAGTACCCTGAAATTATGCTGGTGTTGGCACTTGGATGGTTAAGTTTGATTTGTTAGAACTGCTATTTATGCAGTCCTATATTCCTGATTAGCTATGCAGGTACCAGCACCAAGTATTTCTGGCACTCCACTTCTTAAATAACTCCATTGGCTCGCAGTTCCTATTGTATTCAGTTCAAGCTACTTAGTCTGACTCTTAAAGCTCTTCATTTAGGAGTCCCTTCAAATCTATCAAATTTAGTATCCTCTTACACACCAGCTAGGGCACTTTGTTCTATAGACAGACATAGGTTAGTTCTTCCCCCACTCTCCAAAGCTTATTATGAATTAACAAGAAACTCAGCATTTTTCTTTGTGTGCCCTAGATTGTGGAATGATCTACCACAATCAGTTAGAAGAATGATTTCATTTCCTGCTTTTAAAACAGCAATGAAAATATTTTTGGGGTGAAAGTGTACAGTTCATCTAGTTGAGGACTGTTTGTTGGGTCTACTACATGATATAAGATATAAAAGGAATGGATATTTTTAAATTTATTTTAAATGTATTTGTTATCTGTTATGTTAGAATAGAATAGGGCTAATTTAAGTTAGAGATAGAGGAGATTAAGTTATGTTTTTAAAACACTGTATATATAGAGACGGGCATAATCAAACCTTTAAAACATCCAAAAGTTTTCCCAAGTTGGCGCTTGGAAGTCCTAATAGCAGAGATGTCCAAGTGCTGATAATTAAAACAAACTTTCTAGACGTTCAGCAGCATTGGGAGGGTCCTAAGGGGCCCTGATTGGCCTAGGCACCTAAGACCCCTCCCATAGGAGGGATCATATGTGCCTGGGCCAATCAGAGCCTTAGGCCCCTCCCCAGTGCATTCAAAGAGGCATCAGGAAGGGGAACATAAGAACATAAGAAGCGCCATCTCCGGATCAGACCTTCGGTCCATCAAGTCCGGCGATCCGCACACGCGGAGGCCCTGCTAGGTATTCACCTGGCTTATTTTATAGCCAACCATATCTTTATATGCCTCTCTCAAGGAGATATGCATCTAGTTTGCTTTTGAAGCCTAGGACTGTCGATTCCGCAATAATCTCCCCTGGGAGAGTATTCCAGATGTCAACCACTCTCTGTGTGAAGCAGAACTTCCTGACATTAGTTCTGAACTTGCCCCCCCTTAGCTTCATTTCATGTCCTCTTGTCCGTGTCAATTTGGACATTGTAAATAATCTTCTCTGCTCTATTTTGTCAATTCCTTTCAGTATTTTGAAGGTCTCGATCATATCCCCACGCAGTCTCCTTTTCTCAAGGGAGAACAATCCCAGTGTTTTAAGTCGATCCTCATATTCCAGTTTCTCCATACCCTTCACTAGTTTAGTTGCTCGTCTCTGCACCCTCTCCAGCAGTTTTATATCCTTCTTTAGGTAGGGAGACCAATGTTGGACGCAGTATTCCAAGTGGGGTCTGACCATTGCCCTATAAAGCGGCCACCATTAAGAAGGCCACCATTAAGAAGGCAGGCTGGCCGGGGGAAGGGAGTGGGCATCCCTCCTTCCGGATTGTCATTGAAGGTATGGGGCTGATGTTGGGGTGGGGTGCCAGCAATTCAAGGAATGTTTGGGTGGGGTGAATTTGAGGAGTGTTGGGGTAGAGTAATGGGAGTTCGGAGAGTAATGCAGTTTGTAGTGGGGTGTCGTGGTTTGATGGGGCTCAGCAGCAAGAAGGAGTGGACATTCTTTCTTTCGATTGTGCTGAGGGAAGGTACAGGGGTGTGTGGCGATTGTTAGGGGATGTTGGGGGTCAGGGATGTAAAGCGGGGATCTCTGTGTAGGGAGCTGCGGGATCGGTGCTTGAGGGAGGAAGGGAGAAAGGAATCGGATCTCCCTGCCAGTTCAGCTGATCCTGACAGGGGAATCCCCCATCAGCTGATCGGGATTCCCCTGCTGCGATCAGACAAGTAGTTGGATACATCTGCAAAACTTGCTTTTGTATGCTTTTGATGTAGACATTTTTATTTTCGAAAATGGCCAAAAAAGATAGACATCCTAAGGATCAAAATGTCTACATAGGTCATTTGAAAAAAAAAAAAGATACGTATCTTTTTTTTTTTTTTTTAAATGACCTATGTAGACGTTTTGATCCTTAGGATGTCTATCTTTTTTGGGGGGGGTTTCTTATGATATAAAATTCAATAAAATTGTTTAAATGGGGAAAATAGTTTAGTTTTGTCTTTTGTGGAATGTATGAGTATCTAGGTTTGAATAATCTCTATCCTTTGAATTTTTAAATTGGAGTCTCTTTTCATAGTTATTAGTCTGTACACCACCTTAATCTCTGGAAAGGTGGTATAGTAATTTTTTTAAATAAACAATAAACAATCACATAACTCCCGAATCCTCCTCAGCTCTGCGTCTGGAACACTTCTCTCCTGCCCACTATCAAAATGACTCATTAGTGCCAGTAATCTTCTGCCTGCTTAAATTGCTGTGAATATTGGGTCAGTTATTTTCAACTCAAGTGATTATATCTCCACAGAAAAACCTGCCCTACATCTCTACACATTTATACGTGGAAGGTAATCAGTATTTGAGGAACCTGACTAGAGCAGAGTCCACCAGGACAATCTCCTGCAATAAATACACAAAAATATAATGATATAGTGTAATAGTGCAAAGCAGGTATGCCTCTTACATCATATGCCTTTCCACGATATATATACAAGTGTCCCAGTGAAGCGAAGAAAGTCAAATAAAAAAAAAAAAATTAATAGCGACTGCCCTCTACCATCTCAGTAGACCAGCTCAGATTCAAGCTCCATAACAGTGATTCCTTTAAAAAAAAATAAAAAATAAATCCTTTATTAAGAAGGGATCGCTGTCAGTGGCATAGAGAGAGTGAGAGGCGCCTGGGGCAATGGCATCCCTCTACTACCCTCAACTCCGCCCCCCTCCCCTGCTTCTTTCCCCATCCCTCTAGTTATGTTAACCGCCACGACCAACAACTTCAACATGCTCCTTGCGATTGCATTGGCACCCGGAAGTGACATCAGTGGGAGCCAATGTGGTCGCGAGGAGCACATTGTTGTTGCTTATGGCGGTGAGCAACTAGAGATACCGGGGAAGGGAAGGAGTGTGCGCGTGCTGCAAGGGGAGGAGTGAGAACAGGCGGGGGGAAGAGAGAAGGAGGCATGCTGCAACTTCAATGTCTTCCTCACGACTGCGTTGGCTCTCCCTCTGACATCATTTCCTGTGTGTGGCACCCGGAAGTGACATCAGCGGGAGTCGACATAGTCATGAGGAACACGTTGAAGTTGTTGCTCACGGTGATGAACAACTAGAGGTATGGCGTGTGGCAGGGGGAAGCATGAAAAGAGGCAGGGGTGGAGAAGAGGAGGGTTGCCTGGGCCCCCACCATGATGGTGCCCAGGGTGGAACGCCCCCCCCCATGCCTCCCCTTACTACGCCACTGATTGCTGTTATGAAGCTTGAATCTAAGCTGGTCTACTGAGATGGTAGAGGGCAATCACTATTAAATTTTCCACAGAAGGAGGTTGTGAATCTGCAGTTGCCCCTGATGAAGGAAATAAAATGGGGTACTCTGTCGGACAACCAGCTTTCACACTCTTAAGATAAGCCCCTTTTTATTTATTATTTACTATTCACAGCTTGGACACTTTTAAATTTGATGATTATTTGGTACAACTGTTTTCAGTGATTATTTTGTTTTCTTCATTTGACTCTCTTTGCTTCACTGGGACATTTATATATATATTGTGGAAAGGCATATGATATAAGAGGCATATCTGCTTTGTGTCAATATATTTTGGTATATTTATTGCAGGAGATTGCCCTGTGCCCTAGTCAGGTCCCTCAAATACTGATTATCTTCCGGTCAGAGGGCCGGGTATGAAAATACACACCTGAGCTAAGTATTATCATGTTACATTATGAAATTAAAATAAGGAATAAATTAACTGAAATAATTGTATTAAATAAATCATATACTTTAAATTGAGTGAAAAAGATATTAGGACCGATGATAGCTCACGAAATAGTCACAAGTCTAGACTAGTTCTGTTAACTTGTCACTGCGAGCGCTTGAGATCCTATTTCATCAAACATATTCAATTTAAATTATGTGTATGAATTTTTGGGTATAACATCAGTCTAGTTATAAAAATAAAACTGCCATTAAAAACTGCCTCCTCAATATACTTTTCCTAATACTCTTCGCTATGACCAGTCTGGTCTATAGAATAAGCTCTGTTATTGTCTACTGTAACCTATTTTTGTCATGACTAGTCTGTTTTCAATCGATTGTGAATGCCTACTTGTAACCCGTTCTGAGCTTCTGGGAGAACGAGATAAAAATTGAAATAAATAAATATAAAAAAAAAAGAAATGCAGGGCAGGTTTTTATGTGGAGATCTTTTGTTATAACCTTTCCTTTCTTTCTTGAGTTAGGCTTTTTTATTTAGAGATAAGTGATTACATCGCAGCTGTCTGCTGAATAGGCAAATGGTTCTGTTTGTGACTGCCTCATACAAACAGAATCATGATGGCATTCACTTCTGAACAGCATTGGTCAAGAACTCCTTTACTTACACTTTTCACTAGCTCCTTTGGTTCGGGGCTCTTGGATTTGAGCTCATCATTACATTCCAGAGTAAGGGTATCCTTCTTGCAAAACATGGGAAAGCACACAATATATTAAATATCACTTGACTAAGCATGAAATTTTGTTTACAATATACATTTTTTAGTACTAATGACAGAGTGGCAAATGCATATAGAGCATTCTAGGGACAGACCATCCAGCAAGAATAGAAAAGCATTACAAGTTATAAATTTAATTTGAGGTTTCCTGTGGTATCAGATTCTCATGTTTAAAATTACACTTAACTTTGATTAAATATACTTTAGGACAGGCTTGTCCAACTGGAGGGCCGCAATCCAATCGGATTTTCAGGATTTCCCCTATGAATTTGCATGAGATTTATTTGCATGTACTGCTTCTATTGTATGCAAATAGATCTCATGCATATTCATTGGTGAAATCCTGAAAACCTGACCTGACAAGAGCTGAGGTTGGACACCTGTGCTCAAGAAATAATTTTTAGTCAAAAAGACATGCTGGTGACCATGCTAACAAGAAAATAGAAATGTACTTGGTGATATTTAGCCTTTGGTGGTCAGAGGTATACTTGTTAGCTATAAAATGAAGACCATAATCCTGATATTTTTAGTAGTGCTATGCATGTGATAATATAAAGATGTTCCCAGTCCTTCACAATCTATTTGGCATCTGGCAGCTGTGGGCTGAATTAAACAAAGAAACATAGAAACATGATTGCAGATAAAGGCCAAATGGCCCATCCGCAGCATCCACTATCTCCTCCTCCCCATAAGAGATCCTATGTGCCTGTCCCATGCTTTCTTGAAGTCTCTGTCTCCACTTCTACCAGGAGACTATTCCATGCATCTACCACCCTTTCTGTAAAAAAGTATTTCCTTAGATTACACCTGAGCCTATCCGGATATTTAATGCAGGGCCATATCCAAGCACTAGCATTTTATATCTGGATTCTCAGAAGACCCAGAAGTTAAGTAAGTGCTGGGTACTTGCATACCTAACGTAACAATAGGATTGTTTTTTATGCAGTCCTATCTGCTTGGTTAGGTGTGTGAGCACCAGCAACCAGTGCCAGCATATATTCCAGATCTGCCCTGACTCAATCCATAGATTTCCCTGGCCCTAGCCCTGCCGATTCTATATAGGTCACCCAAAGTTGGGCACCAAGGGTATAAGAACAGAAGAGTTGCTATACTGTGACAGACCGTACATCAAGCCCAGTATCCTGTTTCCAAAAGTGGCCAATCCAGGTCACAAGTACCTGGCAAGATCCCAGAAGAGGAAAACAGATTTTAAGCTGTTTATCCTAGAAATAAGTAGTGGATTTTCCCAAGTCTATCTTAATAATGGCTTATGGACTTTTGTTTTAGGAAGTCATCCAAACCTTTTTTAAAACATGCTAAGCTAACAGCTTTCACTACATTCTCTGGCAACAAATTCCAGAGTTTAATTACATGTTAAGTGGAGAAATATTTTCTCCAGTTTATTTTAAATCTGCTACTTAAGAGTTTCATTGGATGCTTGGTCCTAGATAAGAACATAAGAATAGCCTTACTGGGTCAGACCAATGGTCCATCAAGCCCAGTAGCCAGTTCTCATAGTTGCCAATCCAGGTCACTAGTACCTGGTCAAAACCCAAGGAGTAGTAATATGCCATGTTACCGATCCAAGGCAAGCAGTGGCTCCCCCCGTGTCTTTCTCAATAACAGACTATGGACTTTTCCTCCAGGAAATTGTCCAAACCTTTCTTAAAACCAGCTATGCTATCCGCTCTTTCCACAATAATAAATAACTGGCAACAATTTGGATTTGCATGTGTCTGATATCCATGCCTAACTGTTCTAGCATGCAACTCAAGAGGGGTACGGCCATGAGAGAGGTATGGGTAGATCAGGAAGTGTTCCTAGAAGTTAGGTGTGATGTTATAGAATACTTCCATTTGCGTGCCCAACTGCTGAAAATTATGTGCCAGTTTCTACACCAGGTTTGAGCAATCGTAAATGGTCCTACAGTTAGACATGGAATCGTCACTAAGCTAGTATTCTATAAAGGGTGCTCAGCATGGAGAACTCTTTATAGAATACTACTAGTTTAGCGTGGATTTTTCCAGAATCTAACTTTGGGCACCATTTACTGAATCTGGCCCTCATTGGACAGTGCTGTGGTAGTCATTGGAACTGACCAGTTAAATGCCACTGAATATTCTCTCCTGGCCTTTATGTGGCATTATTGCTCAGAAGCAATATGTATTTCTATGGCTTTTATGGGAGATCTGCATCTCCAAATGCCTGTTTTCACCATCTGCTGATTGAAGGGTTAAACACCTTTGAGTATCTACCTCATAGCATTGAATCTAGCTTGACTGACAGATTGACTTGACTGACAGATCAATATTCACATCTTCTACTGCATGTCTTCAAGATATCTGTCTTTTTTAAATTAACCTTTTGTAATCCGCCTTGAACCGCAAGGTAATGGCGGAATAGAAATCCCCTAATGTAATGTAATGTAATGTAATATCCACAATGAAAATGCATGAAATCAGTTTGTATGCCCTGGGGACTTAGGGGCTCATATTCAGACCATGGCGGGGGGGGGGGGGGGGGGGGGGCCAGCCTGGCTAACTGCTATGGTTGGTGATGAGCCCAGATATTAAGTGATGGGCCATTTCCAGTGACTAGCATTGAATATCCGGGATTTTTTTGGGGGTCACTAAAAAATTAGCTGGCTATGTGATAGTCAATTTTAATTGGCTATCGTTTTTAGCAGCCATAGATAGATTAGCTATTTAAGTGGCCTATCTTAAATGCTAAGCTTAGCCAGACAGCATCTAAATATTCACAGCTAGCTGGCTAAGTCGCAACATATAGCCAGCTAGCCGCTAACTGGGATATTCAATGGGGAGCAACCAGCTGTCTCCCACTGAATATTAGAGGTTAGTTGGCCGAATGCTGTTTAACTGGCCAGGAGTTGTTCCTGGCAGGTTAAATAGCACTATAAATTGGGTGGTCAGTAAAAGTAGCTCAAGTTCCTGCATATTTATTGTGGATATCCTGAAATCCAGTTTTGGGGTCCCCAAGTTAGGGAAGTGGGTTATTATATTACGAGGGTCATTTCTTAAATAATACACACTATATATTTTTTTAATTTACATGTTTGTTTGTTTTTTCAAGTATTTCTTTACAATCCTTCAATATAGTCTCCCTGCTTTGCAATGACTGAGTCCCAATGTTCGAGAAGCTTCATTATTCCATCCAAGACACCATTTTTGTTCAGTTGCCGAATGGCTCAGGTACTGGCGAAAAAAAGCATAGGTTGTTTCAACTTTGGAAAAATGTCAAAGTCTGGTGGACTCATGTCTGGACTGTAGGAAGCATGAGGTAACACCTCCCAGCCGTATTTGTGCCATTTTTCTATGACGAGTGGAGAGCTCCATCTTCCCCACGGCCAAAAACATTTTGACAAGCTCAATCAAAAGTCAAATGATGATTTTTGTTTATGATCATGAAGGCATCATTATCACAGACAAAGTTCCATGTGGAAGAAGTGTCACAGCAGTGTATAATCGTGATTTTTTGCACAGAAAAATGCATAAAATCCGACCTCAGTTGCTCTTGGCTGGGCCACTCATTCTTCATGACAATGCTCGCCTGCACATAGGGAATGTCGTCATTGAAAAACAACGCAAATACGGCTGGGAGATGTTACCTCATGCTCCCTACAGTCTAGACATGAGTCCACCAGACTTCAACCTTTTTCCAAAGTTGAAATAACCTATGCGTAGACATCGTTTTGCATCTCTGGAAGGGCTTTCTTCCGCCAGTACCCGAGCCATTCAGCAACTGAACAAAAACGGTGTCTCGGATGGAATAATGAAGCTTCCCGGACGTTGGGACTCGATCACTGCAAAGCAGGGAGACTATATTGAAGGATTGTAAAGAAATACTTGAAAAAAAAAACAAAACATGTAAATTAAAAAAAAATAGTGTGCATTATTTATGAAATTACCCTTATATAAATAAACTACTTAGGCTTTATGTGGTATAAAAAAAATTTTAAATAAATATAATTCTTCTAAGTTTAATTCACATTGGCATCTTTATCCAAGATGTTTTGCATAAGTCATTTATCCAGTACTTGAACAGTTGTTGTCATTACAATGTACCGGCTCAAGATCACAGCAAAACTTTGTTTTAATGTAGAACTGAATAAATATAACATAGTGACATAGTAGATGACGGCAGATAAAGACCCGAATGGTCCATCCAGTCTGCCCAACCTGATTCAATTTAAATTTTTTACATTTTTTCTTCGTAGCTATTTCTGGGCAAGAATCCAAAGCTCTACCTAGTACTATGCTTGGGTTCCAATTGCTGAAATCTCCGTTAAAACCTACTCCAGCCAATCTAAACCCTCCCAGCCATTGAAGCCCTCTCCAGCCCATCCTCCCCCAAACGGCCATATACAGACACAGACAGTGCAAGTCTGCCCAGTACTGGCCTTAGTTCAGACTTGCATGGTCTGTGTCTGTATATGAAGCTATATAAACCCTTCTCTACATAATCCCTTCAGCTAGGAAAAGTGTATGCGCGCACAAAAAAAGTGTAATTTTTCTGCCATGCTCAATTCTACTTGAAAATCACTGCCTTGTACTATTGCACAATGGTCATGTTATCAACATAACTCATGAAACTCAAAAAGAATACAGTTTGGTTTTGTAGCTGTAATGCTAGAAAAGTTCTATTGTAGTTTGCATCTCTTTCTCTGTTTCGTTCTCGGATTAAATGTGCAGAAAAAGCACCATTTAGTATAACTGAAGAGAATGAGAAGTCAATATGTGCTCTTTATTGCATATACAATAGCATGCATCTAGAATATTTCTTTTATGCTTCTGGCAGGCAGTGATGAAAATACTGTTGTCAGATACAACAAAACACTAGTTAGATTATTTTGGCTTGAAAAACAGGACAACCATGATAAGAGGTGCCCTTTGTACAACTATAAAGTACTTGGTGTGAGTTGTTTTTGTTTTTTTTTTATCTTCACAGCATTGTTAACTGTAGGATAAAATAATTCTTTTTGCTATTTCTGAAAGTTAGAAAACAAAGCATCACATACCAGGTCATATATACTGTCACAAAGATGATCCCATCTGACCATTTTCATGCAGCGGAGACTGAGGGTCCTGGATTCACAAAGGGCCTTGGGAATGAGGCAAGCAAATGCCAGAAGAAGGATGGTTCTGAGGTAGTACATCTCCTGAACAATCATTTATGAAAATCTTAGCATGTGTTTTGTAGTTATGTTGCATTAAACTAAAGTCTATAGTCGTTGATTAGATCAGGGTGTCAAACTGCAATCCTGCAGGACTGCAAACCAGTCAAGTTTTCAGTGCATGGGAGAGATATGCACTGCTTCCATTAGTATGCAGGTATATCTCATGCATATTCATTAGGAATATCTGAAAACCTGACTGGTTTGTGGCCCTCCAGTAATAGTTTAATACCCTTGAGCTAGGCCATTTAATACCCTGAGTCTAATATTCTTTTAAAAGTCTAAAAGCTGGTTTTGCAATATAAGAAAATAGTGAAATTAAAAAAAGAAAGAAAACATTGCCCATCTGCAGTCAGTTTTATAACAGTGAAAACTATGCTTCATGACCCTAGCCACGATGATTAATTTAAATCTTGGCATAGCGCTTGTCTCTAGGGCAGAGGTGGTCTTCGAGGGCCGGAATCC
Organism: Geotrypetes seraphini; assembly: GCF_902459505.1. Lineage (NCBI taxonomy): Eukaryota > Metazoa > Chordata > Amphibia > Gymnophiona > Dermophiidae > Geotrypetes > Geotrypetes seraphini. The sequence goes on from NC_047085.1 coordinate 458,057,221, forward strand.
AGTTGGGTTTTCAGGATTTCCCCGATGAATATGCATGAGATCTATTTGCATGCACTGCTTTCAATGCATATTCATCGGGGAAATCCTGAAAACCCGACTGGACTCCGGCCCTCGAGAACCGGAGTTGCCTACCCCTGCTCTAGGGCAAACTACAGCATTGTATTTGGTAGCCCATCTTTTTATTTTTTCCTTTGAAAAGCTAGGGCAATTCTACAAGGAACTTACCCCCTCTTTTACTAACACGTAGTGCGGGTTTTAGCGCCGGCAGTGGCGGTAACTGTTCTGACGCTCACAGAATTCCTATGAGTGTCGGAGCAGTTACCGCTGCTGCCAGCGCTAAAACCCATACTACGCATTAGTAAAAGAGGGGGTTACTTTTACACACCAAGGGGGGGGGGGATTCTAAATGATGCTCAAAAATGGGCACAAGAAAAGTTTGGCACTAAGCACTGTTCTATAAAGGGTGCCCAACTCTGTATGCCTGCTGAAACCTGGTGTAAGTGCTACTGCCTGAGTTGAGCAAAGACACCCATTATTCTATAAAACTGCAAGCAATGTTTTGGAACATCCATGACCCTCACCCCTCCTTTGTGCACACCCCTTTTTGGGTTACATATACCCTTTGGAGATGTAGTATGCACCCAGGCCCTCATTCTATAAAAGGCACCTACCAGTAGATGCCTAGATTGGGCGCCAACCGATCTAGGCACCTAACAACTTTTTAAAATTGGCACTGATAACTGAAAGCGCCATTTGAAAGCGATTAAAAAAACAAGAAAAAAAAATTAATTAGCTGGTAAGTGCCTAACTCGGTAGGCATCTACACCAAGGTGCCTATCGATGTCTACACAGAAAGGAGGGCTGGATTCTGTAAATGATGTCTCCATCAGCTGGTGCCTTAAAAAATGGTGCCAGCTGCATGTCAGTCATGAGTAGGCGATGAACAGAATTGTGGCTACTGAAAAACATACACAACCTAAATTAACTAACCCGAGTGGTATAAATAATCAAAATCCCAAAATACATTTAACTCCACTCATTCAGAAAAGTGCATCTAGCATCTTTCAGCCAGTTTTTTTTATACACTCTCTTCAGGTATTCTCTAAAATTTAAATATAAGATTAAATTAGAACACTTAAGAAGACTGATAAAAAAATTAAAATTTTTTAAAAAGAGTAACAACATCAGGTCCCATGGCCGATGATTGGAGCAAGGAGCAATAACACTACGCTGATCACCTCAGTTTGTGATATTACAACTGCGCATAGGCTCCAACTCTGAGGCCTTTAGAGAATACCTGAAGAGAGTATATAAAAAAACTGGCCGAAAGATTTTAGATGCACTTTTCTGAATGAGTGGAGTTAAATGTATTTTGGGATTTTGATTACTGAAAAACATAGGCACTGGTAATGTAGGCCAGGATTTTACCTGTGCTCATTTATACGAATATGAAACTTCCCAGACATGGAGAAACGATGTAGTATACAACGTGATCGGTCTCATAGTGACAAAATGTAAAACATACCTTTTTTGGTCCATTGGGTCAAGTTATTTTTCACTTTAATGAAAAAAATTTGAAAAATCGCTGGACTAAGTGTATAGCCCTTGATGGAGACTGCCCCAGCTTTGTTGGTTAGGCTGAGAACTTTTCAGTGGCCCTTCATACATGAAAAACCCAGTATACAGTAACACACTGTAAATGATGGCAGAAAATGACCTGCATGGTCCATTCAATCTGCCCAACAAGGTGGCCAGAGCCACACCTGTATTATAGAAAAATCCACATAGAAAAGTATGTAACACGAAACAGTATCCATACATGTATAAAATTCAGTTTTACAAAGCTGGTTTTACATGTATGTTAGAATTGAGCATAGTATGCACATGACAGTAGTTAGAGGAATCACAACACACAATTTACTCCAATTCATTCCCATTATCAAGTCAAAGGGAATTTATAGAAAGGTGCAGTAAAATGTGCCCTCTTACCACAACTTACTGGTGGTCACCCCCCACCTCCCTCCCGCCCTTAACAATCACATCTTCCACACCATCATCAAAATCTCCCCCAATTCCTTCCCTAAGGTGTCACTCTTACACACCCTAAGGTGTGCTCTTTATTGATTATAGCATGCTTCTAGAATATTTGTTTTATGCTTCTGACAATTAGTAAGGAACATGCTGTTGTCTGCTACAGCAAAACACTAGATAGATTATTTTGGCTTGAAAAACATAGTAACATAGTAACATAATAGATGACGGCAGTTAAAGACCCGAATGGTCCATCCAGTCTGCCCAACCTGATTCAATTAAAATTTTTTTTTTTTTCTTCTTCTTAGCTATTTCTGGGCAAGAATCCAAAGCTTTACCCGGTACTATGCTTGGGTTCCAACTGCCGAAATCTCTGTTAAGGCTTACTCCAGCCCATCTACACCCTCCCAGCCATTGAAGCCCTCTCCTGCCCATCCTCCACCAAACAGCCATACACAGACACAGACCGTGCAAGTCTGCCCAGTAACTGGCCTTAGTTCAATATTTAATATTATTTTCTGCTTCTAAATCTTCTGTGTTCATCCCACGCTTCTTTGAACTCAGTCACAGTTTTACTCTCCACCACCTCTCTCGGGAGCGCATTCCAGGCATCCACCACCCTCTCCGTAAAATAGAATTTCCTAACATTGCCCCTGAATCTACCACCCCTCAACCTCAAATTATGTCCTCTGGTTTTACCATTTTCCTTTCTCTGGAAAAGATTTTGTTCTACGTTAATACCCTTTAAGTATTTGAACGTCTGAATCATATCTCCCCTGTCTCTCCTTTCCTCTAGGGTATACATATTCAGGGCTTCCAGTCTCTCCTCATACGTCTTCTGGCGCAAGCCTCCTATCATTTTCGTCGCCCTCCTCTGGACCGCCTCAAGTCTTCTTACGTAGTTCGCCAGATAATTTCTCCAAAACTGAACACAATACTCCAAGTGGGGCCTCACCAATGACCTGTACAGGGGCATCAACACCTTCTTCCTTCTACTGACTACGCCTCTCTTTATACAGCCCAGAATCCTTCTGGCAGCAGCCACTGCCTTGTCACACTGTTTTTTCGCCTTTAGATCTTCAGACACTATCACCCCAAGGTCCCTCTCCCCGTCCGTGCATATCAGCTTCTCTCCTCCCAGCATATACGGTTCTTTCCTATTATTAATCCCCAAATGCATTACTCTGCATTTCTTTGCATTGAATTTTAGTTGCCAGGCATTAGATCATTCCTCTAACTTTTGCAGATCCTTTTTCATATTCTCCACTCCCTCTTCGGTGTCTACTCTGTTACAAATCTTGGTATCATCTGCAAAAAGGCACACTTTTCCTTCTAACCCTTCAGCAATGTCATTTACATACATATTGAACAGGATTGGCCCCAGCACCGAACCCTGAGGGACTCCACTAGTCACCTTTCCTTCCTTCGAGCGACTTCCATTAATCACCACCCTCTGGCATCTGTCCGACAGCCAGTTTTTGACCCAGTTCACCACTTTGGGTCCTAACTTCAGCCCTTCAAGTTTGTTCAACAGCCTCCTATGAGGAACTGTATCAAAGGCTTTGCTGAAATCCAAGTAAATTACATCTAGCATATGTCCTTGATCCAGCTCTCTGGTTACCCAATCAAAAAATTCAATCAGGTTCGTTTGGCACGATTTACCTTTTGTAAAGCCATGTTGCCTCGGATCCTGTAACCTATTAGATTCAAGGAAATACACTATCCTTTCTTTCAGCAACACTTCCATTATTTTTCCAACAACTGAAGTGAGGCTCACCGGCCTGTAGTTTCCTGCTTCATCCCTGTGACCACTTTTATGAATAGGGACCACATCCGCTCTCCTCCAATCCCCAGGAATCACTCCCGTCTCCAGAGATTTGTTGAACAAGTCTTTAATAGGACTCGCCAGAACCTCTCTGAGCTCCCTTAGTATCCTGGGATGGATCCCGTCTGGTCCCATCGCTTTGTCCACCTTCAGTTTTTCAAGTTGCTCATAAACACCCTCCTCCGTGAACGGCACAGAATCTACTCCATTTTCTCGTGTAACTTTGCCAGACAATCTCGGTCCTTCTCAAGGATTTTCTTCTGTGAACACAGAACAGAAGTATTTGTTTAGCACATTTGCTTTCTCCTCATCACTCTCCACATATTTGTTCCCAGCATCTTTTAGCCTAGTAATTCCATTTTTTATCTTCCTCCTTTTACTAATATATCTGAAAAATTTTTTATCTCCCTTTTTTTACATTTTAAGCCATTTGTTCTTCCGCCTGTGCCTTCGCCAAACGTATCTCTCTCTTGGCTTCTTTCAGTTTCACCCTGTAGTCCAACCTGTAGGACAACCATGATGAGAGGTGCCCTTGTACAACTGTAAAGTAAATTGTAAAGTCACCCTTTTGATCTTTTCCCTTTCCACCGTTACAACCCTCCTTTTCCAATCCCCCACTCTCCCTGAATCTGAGATCCCTAAATTCCCTATTCATGCTCCCCCATCTCCTGACCCCCCCTACCAACCTTGTGTCCTTATAGGGCAGCTTGACCACTAGTAACAGTACTGCAAGAATACCACTAGGAGGCATCGATACCATTTTGCAACTGACACCAGACTGGATGGGAGTGGAGGGCGACCACTCATATAACATAAGAATTTATTTCTAGACCACCATTACCATAAAGTTCAATGCGGTTTACAAAAGACTAACTACGATACATAAATTGACGTGAAGAATGCGTTAGTATTAAGAGCTAAGAAATTTAATAAACAAGAAAGTCTTAAGTTGTTTCCTGTAATGAAGTTAAGAAATGGATGATGATGAAAGCCGCTTGAAATCCTTGTCCCATATAGCAATTTGAAATGAGAGGGTTTTATCATGATATCTTTTGGAGGACATGATATCTTAGATGGAGGACAAACAAAAGACTTTGGCAATACACGAGTGCTGCGTAGAAGAATAACAAAACAACTCAGGTAAGATGGAACCAAACCCATTAATACCCAGTTATCCAGTTAGAGTAGACCCCTTAGACTTACCTCCAGGTAGATCCTAAGAAGGGTAAGGGGTCTGGGGGATCTAGAAGGTGGGAGGAGGATGGGTTTTTGCCAAAGGAATGGGACTTGAGGGGGGGGGGGTTGCAAAATGGCAATCCTACACTTGTACTTACACCTGTAAGTCGCAATTTTGCCTTTGCATGTGCAGGTGTGGGCAGGTATTTGTGTTTATACCCATCCTTTCTGTGTGGATTTTTTCCACAATTTCTTTCTATAATGGTTCTTCCTGCCATACATATATCCTTTACTGAGCTACACATTTGTTCCTGCAGGCACCTACATATGCAATTCATGCTTATATTTTTCAACAGAGTGTGTACATCAGCAGATCATGTTCTAAAATACTACCAGAATTGTACATGTATTGTCCTAGACATATCAATTTATACCTTTTTTTTTTTGCATATATGTATGGGGCAGAATATTGGCACATATAAAGTGGTATTTTAGAAAAGACAAAATCAGTACTGAGACATCCAGGTCAGGACATCTCAATTTCTGTTAGAACTTTAGAACTGTATCTACCAACATGGAGCGTTTTGTAAAATAAATGCAGAAATAGATGTTGATGTGGCAATTATATCTGGGAGGAGAGTCCATTTAAGATTGATACATATACCAACACATAACATACTTGTATGTTAACCATTTTAGAAACACATATGTCTATGCTCTCCATTGCTGTTTCAGATCCGGCATTGTTTTTAGTGGGGAGGGGGGGGAGAAAAAAAATATTGGAGTATTAAGGGCGGGGTGAACTCCCCTAATCCTTCTGGTAGAGTACTGCACAAAACAGACACAGATTTTCAGGACACCCATAATGAATAGTCATGAGATCGATTTGCATACACTGGCTCATCCTTGGCATGCAAATCTATCTCATGCATGTTTATTGTGGATATCCTGAAAACCTAAATGGCTGGGGTTCCCCCACAGGCATGTTTGGGAATAACTGGTCCAAGTGTTTTTTGAATATCTAACTATCTAGGTTTCTACGACATCCTCAGGTATGTATTTGTAGATCAGAATCGGGAAAATATAACTGAGAAATAATATTTTGTGTTGCAAAGTTAGCATAAAATATTTGCACCTACCAGATTTCAGATGCAAAAGTTAATTCTTAATATCATGATATTATTTAGTTGTGCATTATGATAGTTAATACAAACATCTTTGTTATCTTGTGATTTTTTTTTTTTTTTAAAGATCAACAAGAGAGACTGTAGAACAGGAGTGTCAAATTCAATTACATAAGGGGCCGAAATCTAAAACATAGGTTAAGCTGTGGGCTGAATTTTTTATTAAGATACTTAGGGGCCCTTTTATTAAGGTACGCTAACCGAGTTAGCGCATGCTAAATGCGCACATTAATAAAAGGACATCTTAGTCTTTGTAGAAGTATAGGGTTAAAACCTCTTCAACCCCACGCCGGCTCTGTGATGTAAGCAAAATAAATAAAAAAGACTTCCTCTCTCTTTTAGGTGCTTGTTCACACTTGCTGTCTAACACCTGATCTGGCAGGATACACATTTCAAATCTGACATATTGTAATCACAAAACAGAAAATAAAATTAATTTTTTCTACTTTCTGTTGTCTGGTCATTATTCAAATCACGTTGGTCCCAGGCTCTGGTTGTCTTCTGATAACTCTCTTGCCAGGGTCTCCTGCCCATTTGTCGTTTCCTTCTTTCTCCATGCTAACTATCCATCTTCCATCTCTGTCCTCCCCTTCCATTTCCCTTCCCTCCCCCGGAGGTCTGGCATCTTTCCTTTTTTTGTCTTCATCTGCGCAGCTGCAGAGATGGACCCCGCCATCCCCATCTCTCCTTTTCTCAACTACCCTTTCTTCCAGCATCTCTCCCTCCTTTCCCACCACCCCAGGGTCCACCATCTCTCCCTTTCTCTTCCCAACCACCCTCCTATCCAACATCTCTATCCCCCCTCCACACCATCTCTTGTGTCCAACTTCCTCTCCCTTTCTGTTCCTTCCCTCCTTCCATCCCATTGTCCACCATCTCTCTCCCTCTCCTCTGTTTTAGACCCATTATTTCTTCTCCCCCCCCCCACTCTCAGTCTGGCATATGCACGTCTCTTTAGACCCCTCCTTTCCTCCCTCCGTGTACTTCTACACCAGGTCTGCATGTTTTCCCCCTTCTTCCAAGTCTCACTTTCGAGATCTGGCCCGCTGTTTCTTCCATCTCAGCTTTCCGGTCTCATCTTCAAAGCAACCTACATAGGATCGCCGGTCGGCCGTAGCAAACCTACCAGGCTGCGATCGACCTCCGCAGCATGTTCCCTCTGCTGCAGTCCTGTCCCTCCTCTGACATACAGGATCGCGGCAGAGGGAACATGCTGCGGAGGTTGATGGCAGCCTACTAGGTTCGCTACAGCCGACCGGTGATCCTATGCAGGCTGCTTTGAAGATGTGACTGGGAAGCCGGGATGGAGGGAGGGAAGGAACGTCGGGCCAAATCTCAGGCCAAATTATGGGCCAAATTTAATTTCTCTGTGGGCCAAATTTGGCCTGCGAGCCTGAGTTTGACACCCCTGCTGTAGGGCATGAGAGAGAGGGTCCATCAGGTCTCCAAAGCTCATGCTCCACAACTTCTCTTTGGCTAGACCTTTGAAAAGTATCACAATCTGCAAAGATTCATCTCAGGAATCATATAGCCATAAGATATATAATAATTATGTTGTTTCTAAAATTAAATGTACTACGTTACACCTGTCAGTAGAGGAGTGGCCTAATAGTTAGAACTCCTGCCTCAGCACCCTGAGGTTGTAGGTTCAATCCTCACGCTGCTCCTTATGACCCTGGGCAAGTCACTTAACACTTGATTACTTCGGGTACCATAGTTAGATTGTGAGCCTGCTGGGACAGATAGGGAGACATACCTAAAGTACCTGAATATAAACTGCTTCAAATAGAAGCAGTATATAAGAAATAAAAATAAATAATTAGCAAAATATTTTTAATATCATTTTTAGAGTTTCATATTGTTAGAAAACAGGATTAATAGAGGATAAAATTATATATGTGAGTATGCTCCTACCTTGTAGCTCAGATTCTGGTTTGGATCTAAAGCTTCTGAAGAGTGCTGGATGTATCATTCCTTGAGCCTTTTATACTATTTAGCTCATGTAAGGATGCCATATGTCCTGCCTTCTTTAATCTGCTTATTAAAAATGAAACATTTCCTATTTCTCTATTTCAGGTGTGCTTATTTCCAGGTAGAAGCCAGTAGTGTGTGGGTGGGATAGTCTTTAAGTTTCCATTTTTAAGAAAACCTATCCAAGGCAAAGAATTTCAGATTAGAGCAAGACTCCTCCTCTAGTATACAAGTGTGATCTCAGCTGGGAAAACTCCTGACACCCCTCCTTAAAAATTGCAATCTCAATCGAATGTATAACACCTCCATTTGTTTATGTATCCTGCTGCATGGAGAGTTTTGCAAGACTTTTATAGAAATGTGCCAGTTTTACTGACTATTAAACTACAAAAGGATGTTTAAGTTCTCTGATAACTGATAGCATGCAGCTCTTACATAGGTGTGCAGGAAGGGGACAAAGAAAATAAATGTTCCTAGGCTGAACAGTAATAAGAAGAACCAGGGGTAGACTAACAGTAATCTGGGACCCTGGGAATAAGGGTCATGAGCCTCTAACCACCTATCAAAAATGATTAAACTAGATGGAGGCTAGGGGAGAGTGGACCTCTTTTTGCTATGGACCCTCAGGCATTGCCCTATTCCATTGGTCAGTTTGCACCTGGGAAAAACAAGTTCACAAGGAGGAAGGAAGACAGGAGAGTTAACTGGAGATGGAAAGAGAGAAAAACATAGTAACATAGTAGATGAGAGCAGATAAAGACCCGAATGGTCCATCCAGTCTGCCCAACCTGATTCAATTTAAATTTTTAAATTTTTTTTCTTAGCTATTTCTGGGCAAGAATCGAAAGCTCTACCCGGTACTGTGCTTGGGTTCCAACTGCCAAAATCTCCGTTAAAACCTACTCCAGCCCATCTACTCCCTCCAAGCCACTAAAGCCCTCCCCAGCCCATCCCCCACCAAACGGCCATACACAGACACAGACCGTGCAAGTCTGCCCAGTACTGGCCTTAGTTCAATATTTAATATTATTTTCTGATTCTAGATCCTCTGTGTTCATCCCACGCTTCTTTGAACTCAGTCACAGTTTTACTCTCCACCACCTCTCTCGGGAGCGCATTCCAGGCATCCACCACCCTCTCCGAAAAGTAGAACTTCCTAACATTGCCTTTGAATCTACCACCCCTCAACCTCATATTATGTCCTCTGGTTTTACCATTTTCCTTTCTCTGGAAAAGATTTTGTTCTACGTTAATACCCTTCAAGTATTTGAACGTCTGAATCATATCTCCCTTGTCCCTCCTTTCCTCAAGGTATACAGAGTATACATGACAAGGTGTAGCTATCTCAAGGACAGCAAAGAGAAACATGACTAGGAAACACAGGAATCACCATGGATATACTGTAGGTAAGAAAGGAGATGTACATGGTCATTAGCCAGCAAAAAAAGGAGCAAGATCAAGGGAGAAGAAATAGCTTCTACAGTGCTGGGAGGAAGGAGAAGCATGCTATATAATAGTAGTTTCCAAATCGGTCCTGGAGGATCCTCAGACAGTCAATTTTCAGGATAGCCACAATAAATATTCATGAAATAGATCTGAGTGCACTGCCCTCCAGTGCATTCAAATCTTTCTCAGCAATGTTCAGGGGATCTAGGCCTGTTTCTATCTTGTAGCTAGGTACTCTCAATGACTACTGTTAGGGCTCTTTTACTAAGCTGTGTAAAGATGTTAACACATAAATGAGCATGTGTTAATTGCCATCGTACAAGCATGCCAACTGTTAGTGAAATCATGCTGATTAGTGCATGAAAATTTGTGTATTATTTATTAATGTAGGGTATGGAAACTAAGCAGAGAGTGGGTACGGACTGCATATAGCATTTAGAGACAGATTCTATAAACGGCACCTAAATCGGCAGGCGCCTTGAAGAAAGGTGCCGGTGGCATCTCAATCATGCTTAGGTGCCGTTTGCAGAATTGTGCCTTATGGTGCCTATCACAAAACTTAGGTGCCGGTAATGTAGGTCAGGGTTTTGCTGGTCTACATTGCAGGGGCCTAAGTTCATTTCAGAATCACACCTAATGGTGCCTTTCTCTGCCTCCACCTCCTAACATGCCCATTTAGGCATTAGGCACCGCTAGATACCACGTGATAGAAGCCCATCGTTTATAGAATTGCGTAGGTGCCTATCAGCCAATTCAATTTTTTTTTTCCCAATTATGAGCTTGTTAAAGCTCATTTAGGTAATTAGGTAATTTAGGCACCTAGCAGCACCTAACCTAGCCATCTGGTCCTTAGTGCTTATTATGAGATACAAAAGAGTTATTCATTGTTTAGGAGAGTCTAAAATATAACTTATCTGTTTAAAAATATCTGATCACTCAATAGGATGTTACTTTTGATTATGCAATTTGTTTAAGAAATATATTTAATAAAAGGTAAAGGGTGAGCTTTAAGATCTGCAATTGGAGGCTATTCATGCCCGCCTTCAAGTAGTGTGTCAGCAGTATTTTGAGCAAGGAAATTGGACGGGCTACCTCCTGGCACATACATTAAAGCAACAGCAGATGAAGAACCATATTACTACAATCATAGATCATGAGTGGGCAAGTTATAGACTATTCTCAAATTGGCCAGATCCTTACTCAGTATTCCAAAAAACCTCTATACTCAAGTCAGAGCCTGATAAGTCAGAGGTGTGCCCATGTCTTGCCTTATGGAGACTGAGGCACCTGAGATTTCCAGGCCCACTGAGGAATCAGAAACATCTTGGGCTTTATAGATCTTGGCCCATGGTAAGCTCCAGGTCTAGATGGGTATACCACTAGGTTCTACAAATGCTTTCATGGCCTGTTCATTAAGCCCTTAACTGAGATGTTTAATAGCCTTCAAGCAGGGAATAAGCTACCCTATTCATGGTGATTGGCAGGGGTGACTCTGATTTCTAAACTCAAGAACCCTGAACAGTGTAGCTCTTATCGCCCGATATCACTTTTAGATACGGATTATAAGCTTTTTACCAAAATCTTAGCTCATCATTTACAGCACTTTATGGGGGCCCTAGTTCAGGGGCACTATATATTTGATAACACTAGGCATATTTTGCATGTGATGCACTCAACCAAACTACGGGCTACCCCAGCACTGATCAAGTCAAAGAGGCATTTGATAGGGCCCTTTGACCTTTTATTGTTGGGACCTTGGAAAAAGTGGGTATTATGGGGAGATTTTTGGATTGGCTAGTTTGCGAATAAATGGGGAGTACCGTGAAACTTTTTTTTTTCTCATGAAATTTTAATGAGTTTTCAGAAAAAATACAATATAACCGTAACTATAACAGGAGATCAATGAGACTCACAGTTGGCAAGGGGAACTAGACAGGGTTGCTCCCTTTTGCTGATAATGTTTGCTTTAGTAATGGAGCTTTTAGCTCAAAGTATCCACAATAATATGGCCATTAAGGGAATTGTGAGTGGAGGCAAAGAAAATAAGATACTGGTTTTTTGCAGATGATGTCTTACTCAGCACAGGGTACCAACATGAATCCCTACTGGGATTTTAACCACCCTGGCAGATTATGGGAGGGTATCAGGTTTCCAGATTAACTTGAATAAATCACTTTAAATCTGATGTTGAATCTGGAGGATAAGCAATGGCTCCAAAGCCAATATTCCTTTCGCTGAGCGGTTAGAGCTATAAAGTACTTAGGGATCCAGCTTCCATTGAATTTAGATGAGTTGTACCAGCTGAACTATCTTCCTTTTTTGCAGGAATTGTGGCAAACTGGATAAATGGGAGCATCAACAGGTGACCTGGTTAGGAAGAGCATGTGGTCAAAATATAGCTGATGTCCAAGCTTATGTACTTTTTTGTGGGTTTGCCACTTCCTCTGTTGGGGGTTTTCGTTGATTCCCTGCATAAGAGGGTTTTTCAATATATATGAAAGTGAAGGCCCCCGAGGGTGATGATGTTTCAACCACTTGAGCAAGGAGATATGGGTGTTCCCAACTTTAGCGGCCCAGTTAAACACTTTGTTAGCATGGCAAAGTGATAGCCACAAATCTTGTATTCAAATGGAGTCCTGATATATGGAGGATATTGCTCTTAGCCACCTCCCTTGGCTCTCTATGAAGGATCTGCGGGTAGTAGTGGGATGGGCCCATCCATTAATATCTCAGGTACTGCAGCTTTGGATTAAGATTTGATCCACTGTGTTTAAGCACTGTATTTATTTTAAGCAAACTCCGTTAGTGGTGGCAGAGGGATTTGTTCTGGGGAGCACTGATGTGAGGAACAGGCAGTGGGCAGAGGGGAGTTTGGTATCTTTGGAGTAATTTTTGGTTAATGGCAGGCTGCTCCCATTGATTGAGCTAGTAAGAACTTATGACCTTACACAGATCATTTCCAATATTGGCAGGTAGAAGCTTTCATTTGCAGAGTGATGCATTTCGGGAGCAGAAATCTGAGGGAGATGTATGTGCTGGAAGGCGAGATGCTGATATGCACGGATGGGGAGAGGAACCTTGGGGTAATAGTGTCATAGAGAGCCAGGATCTGTAGGTGACAAAACAGTGTGACAAGGCAGTGGCTGTAGCCAGGAGGATGTTAGGTTGTATAGAGAGAGGTATAACCAATAGAAGAAAGGAGGCGTTGATGTCCCTGTACAGGTCGTTAGAGAGGCCCTACTTGGAATATTGTGTTCAGTTTTGGAGGCTGCACTCAGCCAAGAATATAAAAAGACTTGAAGCGGTGCAGCGGAAAGTGACGAAAATGGTAGGGGATTGCACCAAAAGAAGTACAAGAAGAGACTAGAGGAGAGAAGGAACAAGGGTGATATGATACAGACATTTAAATATTTGAAAGGTATTAATATAAGATCAAATTTTTTGCAGAGAAGGGAAATTAATATAAAGAACATAAGAACATAAGAAGTACCTCTGCTGGGTCAGACCAGAGGTCCATCGTGCCCAGCAGTCCGCTTGTGCGGCGGCCCAACAGGTCCAGGACCTGTGTAGTAATCCTCTATCTATACCCTTCTATCCCCTTTTCCTTCAGAAAATTGTCCAATCCCTTCTTGAACCCTAATACTGTACTCTGTCCTATCATACCCTCTGGAAGCGCATTCCAGGTGTCCACCACCCGTTGGGTGAAGAAAAACTTCCTAGCATTGGTTTTGAATCTGTCCCCTTTCAACTTTTCCGAATGCCCTCTCGTTCTTGTAGTTTTCGAAAGTTTGAAGAATCTGTCCCTCTCCACTTTCTCTATGCCCTTCATGATCTTGTAAGTCTCTATCATATCCCCTCTAATTCTCCTCTTCTCCAAGGAAAAGAGCCTGTTTCTCCAGTCTCTCAGCGTATGAAAGGTTTTCCATACCTTTTATCAAACGTGTCGCTCTCCTCTGAACCCTCTCAAATATCGCCCTATCCTTCTTAAGGTACGGCGATCAATATTGGACGCAGTACTCCAGATGCGGACGCACTATCACCCAATACAACGGCAGGATAACTTCTTTCATTCTGGTTGTAATACTCTTCTTGATTATATCTAGCATTCTATTCGCTCTCTTAGCGGCCGATGCACACTGTGCACTGTGGTAAAAACTAGAGGACATACATTGAGGTTGAGGGGTGGTAGTCTTAGTAATGTTAGAAAATTCTTTTTCATGGAAAGGGTGGTGGATGCCTAGAATGTCCTCCCGAGGGAAGTGGTGGAGAGGAAAACTGATGGAATTCAAAAAAGTATGGAATGAAAACAGAGGATCGCTAATTAGTATATAAATGAGCAAACTTTCACAGTTTGAATCTAGTGAGGGAGATGGTTTGGATAGGCTGGAGTGAGTTTCAACAGTAACTCCAGTAGTTGGAACCTAAGGACAGTACCGAGTAGACTTCTAAGGTCTATGGCCCAGAAATAACAAAGAAAAAGACATTTTAATTTAATGATGAAATTGTAATGCATGTGATTACAGGGCAGACTGGAAGGACCATTCAGGTCATTATCTTTGGTCATTTCCTGTGTTCCTATGTTCTGTGTGAGGTTCCATTATGGAATAGGATATGGGAGAACCCCAATAATAGGTGAAGTATTTCACTCCTCTACAGGACCTTATTACACTGAAGGGAACCTCCTACTATGTATACAACTAGGTGGAAGGCATTGCTACACCAACATTGTGATCTTGGCCAATGGAGACAGATTTTCCATTCTCTCCTTAGGATATCAATAGCAAGTAATCTGATGAAGAACTGGTATAAACAATTGTATCAGTGGTATTATTTAATAATAATAATAATAATAATTTTATTCTTATATACCGCCAAAGCCATGGAAGTTCGAGGCGGTTTACAACAAGAAGCACTGGACAATCAGTGAAGAGATCACAAATCAAAGTCATCAATACAATCTTACATAATGAAAGAAGTGGCAAGCTATATAGTTCTTAAGGTTACTGGTTGAATTAGCAGAGCTATATAAATTCTTAGTTTACAAATCGATTGAACAAACTCGTTTTTACCAATTTTCTAAAATTGAAGTAGGATGAGAAGAGCGTGATAACGTTACTAAGCCAATCGTTCCATTTGCCTACCAGGAAGGCGAGAGTTCTGTCAAAGAATCTTTTGTAGTGGCAGGCCTTTATTGTCGGATAGGTGAACAGATGTATTCTTCGTGTGGGCCTAATAGAACTTGCACTAGCACATCTCTATCACATTAAAGAGGATATATCAGAGTGAGGCTGGTGTGATGGTGGGGAGTGGGGAACATTCATTCATATTGGGTGACAATGCCCCAAGACCTGAGTATATTGGAACATGATCTTTGGTTGGCTTACTGAATATGTGGGGTTCTAATATGAAGGGAGCTGGGTTGTAGACTCTTGAATATCATGCCTGCAGGAATTCCTGCCAAATATCATAAACGTATTCATTACGATGGCAGCCAGGCTGACTCTGGCAGCTGCTTGGAAACAACCAAGAATACCCACAAGACAGTAGGTGAAGCTCAAGGTGGACTATGTTTGTCGAATTTCTAAACTTACCACAATGCATTATAATATAATATGTTTTGAAGGTCTGGAATCCCTACATTCAATGGTGTACACACTTGGGATAAGATTGTAGACTACTATTCTCTGTTATTTCTTATTATTGTGTGGCAGGGGAAGGGGAGGAGGAGGGGGTAAAGTTGGCTAGTTATGTTGAGTATGTAATAGCACTGTACCAAAGATTAGTGTATGTGTTAGACTGCTGGATGTTCCATAGAAAGTTTTCTGTTGTCTGGATAATTTTGCTAAAATAAAAAATTATTAAAATTTTAAAAAGAAATATATTTGATTACTTAGTAGGATGTTCCTTCTGGTTATGTAATTTGCTACTTCTTGATATATTCTCTGTGTTACCATCATCTTTTTAGTATTAGCATTGATTGTAATTCCTCAGAATGTGCTGGTCATCTTTAGTTGTAATCTGCATAAAACCATATGGTATTACAGAATATAAGAACAATTGCATGTAATGCATTTACTGTACGCTATCACTTTTGCTATTAGCTTGGGTTTACTTAACACCTCCTCAATTTTGCAACTAAGTTTAGGTGCACTAATGAGGTTTTCAGTTCGGTGATTGCAGAGGACATGCTGGGCACCCCCCCATCAATTACCACACAACCTTTGCAATCAACATGTTTTAGGTTTTGTTGTTAAGGTATCACTAAGTGCACTGTAGCAAAAGATCCTTTTAAGTGGCTGTTGTGTCAGGGCAATTTCTTCAAACAGGCTATGTGGAGTATGATTTCAAGTTTCTCAAATTTGCTGCTAACACTCGTCATAGTACTTGCGGTGTGCCACAGAGAGCTTCTTTCTGGAGTTCATAACATGTAAACATATATAAGCAACTTGTCCAGGTGCGCTTGGAAGTTCTTTTTGATCAATCCTGTGGCACCCAAAATGATGGGAAATATTTTTGTATCTTTCTGCCACATTTTCTTGGTCTCAGACTGCATTTCTTGGTACTTGAGGATCTTCCCTCTCTCCATGAAATTCACTCAGTCTTGGTTCTCTAAATAATTGGAGTTTGTGATCCATTCAGTAATGTCTCCTGAAGTTTGGAAAGAAAAGTAGATGATATAAAGAAAAATTAGAATGGATAAGTAAGATGATAATAATTTTGCAAAAAAATACCCTACTTGGGATGGCATACACTTTCAGTTGATATCTCTATAATTCCTAGTCCTGAATCAATGCATTAAGATCAGTCAACGTTTGCTGTGATGTGCCACATGTGGACAATAATCATAATCATAATGATGGCAACAAAATACCAACATTGGTAAATAGAATTTGTGAAAATTTGGAAAACAAAGGGCCCCTTTTACAAAGCCACGGTAGTGATTCTCCTCTGGCAAATACATTGAAGCCCATAGGAACTCAATGGGCTTCGGTGAATTTGCAGCAGGAGAATCGCTAATACAGCTTAATAAAAGGGGCCCAAAATCAACAACAGTACCGATCATCATGAAACTAGGTGCAAAACCATGAAGACTCAGGAGAAATTTGGACTGTCTTAGAAACTGGACAAATTGCAACAGCCCAAATATAGACAGTAGTCCTGTTGGGTACCTCATACATTCAGTCTCTACCTTCATGACTCCCAAATCCCTGACTAGGGCTTGAATCATAAAGATGAAAACCAGCCAACATTAGCTGTGAATTAAGGGCATCTTCTTTTTATTGTATATTTATTTGAACATAAGCATCGCCATATTGGGTCAGACCAGTGGTTAGTAAGAGGGGTAGGGGGGGCGCGGTCTTAATAGGGGTGCCAGCACCCATCCTCCTCTCCCTCCCGCTCTTTCCTGATCCCTCTGCTGCACCCATGTGTCCCTTCCCTTTCCTGCATTCATACCTCTTTAATTTTCCCTGCATGAGCAGCATTATGAACTTGCTGCCTATTTTGGTGTTGCCTCTCTCTGACATCGCTTCCGGGCCCCGTGCCTAGGAAGTGACATCGGAGGGATAGCTTACACGATGCAGGCAGCAAGTTCATGTTGTTGCTCTCACATGGAAAATTAAAAAGGTATGGGGGAAGAGAAGGGAGCATGTGCACAGTAAGAGGGGGGTCGGGAAGGAGTGCGGGTGAAGAGGGTGGGGGAAGAGCGCCACTGCCCCGTGTGCCACTCACCATCACTACGCCATTGGGTCAGACCAATGGTCCATCTAGCCCAGTGTCCTGTTTCTAACAGTGGCCAATCCAGGTCATAAGTACCTGGCAGACACCTAGGGCAAGCAGTGGCTTCCCCCATGTCTGTCTCAATAGCAGACTATGGATCTGGAACTTGTCCAAACCTTTTTTAAACCCAGACACATTAAGGATCAGATTCTATAAACAGCACCGGAAGTTAGGTGGCGGTAAGCGCTCTACTGCTACCTTAACTGTTTTAATTGGCTTTAATCAGCACAATAATTGACCGATCTGGAACTTATGCCTGTTTTGATTTTGTCTAAGTCAAAACATATAAGTTCCATCTGGCAACCTGTCAGACGTTTTTGGTTATGGCTGCCAGATGACTAAGTCTAGGTCGGCCCAAATCCCGCCCACCTCCCGCCCTATCCACTCGTCCCAAAACACCCCTTTTCACTCTGGGTACAGAGACAGTGAAAAGGCCTAAGCTGGTTTTAGATACATCTAAAACCAGTTTTGATTATCGGAACTTGGACGACCTGTCTTTTTGATCGTCCAAGTACTGACTTAGGCCGTTTTTTGGACGTTTAAAAAAAAAAATATTATTATGAGCCCCATAGTGTCTTCTCCCCATGGTGATTACATTCACATGATAACAGAAAACAAACAGTTTTACTGTCCATAAACATCAAAACAGTAACTAATAAATAACCTGAAGATTCAGTTGTATTTTTATTTCTATATACTTTTTAATTTCTTAAGGAATAATCTGCGGCTCCCCTGTACATCAGTCACGGCTCCCCAGGGCCACTGTTCTAGAGCTTAATATCTGTTGAGTGAAAAATATTTCCTCTTATTTGTTTTAAAGCTATTTCCATGTCATTTCATTGAGTGCCCGCTGGTCTTTGTACTTTCTGAAAGAATAAACAATCGATTCACTTTTACCATTCTGCACCACTCATGATTTCATATTCCCCTCCCCCCTCATCCCGAGCTATCTTTTTCTATGCTGAAGAGCTCTAACCTCTTTAGCTTTTCCTTATAAGAAATGAGTTCCATCTCCTTTATAATTTTGGTTGCTCTTCTTTGAACCTTTTCTAATTCCACTACATCTTTTATGAGATATGTTAACCAGAATACTTCAGTTGAGGTCACGCCATGGAGCAATTCAGAGGTATTAAATTATTCTTGGTCTTATTTACCATCCCTTTCCTAATAGTTCCTAGCATCCTGTTTGCTTTTTTGACTCTGTTGTACTCTGGCTATTTGCAGTGAATATGTATGAGATCTATTTGCATGCACTGCTTTCATTGTATGCTAGTAGATCTCATGCATATTCATTGTGGAAATCCTGAAAACCCGACTGGATTGTTGCCCTCAAGGACCCCTGCTCTAACTGGTTAATGCAAGAATGCCCACTATCATCTTTAAATTCGCTTGCCTCTGCTTCAAAACCTTAGCAGGCTCTTCACCAATTTACCTATCTGAGCACCTTGAAATCGCTGGCCCCACTCGTACTCGAAACACCTACCTGTTTTCCTTTCCCTCCCTGAAGGGCTGCCTCTACAAGAAATTCTTCGACAGATCCCTAGCATTCCAAGCGGGCAAATGGAACAAATGCCTCTCAACTCTCATCTCCAATTCCCCCCCCCCCTATCAAACATTCAGGAAGTTAATCAAAACCTACCTTTTTGACAAATTCCTCTGATTTATCCACCCTCTTCCTTGCCTCCTCCTCTGACCTCGACTCACCCCCAGACTCATCACCGCCGTATGTAACACTGCTATTTGTAACACCGCTGTACGTAACTTACAGCAAATGTAACTACTTTGTATATGTAACCTAGCTGCAAAAAATAACTTCACCGTAAATTTATCGTCTAAAATGTAAATGTAACATTACTGAAAATGTAACTTCGCTGTAAATGTACAGTCTCTTCATCTGTTAACTGCATAGAACTTCCATGGTAATGCGGTATACAAGAATAAAGTTATTATTATTATTATTATCCATCCCTTGCACACCTCCTCCAAAAATTATTCAGCTCACAGTTAGCATGCACACATTCACTGTAATGTATCTTAAACAAGTCTTTTCACTGTTCTGCTATCTCATTCCCTAAGTGATTAGCAAGCAATTTTAACCCAGTAAGTTAGGCATATAACATCACCAAGTTAGACTCTTAGGAGCTCATAATCGAAACAGAAATACATCTAAAAACCCACACAAATAGGCACTTGGACAACCTAAAAGACAGGTCATCCGTGCTGATAATCAAAACGAGTTTTTAGATGTATCCAGAGACTTTTTAGGCATCTGAATCTCGCTGTGTGCCCAGAGCTGAAAGGGGCGTTTTTGGAGGAGTGGTTAGGATGGGCCAACCTAGAAATAGTCATACTGCAGGGATAATCGAAAGTTTTACGAGGCTGCCTGGACGGAACTTATATGTTATGACTTAGGCAATCTAAAAATAGGTCTAAGAACGTATCCAAAGTGACCAGATAACCTCTGAAGACACAAAGTACAGACCCCCACATACTTCCCCAGCGATTGGTTGGCCCAGAATTGACGTCGGAGGTAAAGTCTTGTGGGTCCAGTACTTGTACGCGCCTGGCCTGGCTCGTGAAGGCAGGAAGAAAAAGATCGCAAAGGCAACGTGATCGACTTGCATTGCCTTTGCGATCTACTGGTCGATCACGATTGACCATTTGGGCAGTCCTGGTTTAGATGGACTGGAGTGAGCTTTCATGGAGACTGATATATTGTGATAGATCCCACATTAAGAATATAAGGAAATGGACTATGAGATGCATGTGGAAAGAATGTAGCAGGACAGATTGCTATATCAATGTTAGCACAGCTATTTCTGTGCCACATATGCATCAAAGACCTTCCAGAAGACAGCAATAGGGGGCTGAGCCTATACAAATGATATAATAGGAAGCATACCCTGCCAATCCTGGGTCCATCAAGGTTGTAGAAAGGAATTTCTGTAGGAGTAAGAGTGACAGCCTTTTTCGCCTCATCTCTTCTTTTGCACACAAATTGAGGACCTGAAGAAGAGGGCCAAGAAATTGTCCCTTTGGGGACTGGAATGTTCCAGGGGTCCATGCCTGGATAGTGGAGGAAGCAGGTCAGTACCAAGTACTCATACAGTATGTGCTGCCATAATGAGGAAATCCACACATGACTGATGTCATTACTGCTGACTCTTCCCTTTTACTAACAGTGACCTATCACAGTGAAAGCCAAAATCCAGTGTATGGCAGAAGAAGGCACATGCACACAGCTGGCACAAAACACCCGACAATGCTGCTACCTAACCCCCTTATCCCTCTCTAGGATTTTCTTAGCGCAGTGCTCCCTATCACAACAAGGGAGAGAGACACTGTTGATGTATAGGAAAGACTACATATCCAATGTTTTGTCAGTCTCCATTGCACAGCTGTCTGTGAAGGTATTGTCCCAATATTCTGAGAGAGACATGGTTCTACTGGCCAAATCCATTCCACCCTAAGGGCTTCTTTTATGAAGCCGCGTTAGTGGTTTAACGCACGCTAAACTGCCGGCCGCACTAGACACTAATGCCAGCATTGAGCTGGTGTTAGTTCTAGCTGCGTAGTGCAGGTTTAGCGCACGCCAAAAAGCTACGTGCGCTAAAACCGCTAACGCGGCTTTTTAAAAGGAGCCCTAAATGTATGTTGCTCTGAATTGGTTCAACTCTTACCTGTTGAACAGAAAGTACCTGGTTAGTTCTGACAATATTACTTCAGTGTTACATGGTCTAAACCAATTGCTTTTCTAAACCAATTGTTAGAAGGAATTTTTAAAAATCAGCCAATAGGATAATAATAATAACTTTATTCTTTTATACCGCCAAAACCAAAAGTTCTAGGCGGTTTACACTAAAAAGAGCTGGACAATCAGCAAAATACAATAATACAGTAAAAGATACAAATATTTGTAAAATAGAATTTCAATAACAAAACTCTCATTAAGTAATAAACTTATCGAACAAAGTGGTCTTAATTCATTTCCAAAAACAGCAATAGGATAAAATAGCTTGCTGAATACAATTACCTAACCAAAATTGTTGCCTACCAGCTTGAAATGCTAGGGTCCTATCTAAGAAGGTCTTATATCTACACCCGTTAATTTTTGGATAAGCAAATAAGTAGAAGTAAGGAGAGTAACCGAGATGGTGTTTTTGGAAGGTTAAATGAAGAGAATCCAGAACAGCTGCGGTGTACCCCAAAGTTCTATACTAGCCGCTGTGCTCTTTAACATCTTTATGAGGCCCTTCTTGCTCCTTGAGTCAGCGTTACAACATCAATCATAGGATCCAAGATTGGCATAAAAAAATCTAGGCAGTCATCTCACATGGCTTAGCTATATTGCAGTTAGACTATCATACCAATCAATGCCTATGGCCTGAATGTCACTTCATTGTTTTAGCATATTTTAAATATGGTATAAATAAAACAATCAAAGGATTTACCATTGTAAACCTCTTCAATATTTGAAATATTGAACATTTCTGCTAATTGATTCAGCAGACTTGATAATTTGTCTAGTCAGCTCTGAATGGGCACAGTTAAACTACTGTATAAGAAAGCCCCTATGGTCCATTCATTTGATCCTGGTAAGATTTGTATACACTATGACTACCCCTCACAAAAATGTAGCTTGTTCTCAAGGTGTGATTTTGAAGGTGAACTGTGAAAGTTTGTCTGGCTAACTTCCAAAATTAATTGGATAAACCTATGGTAGATTAACTTTATGTGTAAAATGCCAGCTAACCAGCAGAACAAAACATTCACATGCAGACAAATATTTTAACTTTTAATATCCTACAGTGTTGTTGCTATGGGCTCCTTTTACTAAGCTGCATTAGCGTTTTTAGCACGCGTTAAACCCACGCTACATGGCTAGAACTAACACCAGCTCAATACTGGTGTTAGCGTCTAGCGCGTGGAGCAATTTAGCGCACGCTATTCCACGCGTTAATGCCCTAAAGCAGCTTAGTAAAAAGAGCCCTATATGTGGTGTAGATATTCTCGTTTTGGCAATATCTTTTATGGAAATGCAGTGTATACCAACAGAGTGCATTTCTTTCATTTTTCTCTTCCTGAATTAATGTGGATTAGCCTTTCGTTTCTGAGTTCACTTTCTTTTTAGTGTAGGCGGATGATACTCCACTCCTAAAATATTGCATAATTAATTGTCATACTAATTGACTTTTCGTCAAATGATAATTCAGCTTGCTGAATTATAGTTTGTATGTGGGCTGAGGGAGTAGGAAAAAAGTCACGTCATTTTCTGTAATATGTAATGTCTGTCATTAAGGCTAAGCAATGGTGATTCTGAGTCTACAGATTAGGTTATTGGAATATGAAACTTAGGCTTCTATACAGAGCAACTTTACATGACAGTACTAGAGTGTGTGCTTTTGGCACATGCCAGTTATCAATGTGATTTTGAGAAGGTGATCAATTTTCAAATGGAAAAAATTTGAAATTACGTATTTCTGCTGCATGCATTAGAATGGAGAGGTACTGATCCACATTGGTAGGCTGAATGATGATGTTATGAACGAAATCAAGTGCTGCCATAAGGGTGAATGGAAATACATCTCCTTTTTTTAATCCATTTGAGAAGGAAAACAGATAGGGATGCCCTGTCTCACCCTTGAGGGAGTCATTCGCAGAAGGAATTTGGTAAAGTGTAGATGTAAAGCGTATCAGAGGAAGGGAATAAGAGTATAAAATAAATTTGTTTCACGATGTACTCCTGATTCTGACCAGTCCAATGCTATTACTTCTTGCAATCTATTTGCTTACCAGAAGATTTTAGGCTGCAAACTTAGGTCTTATTTAGACAGGATGCTTGCTTTTCAAGCAAGCAAACAACAGTCCTGGTTGGGTAATTATATCAGTGGAGCCATGCTGTCCTATGGCGCTTTTAGAAAAGAAATTAAGATTTGACAAATTTATCTCTTAATCTGTGCTTTTATCTTTAACATAATTCATTTTATTCCATTAATTTTAAATTTTTAATGTCTTTTTTAATATAACAGGCTGTATTCCTTTTCTTATTATTTTGTACTTCACTGATTGTCCAGTTTTTCTCTTTTGTGGAAACCGCCTAGAAATCTTTTGATTAAGGCGGTATAGAAAAATAAAGTTATGTTATGGAAATGAAACTGCATGAAGCTATTTTCCCCCATTTATTGAAGAATATTTCCAGGAGTTTGGAAATGTGAGACAAAAATGTATATCTCTTTGATAGGTTGCATAAATGCTGCTTGGATGAATGGTTTACCTAGGATTAGTTTTCCGTTTTGAACTCTTCCCGTGATATTCCTAAAAATAAAGAGTAGTGATTGAAATTCAGAGGAAAGTATTTAGATTTATTTTGAAAAATAAACTGTCTGGTGCTTCTAAGTAAGAGAGGAGGGAGGCTTGGGGTTTCTTAGTAATATAGATCCTGCCACCTGAAAATGATTACTGAATGGTATATGAAAGTCAGTTGGTGGAACTGGAGCAGTATCTTTTTTGTTTACATCCTGTGGATTCAAAGTAGCATGGTGGGTAGGAGCAATATTTAACATCCCTCAGAGCTATATTTTGAAGTGTGGTGTGCTTCTAGAGGCAGCCCATAGGCAGTCGGTGACTTAGCTGTTTGGGGAGGCTAAAGTGTGAGGGACTAGATGAGCTTATAGGGAGGGGCTAGGGTCAGTGTATGTGAGAGAGTGGAACAGAACAGAGCAAGTTAAAGTCCTTGGTGTGGGATAGGGAGGTGTGGTGGGGGCAGTGGCATACCAAGGGGGGTGGGGGAGGCAGTCCGCCCCGGGTGCAGCCTTAGGGGGGTGCACAGCCAGCCAGGTCCGGAAAATTCCTGGGCTGTAACGGCGACGGCACTCAGTGGCATCGGCGACAGCACTCAGTGGCATCAGCACCCTCCCCCTCTGCAACGGCACTCAGCGGCATCGGCGCCCCCGCGACAGCACTCAAGTTCGGCCTCCTTCTCCTGGCATCAACAGAACTTCAGATCGGCAACAGGTGCTCAGTCAAAAGCTTCCCCTGACTCAGCTTCCTGTTTCCGCTTAGGCAGTTCAGTCAGAGGGAAGCTTTTGACTGAGCACCTGTTGCCGATGTGAAGTTCTGTTGATGCCGGGAGAAGGAGGCCAAACTTGAGTGCTGTTGCGTGGGGGGGGGGGCGCCGATGCCTCTGAGTGCCTTTGCGGAGAGGGGGGCCTTGCCGATCTTGTTGTCAAAATTGAAAAGGTGAGGAAGGGAGAAAGATGGGCCTGTGGTGGATGGAGAGATTGAAAGAATGGGACAGATGATGGAAGTGGGGAGAGAGAAGAGGGCAGATGATGGAAGTGGGGGGAAAGAGAAAGAAGGGGCAGATGATGGAAGTGGAGAGAATGGGGAGAGAGAAGAGGGCAGATGATGGAAGTGGGGGGAAAGAGAGAGAAGGGGGCAGATGATGGAAGTGGGGAGAGAGAAGAGGGCAGATGATGGATGTGGGGGTAAGAGAGAGAAGGGTCAGATGATGGAAGTGGGGGGAAAGAGAGAGAAGGGGCAGATGATGGAAGTGGAGAGAATGGGGAGAGAGAAGAGGGCAGATGATGGAAGTGGGGGGAAAGAGAGAGAAGGGGGCAGATGATGGAAGTGGGGAGAGAGAAGAGGGCAGATGATGGATGTGGGGTAAGAGAGAGAAGGGTCAGATGATGGAAGTGGAGAGAAGGGGAGAGACAATAGGGCAGATGATGGAAGTGGGGGAAAGAGAGAGAAGGGGCAGATGATGGAAGTGGAGAGAAGGGGGAGAGAGAAGAGGGCAAATGATGGAAGTGGGGAGAAGGGAGAGCAAATGCTGAATGGAAGTGGAGAACACATACTGGATGGAAGGAGGGATAAAGAAAAAGGACATATGCTGGATGGGGGAAGAAGATAGAGTTAGTGAGATAGTGGAGGGTGAAGGAAAGGGGTGGCATGCTGTGGGTAGACTTAGTGAAAAGAGGGAATTTGAGGACAGCATAGTAAGAACGAATTTAATTTAGATGGATGCAGAAAATAAAGAAGGAAGACCAGAGAAGGAAAGGGAAGAGAGAGAGGAGAGAGAGATGGCAGAGAACGGGGAAGGAGACAGCGATATCAGATCTGAGTCTTGATCCCTTTTTAAAGATGGGCGTAATGTTGGCTATCTTCCAGTCCTCCGGGATCATGCCTGTTTTCAGGGATAGATTGCAAATTTGCTGCAGTAGTTCCGTTATCTCCTCCTTTAATTCCTTCAGAACCCTTGGATGGATTCCGTCCGGACCCGGGGATTTGTCAGTTTTTAGTTTTTCTATCTGCCTGCGTACATCTTCAAGGCTCACTTCCATGGATGTTAATTTTTCTGCTTGATTTCCATTGAAGAATTGCTCAGGATCTGGTATGTTGTATGTGTCTTCTTTGGAAATACAGATGAAAAGAACATGTTAAGTCTTTCTGCCACTTCTTTCTCCTCCATAACCACTCCCTTCCTGCCTCCATTGTCCAGCGGTCCCACTTCTTCCCTAGCCGGTTGCTTCCCTTTAACATATCTAAAGAACGGTTTGAAATTTTGTGCTTCTCTGGCTAGTCTTTCTTCATACTCTCTTTTGGCTTTTCGAACCACTCGGTGACATTCTTTTTGATACTTCCTGTGCTCTTTCCAGTTCCCCTCAGTTTTGTTCTTTTTCCATTTCCTGAATGAGTTTTTCTTATTGCCTATCGCTTCCTTCACTATTTTAGTTATCCACGCCGGGTCTTTTGTTAGACTCTTTTTGCACCCCTTTCTGAATCTGGGGATATACAGATTTTGTGCCTCGCTCACCGTGTTCTTGAGAAAAGACCAGGCATGTTATACCGTTTGCCATTTTTTGGAAGTGTTCCTAAGTTTGTTTCTTACCATTTCCCTCATTGCTTCGTAGATTCCTTTCCTGAAGTTGAAAGTTGTTGCTAAGGTTCTCTTTCCTTTCGGTATTCCTACCTCAACCTTGAACTTGATCATGTTATGATTGCTGTTTCCCAACGGTCCCACTACCTCTACTTCCTTTGCAGGTCCCCTTTAACCCATTTAGGACTAGATCCAGAGTGGCATTTCCTCTCGTTGGATCTCTAACAAGCTGCTCCATGAAACAATCTTGTATAGCCTCCAGGAATTCTGTCTCCCTTGCGCATTTTGAGCTTCCAAGACTCCAGTCTATCCTGGTGTAGTTGAAGTCTCCCATAATAACCGTGTTACCGCTTTTGCATTCTTGCTTCATCTCAGCTTTCATTTCTTCATCGATATCTCCGGTTTGCCCGGGTGGACGATAGTATAGGCCCATCTTTATTTCAGGCCCTTTCCTTCCCGGTATTTTAACCCATAGCGATTCCAGCTTGTTGGTCGTCTCTGCTGTGTCCATTTTTGTCGATTGTATGCTTTCTTTTATGTATAGAGCTATTCTACCTCCTTTCTGTCCTGACCTATCCTGGTGATAGAGCTTGTACCATGGCAGTGCTGTATCCCATTTCTTTTCTTCATTCCACCACGTTTCAGAGACTCCAATTATGTCTATGTCCTCTGCATTGGCCATGGCTTCTAATTCCCCCATTTTGCTTCTTAGGCTCCTTGCATTAGTATATATGCAATTCTTGTTTTGCATTAGTATATATGCAATTTTTGTTTTCATTTCCTTTCCCAGTGCTTCAGTCTTTAGTTTCTTCTCTTTTGTTACATTCCTTCTAACCTCCTCTTCTGGGTTAGTTGACTCCTGTAATTTGTCCCTTGTTTCTTCCCAGCCTTTTTTCCCCTCGGTAACTTCACGGGATACCTTCTTCCGAATCGTCGACACTTGGTCGACTGTCGGCTTTCCCCTTCTTCTTAGTTTAAAGCCTGTTCTATTGCTCTCCTGACGTTGTTTGCTAGAAGTCTTGTTCCCGCCGCGCTCAAATGCAGTCCATCTCTCCTGTAGAGCTTGCTGTTGCCCCAGAACGTTGTCCAGTTCCTCACGAAGTGGAACCCTTCTTCCTCACACCATCTCCTCATCCAAGCATTTATTGATTGTAGTTCCTCCTGCCTTTTCACATCTGCCCTCGGTACTGGTAGGATCTCTGAGAATGCTATCTTCTGGGTCCTCATCTTCAGCTTCCTTCCCAGAATCTTGAACTGTTCTATCAGCGTGCTTCTTCTGTAGTCTCTCCTGCTGACATCATTCGTCCAGATGTGGATCATTACTGTGGTCTCTTCCATCTCCGCTCCTTCCAGGATCTTTCCAATTTTGTCCACAATGTCCTTGGTTCTCGCTCCTGGGAGGCAGGTCACCAGTTGATCCTCTCTCCCTCATGCTATGTGGCTGTCCACATGCCTCAGGATAGATCGCTGACTTTCCCTTCTTTAGGTTTCGCTTCGGTCTCAGGTCAATGTCCTCGGTGTGCTTCGCTGCTTCCTCTCCTAGGCATCGACTAGCCATTTTCTCCCCCTCGTGCGATGTTCCTCTGTAGGTGTCTTCTATGAGGTCATCTGCTTCTTGTTCTCCCTTCCATGTTGGTGTTGGTGTAACTTCATCGTTCATCTGAAGTTTGTTTTCTTCCACTCTCCTCCTGTAGGCTTCCTCAATGAATTTCTCGAGTTCCCTGACCTCCTCCTCAATGTGTCTCTCATTCATGAAGTCTATAGCTGTCCTGATTGGATCCTCTGTAGTGTGAAGTACTTCTAGCTCCTGTATCTTGTCCTCTAGTCGCTTTACTTCCTTCTTCAAGCTTTCCAGCTCCTGGCACCGACCGAGGGGAGGTAGTCATACATATGACAGTCTGTGCAGAACACTGGAAAGCTCATCTTCAGGTTTCCCTCTGCTTCCATTGTCATAGTAACATAGTAGATGATGGCAGATAAAGACCCGAATGGTCCATCCAGTCTGCCCAACCTGATTCAATTTAAATTTTTTTATTTTATTTTTTTTCTTCTTAGCTATTTCTGGGCGAGAATCCAAAGCTTTACCCGGTACTATGCTTAGGTTCCAACTGCCGAAATCTCTGTTAAGACTTATTCCAGCCCATCTACACCCTCCCAGCCATTGAAGCCCTCCCCTGCCCATCCTCCACCAAACGGCCATACACAGACACAGACCGTACAAGTCTGCCCAGTAACTGGCCTAGTTCAATATTTAATATTATTTTCTGATTCTAAATCTTCTGTGTTCATCCCACGCTTCTTTGAACTCAGTCACAGTTTTACTCTCCACCACCTCTCTCGGGAGCGCATTCCAGGCATCCACCACCCTCTCCGTAAAGTAGAATTTCCTAACATTGCCCCTGAATCTACCACCCCTCAACCTCAAATTATGTCCTCTGGTTTTACCATTTTCCTTTCTCTGGAAAAGATTTTGTTCTACATTAATACCCTTTAAGTATTTGAACGTCTGAATCATATCTCCCCTGTCTCTCCTTTCCTCTAGGGTATACATATTCAGGGCTTCCAGTCTCTCCTCATACGTCTTCTGGCGCAAGCCTCCTATCATTTTCGTCGCCCTCCTCTGGACCGCCTCAAGTCTTCTTACGTCTTTCGCCAGATACGGTCTCCAAAACTGAACACAATACTCCAAGTGGGGCCTCACCAATGACCTGTACAGGGGCATCAACACCTTCTTCCTTCTACTGACTACGCCTCTCTTTATACAGCCCAGAATCCTTCTGGCAGCAGCCACTACCTTGTCACACTGTTTTTTCGCCTTTAGATCTTCGGACACTATCACCCCAAGGTCCCTCTCCCCATCCGTGCATATCAGCTTCTCTCCTCCCAGCATATACGGTTCCTTCCTATTATTAATCCCCAAATGCATTACTCTGCATTTCTTTGCATTGAATTTTAGTTGCCAGGCATTAGACCATTCCTCTAACTTTTGCAGATCCTTTTTCATATTTTCCACTCCCTCTACTCCGTCTACTCTGTTACAAATCTTGGTATCATCTGCAAAAAGGCACAGTTTTCCTTCTAACCCTTCAGCAATGTCACTTACATACATATTGAACAGGATTGGCCCCAGCACCGAACCCTGAGGGACTCCACTAGTCACCTTTCCTTCCTTCGAGCGACTTCCATTAACCACCACCCTCTGGCGTCTGTCCGACAGCCAGTTTCTGACCCAGTTCACCACTTTGGGTCCTAACTTCAGCCCTTCAAGTTTGTTCAACAGCCTCCTATGAGGAACTGTATCAAAGGCTTTGCTGAAATCCAAGTAAATTACATCTAGCATATGTCCTCGATCCAGCTCTCTGGTCACCCAATCAAAAAATTCAATCAGGTTCGTTTGGCACGATTTACCTTTGGTAAAGCCATGTTGCCTCGGATCCTGTAACCCATTAGATTCAAGGAAATACACTATCCTTTCTTTCAGCAACACTTCCATTATTTTTCCAACAACTGAAGTGAGGCTCACCGGCCTGTAGTTTCCTGCTTCATCCCTGTGACCACTTTTATGAATAGGGACCACATCCGCTCTCCTCCAATCCCCAGGAATCACTCCCGTCTCCAGAGATTTGTTGAACAAGTCTTTAATAGGACTTGCCAGAACCTCTCTGAGCTCCCTTAGTATCCTGGGATGGATCCCGTCTGGTCCCATCGCTTTGTCCACCTTCAGTTTTTCAAGTTGCTCATAAACACCCTCCTCCGTGAACGGCGCAGAATCTACTCCATTTTCTCGTGTAACTTTGCCAGACAATCTCGGTCCTTCTCTAGGATTTTCTTCTGTGAACACAGAACAGAAGTATTTGTTTAGCACATTTGCTTTCTCCTCATCACTCTCCACATATTTGTTCCCAGCATCTTTTAGCCTAGCAATTCCATTTTTTATCTTCCTCCTTTCACTAATATATCTGAAAAAATTTTTATCTCCCTGTTTTACATTTTTAGCCATTTGTTCTTCCGCCTGTGCCTTCGCCAAACGTATCTCTCTCTTGGCTTCTTTCAGTTTCACCCTGTAGTCCTTTCTGCTCTCCTCTTCTTGGGTTTTTTATATTTCATGATTTCATGAACGCCAACTCTTTCGCCTTTATTTTCTCAGCCACTAGGTTGGAGAACCATATCGGCTTTCTTTTTCTCTTGTTTTTATTGATTTTCTTCACATAAAGGTCCGTAGCCATTTTTATCGCTCCTTTCAGCTTAGACCACTGTCTTTCCACTTCTCTTATGTCCTCCCATCCTAACAGCTCTTTCTTCAGGTACTTTCCCATTGCATTAAAGTCCGTACGTTTGAAATCTAGGACTTAAGTATCGTGCGGCCGCTCTCCACTTTAGCCGTTATATCAAACCAAACCGTTTGATGATCGCTACTACCCAGGTGAGCACCTACTCGAACATTAGAGATACTCTCTCCATTTGTGAGGACCAGATCCAATATCGCTTTTTCCCTTGTGGGTTCCGTCACCATTTGTTTGAGCAGAGCCTCTTGAAAGGCATCCACAATCTCCCTACTTCTTTCCGATTCCGCAGACGGAACATTCCAGTCCGCATCCGGCAGGTTGAAATCTCCCAACAGCAGAACCTCCTCTTTCCTTCCAAACTTTTGGATATCCACAATCAGATCCTTATCAATTTGCTGCGATTGAGTCGGAGGTCTGTAGACTACACCCACGTAGATAGAAGTTCCATCTTCTCTTTTCAGAGCAATCCATATCGCTTCTTCCTCTCCCCAGGTCCCTTGCATTTCGGTCACTTGGATATTGATCTTTACATAGAGAGCTACTCCTCCACCTTTATGACCATCTCTGTCCTTCCTAAAAAGATTATATCCCGGTATGTTTGCATCCCATCCATGTGATTCACTGAACCATGTCTCTGTGATAGCAACAATATCTAGATCTGCCTCTAATATCAGGGCTTGCAGATCATGAACTTTGTTGCTTAGACTGCGAGCATTTGTGGTCATCGCTTTCCAGCTATTTTTCAGCGATAATTTCCTTTTTCGTATGGATTTTTGTGTCGTTTCACTTTCCGTTGCAATACTAAGAAATGAGTTGCTGATATTGCTTATGTTGCAGCCTTTACTACTATCACATCTTTTCTTTTGCCGGGGGTGGTCTCTATAATTGTCCTTCGTACATACACCACCCTCACCTTCTAGTTTAAATGCCTAGAAAAATATTGTCTAAATTTCTCTGCAAGGTTTCTTTTTCCTGCTGTAGTAATATGTAGCCCATCAGTGCAATATAGCTTCTTGTCCTTCCATGTATTTCCCCATCCTCCTATGTACCTGAAGCCTTCTTGATGACACCAGGCTCTGAGCCATCTATTAAAGTCCTCTGTGTTTTTCACTCTTTGCTCTCCTTTTCCATATGCAGGCAGTATTTCAGAAAAAGCTAAAGTCTTTACAAAAGGTTTCACGCCCTCACCAAGCTCCCGAAAAGCTTTCTGTGCTGCAAGTGTGGAGTTGTTGGCCAGGTCATTTGTTCCCAGATGGATAACAACATCAGTGTTAAAATCCTTAGTTTCTTCCTTAATTATAGTCAGTATTTGCCTGGAACTCCTGGTAGCTGAGGATCATTGAAGACATTTCACTATTTTGGTCTCCTCGCCCTGTGTTCCAAGGTTAATGCCTCTGATGATGGAATCCCCTAACAGTAATAGTTTTCTGTTTTTGGCTTTTTTATTTGTACTTAGGGTGCGCTTGTTCTCTTGAGTTACCTTCATTGGTTCCAGTCCCACCTCCCTTCTGTTTTCCTGAGTATCGCAGTGCACTAGTGGAGCGAAGGAATTTTGTCGTTCTCTCACTATCTCTCTGCCTGCTGCTGGTGTCCTCTCTCTCTCTGCCTGCTGCTGGTGTCCTCTCTCTCGCTCTCTCTCTGCCTGCTGCTGGTGTCCTCTCTCTCTCTCTCTGCCTGCTGCTGGTGTCCTCTCTCTCTCTCTCTGCCTGCTGCTGGTGTCCTCTCTCTCGCTCTCTCTCTGCCTGCTGCTGGTGTCCTCTCTCTCTCTCTCTGCCTGCTGCTGGTGTCCTCTCTCTCTCTGCCTGCTGCTGGTGTCCCCTCTCACTCTCTCTCTCTCTGCCTGCTGCTGGTGTCCTCTCTCTCTCTCTCTCTGCCTGCTGCTGGTGTCCTCTCTCTCTCTCTCTGCCTGCTGATGGTGTCCCCTCTCACTCTCTCTCTCTCTGCCTGCTGCTGGTGTCCTCTCTCTCTCTCTCTCTCTCTGCCTGCTGCTGGTGTCCTCTCTCTCTCTCTCTGCCTGCTGCTAGTGTCCTCTCTCTCTATCTCTTTGCCTGCTGCTGGTGTCCTCTCTCTCTCTCTCTCTCTCTCTCTCTCTCTGCCTGCTGCTGGTGTCCTCTCTCTCTCTCTGCCTGCTGCTGGTGTCCTCTCTCTCTCTCTCTCTCTCTGCCTGCTGCTAGTGTCCTCTCTCTCTCTCTCTCTGCCTGCTGCTGGTGTCCTCTCTCTCTCTCTCTCTCTCTCTGCCTGCTGCTGGTGTCCTCTCTCTCTCTCTGCCTGCTGCTGGTGTCCTCTCTCTCTCTCTCTCTCTCTGCCTGCTGCTGGTGACCTCTCTCTCTCTCTCTCTCTGCCTGCTTGCTGTCCTTCTCTGGTGTCCTTGGGTGTAGTGACTTGGCCCTTCTTGAGGCCCTTCGCAAAGGCGCTCTTACTAAGGCTGTGCTCCGTTGGCTCTTCCCCTTTTAAGGGGGAGCTTCGAGTCTGCTTCAAGTGATGTCAGGGAGTGGGAGGAGCTACCTCTCGCCTCAGCCCCTCACACTCTGCCTTTTCTCTGCTCCCTCGTGCCTTCTTCGGTGGATTTTCTCCTCTCTCCCTCCTCTGCCCGACTTCACCTGCCTGCCCCAAACTCTGGCAAGCTGGATCTTCAGAATCTGTGCAGCGTTGGCTCCTCCCCTTTTAAGGGAGAGCTTCGAGTCTGCTTCGGATGATGTCAGGGAGTGGGCGGAGCTACTTCTCACCTCAGCCGCTCACCCTCTGCTTTTTCTCTGCTCCCTCGTGCCTTCTTCGGTGGATTTTCTCTTCTCTTGCTCCTCTGCCTGACTTCACCTGCCTGCCCCAAACTCAGGCAAGCTGGAAAGCTGGATCTTCAGAAGCTGTGCAGCATTGGCTCCTCCCCTTTTAAGGGGGGGCTTCGAGTCTGCTTCGGGTGATGTCAAGGAGTGGGCGGAGCTACCTCTCGCCTCAGCCCCTCACCCTCTGCCTTCTCTCTGCTCCCTCGTGCCTTCTTCGGTGGATTTTCTCCTCTCTCCCTCCTCTGCCCGACTTCACCTGCCTGCCCCAAACTCAGGCAAGCTGGCAAGCTGGATCTTCAGAATCTGTGCAGCGTTGGCTCCTCCCCTTTTAAGGGAGAGCTTCGAGTCTGCTTCGGATGATGTCAGGGAGTGGGCGGAGCTACCTCTCGCCTCAGCCACTCACCCTCTGCTTTTTCACTGCTCCTTCGTGCCTTCTTCGGTGGATTTTCTCTTCTCTCGCTCCTCTGCCCGATTTCACCTGCCTGCCCCAAACTCAGGCAAGCTGGAAAGCTGGATCTTCAGAAGCTGTGCAGCGTTGGCTCCTCCCCTTTTAAGGGGGAGCTTCGAGTCTGCTTCGGGTGATGTCAGGGAGTGGGCGGAGCTACCTCTCGCCTCAGCCCCTCACCCTCTGCCTTCTCTCTGCTCCCTCGTGCCTTCTTCGGTGGATTTTCTCCTCTCTCCCTCCTCTGCCCAACTAAACCTGCCTGCCCCAAACTCAGGACTACTAGATGCTTTTGGATATGGGTTAGGGAACTTTTCATGGCCCTTGAAGACCCTTTAATGACCAGCATTTGGAGTGTCAGTATTCCCTCTAACTGTAACCACCACTCTGGCATCCTATTTTCTGTCCTGATTGTTTAGATTGTAAACTCATTTAAGCAGGGACTGTCTCCTTTGTGACTCTGCACAGCGCTGCGTATGTCTGCTAGTGCTCTAGAAATAATTAATAGTAATCAGTGTCGTAGTAAGGCGAGGCGGTCCTCCTCGGGTACTGTCATGGTGAGGGCACAGGTATCCGTCCTCCTCTCCACCCTGTTCCTTCCCCACCCCCCACTGGCGTGCAACTTCCCTTCCCCCATATCTCTGTAATGTTCCTGGCACGAGCAGCAGCCCCCAACCTGCTGTCATGCAGGCGTCAGCTCTTCCTCTGATGTCACTTCGTGGACCCGCACCTGACGCGACAGCAGGTTGGAGGTTGCTGCTCGTGCCAGGAACATTATAGAGGTACGGGGGAAGAGAAGCAGTGCGTGCATGGCAGGAGGGGTCGGGGAAGGAGCATGTGGAGGTAGTGGGTGGAGAAGGGGGTGGGGGAGGTGTACCACCACCCCGGGCGTCTCTCACCCTCACTACACCACTGATAGTCGTAGTACTATATGCAAAAGTGTGTTAATGCTCTTGTTTAAAATTAATTACACCTTATGAGGTACATTTAACGTCTCTGTAACAGTGCGCCCTTCAAATTATATAACACAGCCTAGTAAATAGGACATTTAATATTATGAAATCAAATTTGAGCAACCAAAATTACCATCTTACGTTGCTATGATATTAATGACAATACCGGATATTGTCAGTCAAAAGATGTTGATACAAGCACACAATAAGAAACATAACCAGGAAATGAAAGTGAAACCTTGTCATTCCTACATACATATACCCAGAAACACTAAATACTATAAAAGAATCAAAGGACAATGACTGAACTTCAATATAAGAATAACAGGGAGTAATACATTTTTGCCCTGAGCCTGACAAAAAGAATCTTTAATTAATCTGTTACCAAAAGTAGTAGGCAGGTAGTGACTAGAAAAACTCTCAAAGGAATGTGGAAATGTAGGACTTTATATACATGTAATAATATATAAGGGAGCAAACTTAATGTTTCCAACAATGTTGCATTAGATAATAAGTTTGCTAATGATGAGTTGCACTAAAGGATAAACCGGGAAAGTAATTAGTATCAAATGGCAAGCCTCAAAACCAGAAAACAGATTACATAATAGTTCACTACTGGGATCAGAAGCCCAGCTGATAACATTGGCTTGCTCTTAACAGTCAGGAAAAACAGAACAGTAAAAGAACTCCTATAAAATCCCAGACTCCATCATTCCAAATCAGAATCCCTTATGCAAATCATCTGTAGTTTAAGAAAATCAATAATAATAAAATCCTAAGCGTGCATGCGCACTTAGGGTTTCTTGATCCCTGCCGCCGTGTTTTCTGTTCCCTGGCCGAATTCTATTATAGAACAAGGCGGCAGGGAACACTCCGGAGCTTCCCCCATCCAGCCCTCACTCACAAACCGCTGCCGATGCCTTCAAAGGAGCCTGGTGAGGATTGCGGCGGCTGTAGCAAACTTTGCAGGCCGCACAGCACCTCGGTAGCACGTTTCCTCTGATGTACGCGATCGCATCAGAGGGAACGTGCTATCGAAATACAGAGCGGCCTGCGAGGTTCGCAAAAGCAGGCCGCGATCCTCACCAGGCTGCAAACGACCATGCTGGACCGGGGGAGCAGGGAAGAGTGACAGGGGGAACAGGGAAGAGGTGCTACTGGACTGGGGGAGCAAGGAATAGGGACAGGGGGAGCAGGGAAGAGGTGCTGCTGGACCGGGGGAGCAGGGAAGAGGGACAGGGGGAGCAGGGAAGAAGTGCTGCTGGACCGGGGGAGAATGGAAGAGGTGCTGCTGGACCGGGGGAGCAAGGAAAAGGGACAGGGGAGCAAAACATGGGGGAGCAGGTAAGGGGTGCTGCTGGACTGGAGGAGCAGGGAAGAGGGACAGGGGGAGCAGGGAAGAGGTGCTGCTGGACCGGTGGAGCAGGGAAGAGGTGCTGCTGGACCGGGGGAACAAGGAAGAGGGACAGGGGGAACAGGGAAGAGGTGCTGCTGGACCAGGGGAGCAGGGAAGAGGGACAATGGGAGCAGGGAAGAGGTGCTGCTGGACTGGGGGAGCAAGAAAGAGGGACAGAAGGAGCAGGGAATAGCTGCTGCTGGACAGGGGGAGCAGGGAACAGGGACAGGGGGAGCATGGAAGAGGTGCTGCTGGACGGGGCAGCAGGGAAGAGGTGCTGCTGGACGGGGGAGCAGGAAAGAGGGACAGGGGGAACACGGAAGAGGTGCTGCTGCATATGGAAGTGGGGTGGGGGAGGGAAATGCTGCTGCTGCTACACAGGGAAATGGAGGGGGAGGGTATGCTGCTGCTACTACTTCACAGGGAAGTGGGGTGGGGAGGGAAATGCTGCTGGTGAGAAAACGGAGCTAAGGCTGAAAGGGAAAATATGTGAGAAGGGGACTGGGGGGAGTAAAAATGGGTTTGGAGCTGGAGCTGCGGCTGAAAATAGGGGACATGTAAGGGAAGGAGGCTTTACAAGCACCCGTTAATGTAACGGGCTTAAACACTAGTGTCAATATATACCTCTTGGGCAAAACTAAGCACTTATCTTAAATGTTAAAGTCAAGATTTTCAGTCGAGTTGATGAACCTTCACATCCAATCCAACGTACAGTGGTATCTTGGTTTACGAGTGCACCGGTTTGCGAGTGTTTTGCAAAACAAGCAAAACATTTGCAAAATCGGTGCCTCGCAAACCGAGCTTGCCTCGATGTACGAGCACCTCCCCCCGCAATCAGGCACCCCCTGCGCAATCCAGCACCTCCCCCCCCGCTCACATCACCCCCCCCGATCCGACATCCTCCCCGTACCCATCACCCACCCGAACACATCACTTACCCCCATCTGGCACCCAGCACCGGCACCAACGCATAGGACATGCTGGTGCCGGTGCCCGAAGATCTGTCCTCCTGTTCGCTAGGCCTTAGTTCCTGCTCTCTCCGAGATTCTCGGGATGGGTATGGGGAGAATGTTGGATCGCGGCGGGGGGGGGGGGGGGGGCGATGTGAGCAGGGGGTGGCGGATCGCGGGGGTGATGGCAGATCACGCAGTGGGGGCCTTTGTGAGTGGGGGGGAGCAATGCCGGTTCTTGGGGGGGGGTAGAGCAGTGCCACTGGCCTCGAAGGGGGAGGGAACGAATCAAGCGAGTTTCCCTTACTTTCTATGGGGAAACTCGCTTTGATATACGAGTAATTTGGTTTACGAGCATGCTTCTGGAACTAATTATGCTCATAAACCAAGGTACCACTGTAGCTTATTTTCATCAGTCCACACATCCAGCCATAGAGGAAAACAATTATCGACAAGGGCCCCTTGTTTCATGGCTTCCCGTCACTTCCCCCGCGATCCTGCCTCTGATATCAGAGGAGGGGCGTGTCTGCGGCAGAGGAAACAGAACGTAAGTTTCTAGCTGGTCTATATGGGATCAAAAGATTAGCTAAATATTCTGGTTGCCCTGTCCGTAATGCTTTGAAAGTTAGAGTCAAAGCTTTATTCATTAATCATGACTTTATGTGAAGCCAATGAAAATCTTTCAGGAGCAGAGTGACGTGGTCATATCTACGGGCATTTGTTAATACTCTAATGGCAGTATTTTGATAGTCTAAGTTTTTTATACAGTTATTTTCAGAAGACCAGTGTAAGTAATATTGCAGTAATCCAACTTTGAGATAACCAAAGTGTGTATCAAAGACTCACAACAAGTTTTGTCTATGCAAGGTTCCATTGTATAAAATGAGACCTGTGCTAACACTACAAATTAATGGTAAAATAATGTCAGATCACATTGATAATCAT
Source organism: Geotrypetes seraphini (assembly GCF_902459505.1). Taxonomy (NCBI): domain Eukaryota; kingdom Metazoa; phylum Chordata; class Amphibia; order Gymnophiona; family Dermophiidae; genus Geotrypetes; species Geotrypetes seraphini. Next base: position 458,095,263 of record NC_047085.1, read on the forward strand.
GCCCCTTAATTGGTTAAGTCTTTTATTTCAGATAGGTCTCAAAATGTTTATGTTGATAACATCTTTTCTTATAGTTTCCCTTTTCTACAGATGTCCCCAAGATTCATCTTTATTTAATCGTTATCTTTCCCTCCAGTGGTGTACTGAGTGGGAGTGAATCGCCCCAGGTGCTGTCTTCGCAGGGATGCTGGTGTCTCTTCTCCTCTCTGCCCTCTTCTGCACACCTCTTTAAATTTTCACCAGCGCTTGATACATTCTCCCCCACCCCCCGAGGCCAGCGGCACTTCTCCCCCCCTGCTCGCAAAGGCCCCCCGTGCGAACCAGCCCCCCCACGCGAACCAGCACCCCCTGCCCAAGATTCTCGGTGAGAGGGAGAATTAGAAGGCCTTGAGCATGCACAGATGCATGCTCAAGGCCCGGCAGGAGCAGGAAGTTCTTCAAGCGGCACGTCACGTCCTGTGAGTTTCAAGTTGTTCGGGTGGGGGGGGGGGTGCCGGTTCGAGCAGGGGGGGGGGCTTTGCGTGCGGGGGGGGGGAACGATGCCGGTTCTCAGGAGGGGGGGTGCTCACAAATCGAGTCAAAAGTCGGTTTGCGAGACAAGTTTTGCGAGAATGTTTTGCTCGTCTTGCAAAACACTCGCAAATCGAGGTTTGACTGTATAGGTAGGCTCACAACAAAGTTAATTAGGAAGAGAGATTCATAAATAAGGTACTGATGCAAAAAAGGCAGAGTTTTGAAGAGGGGGATACAGACACTTCACCGCTTCTCTCTGAAGAGGGCCAAATGCTGCTCTCTTGTAGAGTTGGTGGATATAAAAAAAAAACTATGCCCGGGCGTGGGTGAAATGTTTTCTTCTGGTGTTGCTGCAAGCCAGAAAATAACATTTCATCCACGCCCGGGCGTAGGTTTTTTTTATATCCACAAACTCTAGAAGAGACCACACTGGGAACCCTGAGGAAGACTATCAGGTTGAAACATGGACCTTGTTGGATCCTCTTCATAATTTCAAGTTGTGGATATTCTTATCGGTTCTTTTACCAATAAAGTCTACATCAGTAACATTGGTTTCCACAACCTTTTGTTTTGGATTTTTTTTATCTGTGGATTTTACAGGTAACCCTTTGGTTGATTCTGTGAGCAGAAGTATCACAATATTGTTGGTCTGATTTGACCAAGTCACTGTCCACATGTGTGATATACATTGTAATGAGGGGAATGTGGGGGTATCAGACTTGAACTGAGCTACAAGGAGCTGTTTGGGGAATTGAACCAAGTTTATCATGGTCTGAGGGTACAGTGACCTGCAGGGAGAAAAAAAGAGGAGGAGGACTAGCAATAATAATAAAGGACTCCCTAACCCTAAACATACTAGAAAAAACTTCCACCCCGCAAATGGACTTCCTAGCCTGTCATCTTACAAGCCCTACACTAAAAAACTCACTAAACTGCATGCTCTGCTATATAACACCAGGTAATTGGACAACAGTGAGACCGGAATTCGAAAACTTCATCTACCAAAACTCTCTAACAGCAGAATATAACCTCATCCTTGGAGACTTAAATCTTCACCTAGAAGACCCAGCCTCCACACCAGCAAAAAACTGTCTATCTTTTCTCAATGCCCTATCCTTCCAAATCCTAAACCCACAAACCACATATGAAAAAGGCCATCAACTAGACATTGCAGCATTCATGACCCACCAAACATCCACCCCAGCAATCCTAACTCCCAACGGAACCTGGTCCCCCCTCCCTCTGGTCAGACCACTACACATACAACTTCAACCTCAGCTGGACCAAGACCAAAACTACACCTCAATCCAAAAAAATAACATACACCTCACGCAAACATATCGAGCCAACCACTTTCTGGTCAAAATAGATGAAACAATCCAAGACTGCGACCCAATAGACTTCATCTCTCATTGGAAAAATCTATCAACCAACATCCTTGATGAACTAGCCCCACTACAAACCAAAACCAGACCCAGCAGGAGATCAGACCAATGGTTCGACAATGAACTGCTCCAACTCAAAAGACAGTGTAGAAGACTAGAAAGAAAATGGAGAAAAACAAACCTAGATCAAACTAAAATCGCTTGGAAAAAAATCAACAAACAATACAAACTTCTACTAAAGGACAAGAGAAAAACTCATTACACAAATCTTATAGGCACTGAAACCCAAGACACCAAAAATCTATTTAAAATCTTAAAAGACCTCACAGATACCAAACCCTACACAACCACTAATAATACCCCTCCCCCCTCAGCTACCCTCCTGGCAGAATACTTCAAGAACAAAATCACAAACGCCAGAGCCACCCTCAATGTTACCCCATCCCTCCTAAACATAATCACAACTCACCCCACAGACAAAAATTCAACTGCAGCAGACAGAACTTGGTCACATTTCCCCAATATACAATGGTCCAAACTCAACAATCTCTACAAAAAATACAGCCACGCCTCCTGTGACCTCAACCACTGCCCTTCATATCTCCTTACTACCTCCAGTGTAAAATTCCGTACTCTACTTCTACAATGGATTCAAAACACACTCAAAGACGGCATTTTTCCCTCGGTCCTCAGCGAAATCATCATCACCCCAATCCAAAAAGATCCAAAAGGTCCACCAGATCAACCATCCAACTTCAGACCTATTGCCTCAATACCACTATATGTCAAACTCACAGAAGGCCTAGTAGCCAAACTCCTCACCAACTATCTGGATGACCATAACCCCACCCCACCCCACCCCATGCAATCTGGCTTCAGAACAAACTTCAGCACAGAGACACTACTTGGCTCCCTCATGGATACAATCAGACAACAACTAAGCACAGGAAAAAAAATACTTCTCATACAACTGGATCTAACTGCAGCATTTGATCTAGTAGACCATAATATCCTTCTGCAAATATTGGATACAATAGGTATCTCAGACAAAGTATACTCTTGGTTTGAAGGTTTCCTAAAATCCAGAACCTACAGTGTAAAATCTAACAAACAAAAATCAAAACCTTGGTCAAACCCCTGCAGAGTACCATAGGGATCCCCACTATCCCCTACCCTCTTCAACCTATACACAGCCTCTCTCGGAACACATCTAGACAATCTAGGCATACCCACCTACAGTTACGCGGATGACATTACCATTCTCATACCCTATGATCAATCAAAGTCCTCCCTGACTAAAACACTACAACGAACACTAGACTCCATTACGACCTGGATGAAAGATCACAAACTTAAACTCAACCCAGACAAAACCAAATTCATTCTCTTTGAAAATGACAAAATCCAAACCATAGCCAACCTAGAACTCAACTCAATCAACTACCCCATCCAAACCACCATAAAACTACTAGGAATAACTATAGACAGATGCTGTACCATGCAACCGCAAATAAACAACACAATACAGAAATCCTTCGCTATCATGAGAAATCTCAGACAAATTCGGAAATTCTTTGAAAGAACACAATTCCAGCTTATAGTACAATCCCTAATCCTAGGACTACTGGACTATTGCAACATCCTCTACATCCCATGCCCAACCTTTATGACGAAACAACTGCAAACAATCCAAAATACAGCTTTAAGATTCATCTACTCATTGAGAAAACATGACCATATCACAGAAGCCTACATCAACTCACATTGGCTACCAATCCAAGAAAGAATACAATTCAAATTCTACTGCATGTTATTTAAAACTCTTAACGGAGACAGCCCGTCCTACCTGAACAACCGCCTCATCCCAGCATCCACAACCAGACACAGAAAAACACACTCCCCATTCATTCCCCCCCCCCCCGATCAAAGAAGTAAAACGATCAAAACTACACGACGGCCTCCTAGCCACTCAAGCAGCAAGACTGGACAACCGGATCTCCAACCTTCTGATGTCCACCCCAGACTACAAGACATTCAGAAAAGAACTAAAAACTATACTTTTCAAGAAATTCCTGAAACAGCCCTAACCTCACGTACTCTCAACAACACTAAAATAGACAAAGGATCTACCCTTTACTATCATAGCAAGGACAATTGTAGTTTATAAATCTTCTGTTAAGCCTCCCTGTTCTTAACTACCAAAGAAATATCAAAAGATCTATTCTCTACCACTTTAGCAAATCTATTGTTCTCCCATTGCAACCCTGTTTATAAATCTTTTGTAAGCCGCCTTGAACCGCAAGGTAATGGCGGAATAGAAATCCCTAATGTAATGTATTGTGCCACACCTGTACTCATGTAAAGGCTATTAGCAAAGTATCAAACAATGGCATACATATGGGGCTTATTTTCAAAGCACTTAGACACACAAAGTACCACAGTAAACTATGGAACTTTGTATGTCTAAGTGCTTTGAAAATACGCCTCATAGTATACTCTACATGAAGGGTAGACCTTGTAGGTATGAATGTAGTTTGGGGAGGGCAAATGGGGGCATTGCCTCCCAAAACAAGCTGCTTGACTGCTATTACACCTCCCCCCAACAGAATCGGGGACTTTCTTGCAGCACTACACTCTTGCCATCCTTGAGCCGCCAACAGCATCAGTGAAATCAACATGCTTCCTTCATTGGCGCTGGAAGCTTGCCCTCAGCAGTACCTCATCTTTGCAAGGCAGGAAATTTTAACAGAGGGAAAGTTTCCGGAGCCATAAAAGGCAGCGTGTTGACTTAACTGACACTGCCCATGGCCCGAATATGGAAAGAGTCCAGTGTTGCAGGGAAATAATGGATTTTGGGGAGAGGGACTAAATGAAATGCAGCACCAAGAGATTGAGAAGGGAGAAAAGAGAGAGGTGCCAGGGAAAGGAAATGGCAGGGGAAGAAGAGGATAGGAAAGAGATGCCAGGCCATTGGAGGGGTTAGGGGAGGGAAGGGAAGGGAAGCAGAGAGAGATGGCAGACCATGGTAGTTGGTAGTGGGAAGAGAGGGGGGAAAGGATGGAAACATGCCAGACCAGGGAAGGAAGATAAAGGAAAAGAATGGAAAGGAGGGGAGAGAGATGCAAACCACAGGGGGAGGGGAAGGGAAGGCAGAGAGATGCCAGACCAAGGGTGTAAGGGAGAGAGGGATAAGAGAGCTCAGAGGAGAGGATGGGGAAGTGAGAGTGAGAAATGCTGGATCCACATGGAAAGGGAGAAGAGAGAGGCTGGGGTGGAGGGTAGGTGATTGGAGAGTGAGAAAAGAGAGAGATTAGATGAATGCATGGGGAAGATAATTGGAGAGATACTGGAACTAGGAAAATAGAGAGACAGGGTAAAGAGTCATAGATTTCATATGCAGACTCTCTGTGGTATAACCCCATTTTGAGAGAGAGAAAGAGCTGGCATATCATGGTGATGGGGCAGGGGGCAGGGGAAAGATAGGATTATGTATGAAAAAGGGAAGAGAGGAAGAAAGGCTAGACAGAGGAAGGAGAAGGGACACAGAGGGAAGGTGCAGGACAAGGCAGATGGGGACATGGAATGGCAGTAGATATGGAGGTAAAAGAAATACTGAATGGGCAGGAGACCCTGGAAAGGGCAGATGTGATGGAGGAGGGTAGAAGAGAAGAGGAAGAAAGTAGAAGATTAATGGTACTAGGAGAGAGACAAAAGCCAACAGATCAGAAGATGAATGGGGAGAAGGGGAACAGAGCAAAAGGTAGAAGGGACTGGAAGAGAGAAAGGGAAAAAAGCAAAGGATGAATGGGACTTATTTATGAGTGGAAGTATGTTAATGGGTTGGGAGAATGAATGAGGGTGTGACATGAGGGGTAACAGAATAGGGATGAAGTGTGGAGAAAGGTTGAGATGTAATGTGAATGATCTAGAAGAATGGAGAAGATGAGAGACATTGAAAAGGGATAGGGATTCTGGAAAAGATACGCATGAAAGGAAGGGGATGGATCTCCCAAGGGACTGTGTGAGGGAAGAAAAAGGTTAAAAGTATGGTGAAATAGAGGCAACAGGATATGATGTATAGAACAACATCCTGAAGTCAAGGGAATGAAGGAAAGAGAGGATGATCAGAGACAGTGGAGAAGGGAGATATGGTAGAGAATTTAAGTTCTTACATGGAATAAATGTGCATGAGGCGAGTCTCATTTGAAATGAAGTTCGGGAATAAGAGAGTATAGGATGAAGTTAAGAGGTGATAGGCTCAGGAGTAATCTAAGGAAATATTTTTTTCCAGAAAGGGTGGTAGATGCATGGAATAGTCTCTTGATAGAGGTGGTGGAGACAAAGACTGTGTCTGAATTCAAGAAAGCAAGGGACAGGCACATGGGATCTCTTAAGGAGAGGAGGAGTTAGTGGATACTGCAGATGGGCAGACTGGATGAGTCACTTGGTCTTTATCTGCTGGCATGTTTCTCTGTGAGTATAAATGATGGAAAGGGGAACTGAAGAGGGTGATAGGAAACTCTGCGAAAAGAAAGGCAGACAGATAGGCAAAGGAATGGCTGGAGAAGGGATAAGAAGGAGATGAGGAAAAGCTGGTAGGCAGAAAAGAGGTGAATAGAAACTAGACTTGAGGGTAAGAGGGAGAATAAAGGGTAGAAAGTCTTAAAGATGAATTTAGAAACAGAAGAGAAAAGTGAGCAAAGAAACATGACAAAGTAACATCTTCTTAGCCTGCCTATGGCATTTCTGATGTTGATTCCACTGAGCACACATTTATATTTATCTTTTTTAAATCCCCTATTATCAGGCTCACTTTGTTTGAGAGTAAAAGCAGTCAAAGTTCACTGTGCAGGGATAACAGATCTCAAGTGTCTGCAGTCAAACCTCAGGGCAAATCATAAGGAAGGACTTAGTATGCAGACTATCACTGATCATATGTTAACCCAGACAAACAATTCAAGTGAACAATTTTGACTGTTGATATTTAGATGTTTATATCTCCAAAAACAATTTTTTCTGCTTTTACTACTTATTTCTTAAGTTATTTTTAAATTAAAGAGATACTTAGCTTGGGTCAAACATCTCAACCCAGCCCCATATGTCTGGGTTAACATATGATCAATGATAGTCTGCATACAAGTCCTTCCTTATGATTTGTCCTGAGGTTTGACTGCAGACACTTGAGATCTGTTATCCCTGCACAGTGAACTTTGACTGCTTTTACTCTTAAACAGTGAGCCTGATAATAGGGGATTTAGTGTGTTTTACACAATACTTTGAAGAGTGTATTTATCTTTTTTGTCATTTTTCTATGCATGTTTTTGAATCTACTTGAATTCTCTTGTTTTGTGATTATATTGTTTTGAAAATTAAGGGCTCCTTTTACTAAGGTGCGCTAGCGTTTTTAGCACGCGTTAACCACGCACTCAATGAAAAATACTAATGCAAGCTCTATGGACGTGTTAGCGTTTAGCGCGTGCGGCATTGTAGTGCACGCTAAACCACTAGCGCACCTTAGTAAAAGGAATCCCTAAGTTATATACAAAATGATGTATTAAAATAGCCCAATGTTGTTTATGATGTTGTCTATGTAATATATCTATGTACATGTCTATGTAATGTAAAGTTGTATAAGAAAAGTTTATCGATTTGCACAAAACATAGAATATAGAGCACAAGCACTTAAAAAAAAAAAAACAACTAAGGTCTGATGATGAATATAAGCCAGAAAGAGAAACAAGCCTTCAAATAATTTGGCTGGTGGTTGGCTGGAACTGAAGACCATAGAGGAACTTAGAAAGGTATTATAAGAAAAAAAGATCACTTAGAAATTAGGCACTTTGAAGTTTATTATATGCCGTTATGGATTGATGGTGCATTTTACAAAATGTGCATTTATCAATTTGTGTATTTTAGCAGAGTGTGAAAAAAATGTTTTTACTAGAATTGTACTACTTAAAGAGTCTGCCTTTCTTTTCTGGAGGGGAAGGGGGTTTCCTTTTCAGTTTTTGCCTGCTTGTTTTTATGTGATTCTGTATGAGGCAAGAGAATGGAATACATGGGTGCATGCAAATATTTTTCTACGTGAGCAAAAATTTCTAAAAAACAGACTTGCAAGTATTTTTGTGAGCGATCATGTAAAATCTTTGAGTGACACTGTTAGAACGTATGAGCAAATTGCTCATGTGCTCTGCTTAGAGGGAACATAGCTGCAGGTCGAGCGGTTCCCTGGAGTGGCCTTAAAGTGTGGAACTAAAAATAAACAACTGGGTAAGATTTCTTCTTTACAACTCAGTCTTTTATTTTCCTCCTTTCCCTCATCTGAGAGTAGCCCATACAAGAGGAAATATTCTAAGGCTATTGAACATGTCTATATTGTTTCCAAGTTTATTTAAAATTTTCTATCCCACCCTAGGGGGAGCCTTCAGGGCGGCTTAGGTACAAATTATAATAACAGTACAATGTAAAAATAGAAACCGGCATAGTACATAAAATTAAGGTTCAGGGAACAGAAATACAAAAAACTATAGCAAAATAAAGAAAAGAAATAACATTAGGGACATTCTTCTGTTTTCCAAGATACCAGCAGCACTACTCATTAAACCTGATAATATGTATTGGAAAAAAGGTATGTTTTCAGATTTTACTTGAACTTGTCAATGGAAGTTATTGATTTAAATGTCAAAGGTATGGAATTCTAATACTTCAGGCCATTGACAGAGAAAATAGCTTCTTTGACCTGTTCATGGACTATTTCTTTATGCGATGGAATTATAAGCAATTGCTAATTCATAGATCTTAAACTTCTCCCAGATATATCTGGGCTCAATAAACACATACCCAGTTCACATTACCCCTTCCCTTGGGCTCCAAATACTGTCCGGTGCTCCAACCACAAAAAAAAAAGAAAAAGCCAAACATTTAGGAAAACTAGTGCAGTTTGTTTTATTTGGTAGCAAAAATGAAAAATTTCCAGCATTCAAGTAGTTTCTACAACTGAAAATCTTTAGCAAAACTCTTTGCATCTTCCTGGGTCTGTTGGCTCCCAGGTATTTTGTAACAATGGCCAGACCTTTTGGACTTGGGATTCTCTCCTCAAAAGGGGTAAGAGCAAGGCTATGAGGCTTTTCCTATATTGGACCTAATTTACCTCTGCCTGTTCTCATCTGGAATTCCATTCACACTTTTACATATTAGATTTCTTTTCAATCACTTTTCCATAAAATTCTATTTGCTCAAACTCAGTGCACAAACCTCAGCTACATCGAACTCCCCCCCACTGCACTAAGGAGTTCAGTGAGAAGGGACCGCTAACCATCCTCTTCTTAAAGTCAAGATTTTCAGTCATTGATGAAATTTCACATCCAATCCAAAGTAGCTTATTTTCAGCAGTGACAAAGGATTGTTTTTCTCCTGAAGCGATGGGAAGCCGCGAAACAAGGGGCCCTTGTTGAGAATTGTTTTCCTCTATGGCTTATTTTCATCAACTCGATTGAAAATCTTGACATTAAGATTTAAGATAAGTGTTTATTTTTGCCCAAGAGGTATATATTGGCATTTTCTTGAACTGTAGATGATTTGCATAAGGGATTCTGATTTGGAATGAAAGAGTCTGGGTTTTTATAGGAGTTCTTTTACTGTTCTGTTTTTCTCGACTGTTAAGAGCAAGCCAATGTTATCAGCTGGGCTTCTGATCCCAGTAGTGGACTATTATGAAACCTGTTTTCTGGTTTTGAGGCTTGCCATTTGATAATAATTACTTTCCCGGTTTATCCCTTAGTGCAACTCATCATTAGCAAACTTATTATCTAGTGCAACATTGTTGGAAACATTGTTTGCTCCCTTATATATTATTACATGTATGTAAAGTCCTACATTTCCACATTCCTTTGAGAGTTTTTCTAGTCACTACCTGCCTGCTACCTTTGGTAACAGATTAATTAAAGATTCTTTTTGTCAGGCTCAGGGCAAAAATGTGTTGCTGCCTGTTATTCTTATATTGTAGTTTAGCCATTGTCCTTTGGTTCTTTTATAGTATTTATTTAGTGTTTCTGGGTATATATGTAGGAATGACAGGGTTTCACTTTCATTTCCTGATTATGTTTCTTATTGTGTGCTTGTATCAACATCTTTTGACTGACTACCTCTGAGTTAATATATCCGGTATTGTCATTAATATCATAGCAATGTAAGATGGTAATTTTGGTTGCACAAATTTGATTTCATATTATTAAATGTCCTATTTACTAGGCTGTGTTATATAGTTTGAAGAGCACACTGGTAGGTCTGCCAGGGCCAGATTAAAGGATAAGCCCAGTAGACATGTGACTCGGGCTTGAAAATATCAGGGGGGCTTCAAGGCCAGCTTTAGGGGGAAGCCAGTAAGGAAGCTGGCTCAGCACCGAGAAGCAGCATCAAATCGCGCTGCTGCTCGTGCAGCTCATATGAAGGAATTGGATCGCGCAGCTGGTTAGCAGTGGGGCAGGAGTTTGAAAAGCTTGCAACTGCCTGCTGTACCTCCACCAGCGATCGGCAGAGGACCCGCTGCACCTCCAACAGATTGGCAGAGGTATGAAGATAGGGCAGGGAGGAGGGGGACAGAGGGCAGAGCCTGGGAGGGAGAATGCAGTCTGACAGGGGAAGGAAGGAAGGGTGCAGAATCTGACAGGGGAGGGGAGGATGGAAGGGTGATGAGTACAGAGTCTGACAGGGGAGGGGAGAATGGAAGGGTGCTGGGTGCAGAGCCTGACAGGGGAGGGGAGAAAGGAAGGGTGCTGGGTACAGTGCCTGACAGGGAAGGGATGGAGGGAAGGTGGCTGGGTGCAGAGCTTGGCAGGGAGGGGGCTGAGTGCAGAGCCTGACAGGGCAGGACACTTGAATATTAAATCACCCAACTTATATTCGAGTCAACTATTTTTCCTCCTTTTGGGGGGGGATAGGGGTCTCGGCTTATATTTGGATCGACTTATATTCGAGTATATACAGTAATCGATGAGCAATATCGCATAAAATCAGACAAATTGAAAAGCTTGTTGTACATACAATACATCATAGCGTAGAAAATTAAAAACATAGAACATGAAGCAAAAAAAGAGGCCTAGCCTGTTGGCACATCCACACCAATTGACAGTTTTTACAATCTTCTCTTTTTCCTCAGAGATCATTTTTGTTTTGACCATAATAAAGCTTTGTAATCCACAAATGTAGCCTAATACAATATAGCCTGCCCTGTGCTATCCACCTATTCATCCATCACCTCGTCACCCTTACTTATCTAAAATTAGTGGGGCAAAGCCCTCATCCAAAATCCCATCCCTATCAAACTAGTGAATCCTATTCTCTTTCATCGCCAAACAAACCTGCATATCATCAATCATTGACAGCTTTCCTGAAGAGAGCAGTTTCCTTCCAAATAAATAGTTGTGCTTATACTATACTTAAATCACTTTGTGCAAGGTTTGTGTTAATGCAATTAAATATATTCTCTTCTTGATTTTCTTGTAGGTTGCAGCAGGTAGTAGGACAGAATGACAAGACTGTGCAAGCTGGCCAAACTTCCCCACATGACTAGCACAACAGAGCATCTTCTATTCATGGTCCCCTTTACCTGAAAATTTCCATTACATGAAAAATATATACATACTCATTAAAGAATTGCATTTGTTTCTTTTTCTAACATATGGAGGAGCTTTCTCTTACCATAGTGTTAATTTTCCTAAAACAGGATTGTCTAAAATAAAATAAAGCAGCTGAGATACACAATTGTCTAAAATAAAATAAATCAGCCGAGAACTTCATGCTAACTAGGCATACATTTGCAGATACTAGACCCTCATAGCGTTGACATTCTGTTTTCCCATCTGAACTTCTCTGTGTCAACAGGCGCCCTTGAAATCATATATAAAAATGTATAAGAACATAAGCAATGCCTCCGCTGGGTCAGACCTGAGGTCCATCATGCCCAGCAGTCCGCTCACGCGGCATCCCAACAGGTCCAGGACCTGTGCAGTAAACCTCTATCTATACCACAGGTGTCAAAGTCGGTCCTCGAGGGCCGCAATCCAGTCGGGTTTTCAGGATTTCCCCAATGACTATGCATTGAAAGCAGTGCGTGCACATAGATCTCATGCATATTAATTGGGGAAATCCTGAAAACCCGACTGGATTGCGGCCCTCGAGGACCGACTTTGACACCCCTGATCTATATCCTTCTATCCCCTTTTCCAGCAGGAAATTGTCCAGTCCTTTCTTAAACCCAAGTACTGTACTCTGCCCTATAACGTCCTCTGGAAGCGCATTCCAGGTGTCCACCACACGTTGGGTAAAGAAGAACTTCCTGGCATTCGTTTTGAATCTGTCCCCTTTCAACTTTTCCGAGTGCCCTCTTGTTTTTTTATTTTCTGAAAGTTTGAAGAATCTGTCTCTCTCCACTCTCTCTATGCCCTTCATGATCTTATAAGTGTCTATCTTATCCCCGTATGCTAACTCTTCCCCTAACTGTTTTTAAATTAACAAACTTCTATATCTTTAACAACAGATGTGAAAGTTCTTACAAGTTGTTGAATTAGTAGTGAATGGGCTAAAAAAAAAAAAAAACCACTGGCCAGTTTTCCCGGTCTCAGCAGAATTTGTTTCAATCTATGATAAATGGATGCGTCATGGTCTAGGAAACTTTCCTGAGTTAGCAGTTCGCTTCCTGAGTGAGTTGGAGAAACTGCCTGCATTGAGGGATGTCGCAAGGCAGAAATTGCTGCCTGAATCCTATAACCATTTGGAAACCATATTAAAAAAATCTAGACATAACTTTAAGGGGAGTCACTAAGGGCAGGATACACAAAGCTCCGGCAACCCGATAAAAAAAATACTGGGATGGGAGCAATTTTAATTTTCTGGGGCATGCTCAGCACTAATAGCATTTGAATCATATGCACGCTATTTGTGCTGAGTATCCTGGAGAAAGGGGGGGGGGAGGGGAACTGTGCCTGGCACTTGTGCACAAGAGCTCAGTGGAAGGCACAGCACTACTGCGCAGCCCCAGTACAGTTCCTGATCCGCCGGAACTGCAAGCAAGTTTTATTTTTTGTGATTTTTTAAAAAGCAAAACGGACGCAGCTGTTATGTATGTGTTGCGTGAGTATAAGTCCCGCACCTAACAGCTGCATTCCGACCATAGGCGTGGACATACAGTACACTCACATTACACATGCACAAACAGCTACCAGCAACTCCAGACCTGCTGGAAAATTTTGCCTGGTAAGAGGTGGGCGTTTGGTGGAGGATGGGCAGGGGAGGGCTTCAATGGCTGGGAGGGTGTAGATGGGCTGGAGTAAGTCTTAACAGAGATTTCGGCAGTTGGAACCCAAGCATAGTACCGGGTAAAGCTTTGGATTCTTGCCCAGAAATAGCTAAGAAGAAAAAAATAAAATAAAATTTAAATTGAATCAGGTTGGGCAGACTGGATGGACCATTCGGGTCTTTATCTGCCGTCATCTACTATGTTACTATGTTTCCTTCTAAGTGCTTATTTTAATACCAATGAGCTCCTTGTAATGCATTTGCATGGGGTTCTCGCTGGTTGCTACTGCGCTTGGTAGAAACCCCCGAGTACCTTTATGAGCATGAGAGGCTGAGCTGCCTTGCAAGTAAGACTGGTTACAAACAGTAAGGGCTCCTTTTACGAAGGGGCTTAACACGCGGAATAGCGCGCGCTAGCTGCTACCGCCTCCTCTTGAGCAGCGGTAATTTTTTGGCTAGCGTGCACTAATCCGGTGCGTGCACTAAAAACGGAAGCGCACCTTCGTAAAAGGAGCCCTTACTTTTGGGCATCGGGGCTTGTGTCGTATCTTGGCAGACACAGAGTGAAGGTCCCCTAGATCAAGAGGTTGAGCAGTAATATAGAAATGATAAGTAGCAGTAGTAGTAAATAGGTGCCTATTTTGGCTTATTTTATAAAGACATATATTGTGCCTTTATAAATTTGCTAAGTATCACAGGGAGTCCAGCAGAAGACAAACCCATGCAAACAACAAGAGCCAGGCAAATAGAGGGATGGGACAAATGGACTTTCCACAATATATAGAGCCAACAGGATGATGTCAAAATGTTTATTATGTGCAATCACAATGGTATGGGTCTCCAATCACAATGGTATGGACCCATACCATTGTGATTGGACATAATAAACATTTTGACATCATCCTGTTGGCTCTATATATTGTGGAAAGTCCATTTGTCCTATCCCACTATTTGTCTGGCTTGAATAAATTTGTTCCCATACTGTATGTATCCTATATAATAAAAGGCTAACTCGCGCATGCGCAGTTCTATTTGCGTGTTCTGTGCGCTGTAGGTCTGTGGCCGAAGGAGTGCGCATGCGCGCGAATACGTCACCACCCGATCGCCTCCACAAGCCGGACCGCAGCCAGACGACGTTCTCCGTTTCTCCTGTCGCCGCCGCCGATCTCCGTTTCGCCTTTGCCGCCCACCCCCTTCTCTTCACGCGGGCCCGAATGGCGATTCCAGCAGCGTGTACATCAGTCTCCACACGCTGCTTCGGGCCCTTCTGCCCTGATTTGCTCTGCCGCGTCTCTGATGATGTCATCAGGGACGTGCCAGAGTAAATCAGGGCAGAAGGGCCCGAAGCAGCGTGTGGAGACTGATAAAAGCGCTGCTGGAATCACCACCTTTGTAGTCCGGCCCGCGGGAAGGGGAAGGGGAAGGGACAGGGGGGGGGGGGGTAGAGGAAACGCTAATGCTGCTGCACAGGGAACTGGTGGGGGGGGGAGGGAAATGGAGGGGAAGGGAATGCTGCTTTGGACGGACAGACAGACAGAGAGAGGAAGGGAAACACAAAGAAAATAAGAAATACACAGGGGCAGGTGCTCAGGGAACTGGTGTGGGGGGAGGGAAATGGAGGGGGATGGAATGCTGCTTTGGATAGACAGAGAGAGGAAGGGAAACACAAAGAAAATAAGAAAGGCACAGGGAACTGTTGTGGGGGGAGGGGGATAGAATGCTGGACAGACAGAGAGAGGAAGGGAAACACAAAGAAAATAAGAAAGACACAGGGGCAGGTGCACAGGGAACTGGTGTGGGGGGAGGGGGATGGAATGCTGCTTTGGACAGACAGACAGAGGGAGGAAGGGAGACAGAAAGGAAAGAAGAAAGACACAGGGTCAGGGAGATACACAGAAAGACAGACAGGCAAAGGGGGCCAGGGACAGAGACAGACAGAAAGGACAGCGGGAGCCGCATCAGGAGGGGTGCGGGATGCGGCAGTGGGAACTTTTCCAATGGGTGCAACTGGGCAGCTGTCGGGAACCTCTGATCAGGGGCAGAGCAAGGTAAGAGTATCATAGGGATAAGAAGGAGGAGGGAGGATAAAAAAGGAAGGGATGCCTACTGCTGGACAGGGGGAGAAGGAAAGAGATGCTGATGGACAGGGGAGGTGAAGAATAAACAACGGAGGACTAATGTTGGACAGGGGGAGAAGGAAAGAGGTGCTGCTGGACAGGGGGAGGTAAAACAAAGGGAGAAGGGCTGCTGCTGCATAAGGAGAGCAGTGAAGGGGTGGTGGTGGACACAGTGGAGGTAAAAGGAAGGGAAAATGGACAGGGGGAGCAGGCAAGGGGTGGTGATGGACAGCCAAGGAAAAAGAAAGGCAGAAAGAAAGAAAGCGGCTAAGGAGAGAGAGAGAAAAAAAGACAGACACACACACATATGTTCTAGCACCCGTTAATGTAACGGGCTTAAAGACTAGTATATATATATATATACCCCACCCCCCACTGTAACTATTCTAATTCTTTTTAAAAAATGTCAGGTTTATAATTTAAAGGAGAGAAAATAAAAATACATAGGGATAAAATGAGAGGGTAGAACAAGAGGTTAGGACATACTTCACTGCTCTGGACTTAGAAAAGATTCTATACAAAGTGCATTCATTGGCACATGTGAATAAAATTAATCATATCCTAACTGTGGAAATAGCTATCAAGCGACTCTGGTGTGCATCTTAACAACCTTAAAGGAATTCATGTTTATTTTGAATTTTAGGCCTGCTATCAGTACCTAATGCATGCTGCTCCCTTGTTTTAATTCCAATATGAACAAGGCTCATTATTCACATACGGAATTCTGCTGCCATCAGCAACACCTGGATTGGAACAGAAGAGGCACACAGAGTACATTTATAGTACAACAATGAAAGTAGGAGCAAAAACATTCTCTCAAACATATATGTAGGCAGGTTCAAATGGAAATGCTGGGAGCAGATGAGAAGGTCAGCTGGAACAGCTTAGCCAGTGGGGGAGGGAGGATAGGTTGTGAATAGAGGAGATAGGACAGAAGGAGAAGTAAAGGCAGGAAGTTGGAAGTTGGAGAAATGTTCAGGCAGGAGAGTCCCCACGATAGCTGACTGGATCAGGAAGTAAAGAGAAGACATGACCCAGCAGCAGTCAACTGGAAGAGAAGCAGCAGATCCAAGATGTTCCTTGTCCGTCAGGGTTGAGAGGAAGGGAGCCGCCATCTTCCCTCCTTGCCCTACCAGACTCAGCCGCCAGAAGCTGCATCGGGACCCTGGCTCCACCCTCCTGCTCCAGCAGCCACATCTTCAACTCCATCAGCCAACTTTTCAGGCCTTTGAAGAGTTACTGAGCGGCCCTTGAATGACTCAAGCCGGCCCAACCAGGCCCATCAGCCCAATGACCTTCATGACTGATAACCCTTCTCAACTTATTCCAAGGCACCTCTACCCCCTCCAATCACCCTCCTAACATCTCTTCAGCCCCTCAACCAACTCACTAAGCTGCCCCTACCTGAAGCCCCCCACCATGCAGCTAACGGCCTAGCTCTTAGGCTGCTTCAGGATCCTCCCTCAAATAAAAACACAGCACAATGACACCCCCCACAACAAAACTCATGTACCTTCTCCTGCTGTTCTCCTTGCTCTTAACAAATTTGGAAAGCAGCAGGGAATTATATATTCCCAATCCCAGTTGTGGCAGAAACCCACAGACCTCACCAACTATCCAGGAAACTCCACTCAGCCAAAAATCTGATAGACTGCTCATCTTACATCCATTAAAGCATCCCCCCTACGTGGGGAAAAAGACCACCTCCCAGACCAAGGATGACACCTCACAACCCCTATCCTCAACCAAGTAACATCCTCTACCCAAAAAGTACCACCAATTCACACACAAAGTACACCTCAATAGCCTGTGCATATATGAACATTAGATTGATTGGCCAAAAGGTAGACCTAATAAAGGACTGGTTAGTTAAAGAACAACTATGTTGCCTGTTCCTTTCCGAAACCTGGCTAACCTCCGACTTAGACCCCCACATATCAGAATTTTGTCCTAGGGGATACCACATACCTTCGACCCACCAGCCCCCACTTAAATAGAAAAACTGAAAAAAAACACCTAGAAGTGGTCTGCCGAGAGAAAAAGCAAGGGGAAGACTGGCCATCTTAGTCAAAAACAACCTTAACATAAAAATACTGGACAATTACTCTACTCCTCACATGGATCTTCTCACCTTCCAACTATTAGATGACACACTCAAAGGCTCCATGACCTGCCTTTTCTGCTACATAACACCAGGAAAATGGAGTGCCACTAAACAGGAACTCGAAGACTTCATTATACAGAACTCGCTAGCGTCAATACATAACCTGCTCCTTGGAGTCTTAAACCTTCACCTTGAAGACCACTCCTCCAAATAAGTTAAAAGCCTACTCTCACACCTCAAAGCACTATCCTACCTGATACTTTACCTCCAACCCACTCACAAAAAAAGGCCACCAACTTGACATTGCTGCATACATGACCTAACATCCCCACATACCAGAAATCCACATCTCAAACAGGGCTTGGCATCGTTCCCTCTGGTCAGACCATTACATATACACCTTCAATATCAATTGAGCTCACGGCAAAAACAAACATGAACCCCAAGAAACTACCTTCAAAACCCAACAAAAAATCAAACCCACCACATTCTGGAACAAAGCAGACTCCGTGATCGAATCCATAGACTCCAAAGAATTCGTAACCCAATGGCGCACTTTAAGCGAAACAATCCTGGATGAGCTGGCACCAGTATACATGAAAAACAGAGTCTATAGGCCATTCGACAAATGGTTTGACACCGAACCTCACCAACTCAAAAGGCAATGCAGACAACTGGAAAGAGACTGGAGAAAAAAGAAACAAGAACGCACCAAAGCAACATAGAGAAGCCTAATAAAACAATAAAAGATCAAACTTAAAGAGAAACGAAAAGCATACTACTCCAAACAGGTAGGCTTGGAAGTCCAAGATACAAAAAAAACTATTCAAACTAGTAAAAAACCTCACAGATACCAAACCATACCTAGCCGCACAAGGAAACCACCCACCATCAGCCACCCAACTAGCAGACCACTTCAAAAACAAGATCACTACCATTAGGACCACCTTCAACAACACCCCAAGCCATCTTGATGAGATAATAATATACCCTGCAACAGGAGAAGCCGTTGCAGCAGACAGGACCTCGACCGACTTCCCATCAGTACAGTGGCCTGACATGAACTGACTTTATAAAAAATACTGTCAAGCAGCATGTGACCTGAACAACTGCCCCACATATCTGATAAAAATAGCCTCCCCCAAATTTAGAGCTCGCCTCATGCAATGGGTCCAAACTACACTCATGGAAGGTCAATTCCCACAGGACCTCGGCGAGATCATAATCACCCCAATTATGAAAGACCAAAAAGGCTCAATAGATCTCCCCTCCAACTACAGACCCATCACCTCAATACCAATATACATTAAACTAATAGAAGGCCTAAGCACATTAGAACATAAGCATTGCCTCTGCCGAGTCAGACCATAGGTCCATCATGCCCAGCTATCCGCTCACGCGGCGGCCCCTCAGGTCAATGACCTGTAAGTGATCTATTGTATCCCTCTAATTGCATCCCTCAATCCCCTTCCTCAGGAACTTGTCCAATCCCATTTTGAAACCCAAAGTCGTACTCTGCTCTACCACCTCCTCTGGAAGCGCATTCCAGGTGTCCACCACCCTCTGAGTGAAGAAGAACTTCCTAGTATTTGTTCTGAACCTATCTCCCTTCAATTCTTTTGAGTGCCCTCTAGTTTTTGTTGCCCCCGCCAGTCTGAAGAATCTGTCCCTCTCTACCTTCTCTCTACCCTTCATGATCTTATAAGTTTCTATCATATCCCCTCTAAGTCTCTGCTTTTCCAGAGAAAAGAGCACCAGCTTCTCCAGCCTCTCAGCATATGAAAGGTTTTTCATGCCCTTTATCATTTTTGTTGCTCTTCTCTGGACCCTCTCGAATATTGCCATATCCTTCTTAAGGTACGGCGACCAGTACTGAACGCAGTACTCCAGATGGGGTCGCACCATTGCCCTATACAGCGGGAGGATAACTTCCTTGGTTCTTGTAATGATACCTTTTTTGATAATTCCCAACATTCTGTTCGCCTTTTTCGAGACCGCTGCGCATTGTGCCGCCGGTTTCATTGTTATATCCACCAAAACCCCCAAGTCCTTTTCTAGGTTGCCTTCCCCCAATATCATCCCCCCCATCGTGTAGTTGTACATCGGGTTTCCTTTCCCTATGTGCTTGACTTTGCATTTCTCTACATTGAAGCTCATCTGCCATTTATTTGCCCACTCACTCAGTTTGTTCAGGTCCCTTTGAAGTTCTTTACATTCCTCTACAGATCTAACCCTACCGGAGAATTTTGTGTCATCCGCAAATTTTATAACTTCGCACTTTGTCCCTGTTTCCAAGTCATTAATAAATATATTGAATAGCAGTGGTCCCAGCACTGACCCTAGTGGGACTCCACTCGTGACCCCTTTCCAGTCAGAATAGTGTCCCTTTACTCCTACCCTCTGTTTCCTGTCCGCCAGTCAGTTTCTGATCATCTGTGTATGTCCCCTTCCACCCCGTGGTTCCACAGTTTCCTTAGCAGACGCTCGTGAGGTACCTTGTCAAAGGCTTTCTGGAAGTCCAGGTATACTATGTCTATGGGGTCACCTTTGTCCAAATGTTCGCTTATCCCCTCAAAGAAGTGCAGTAGGTTCGTTTGGCAAGATCTTCCAGTACAGAAACCATGCTGGCTTGTTCTCATCAGCTTATTTTTCTCTATATGCTCATTGATACTGTCCTTGATCAATGATTCGGCCATCTTCCCCGGAATCGAGGTCAAGCTGACCGGTCTATAATTCCCCGGGTCGCCTCTGGATCCCTTCTTGAAGATAGGTGTAACATTCGCTATCCTCCAGTCTTCCGGGATTACCCCTGTTCTCAAGGATAGGTTGCAAATTTGATGCAGTAACTCCGCTATTTCATCTCTAAGCTCTTTTAGTATTCTTGGGTGGATTCCATCTGGGCCAGTAGATTTGTCAGTTTTTAGCCTATCTATCTTTTTGAGTACGTCTTCGAGGCTTACCTCCAAGCATGATAATTTTTCCTCTTGGTTCCCCTTGAAGAATTTTTCCGGTTCCGGCACATTGGATGTGTCCTCTTTCGTGAAGACCGACGAGAAGAACGTGTTTAATCTGTCCGCCACTTCCTTTTCCTCCTTTACCACTCCCTTCCTGTCACCCTCATCCAGGGGTCTCACCTTCTCCCTCGCCGGTTGTTTCACTTTCACATATCGAAAGAATGGTTTAAAATTCCATGCCTCCTTTGCAAGTCTCTCTTCATACTCTCTCTTTGCTATTCTGACCACGCGGTGACATTCTTTTTTATGTTTCTGTGCTCTTTCCAATTTTCCCCGGTTTTATCCTTTTTCCACGTCCTGAAGGATTTTTTCTTATCACCTATCACCTTCTTAACTTTATTGGTTAGCCATGCTGGGTCTTTTGCTCGATTCTTTCTGCACCCTTTTCTAAATCTGGGTATATACCGGTTTTGTGCTTGGTCCACCGTCCGTGCCTTTCTGGAGCTGTTCTTGAGTTTTGTTTTTACCTTTTGTCTCATGGCATCATAGTTCCCTTTCCTGAAGTTGAACATTGTTGCAATGGTTCTCTTCCCCTTTGGCATACTTATTTCCACTTTGAATTGGATCGTGTTGTGATCACTGTTCCTTAATGGTCCCACTACTTCCACTTCTTGGACAGGTCCTCTCAGCCTGCTGACTTTGGGCAACTAGCGCCCTACATCAAAATCAGACTTAGATATATGTTTTTATTATGCCCCTCTGTGTTTTTAAGGCGTATGTGTTTGGGTTTTTTTTTTTTTTACAAAAGACACTGTATTGTACATGCCTTTTAAATCACAGTTTTTCATGTGTTATTTTGTTTTAGCATATGCTAAGTAAAGTAGAACATGCTAAAATGAAACAAAATTGACTGGAAAGAAAAGTGAACATCCTTATTTTCCTCATTCATCCGTAATTACCGTATATACTATAAACCAGGAGTTTTGGGCCAAAAAAGGGGGGGGGAGAAAGGGTCTGAGGGTCATGTAGTAGGCTTGGCTGAAGACAGAAGCTGTGCAGTTTCTTCCTCTGTGATTTCAGAGAAGGAAGAAAAGTCAGCGGTAGTTGACGGAGGGTCGAGAGGGTGGGACCAGGAAAGGGGAGCTTCCTGAGTTGTTTGGGTGAAAGATGAAGGGGTGGTGTGAGTTTGAAGTTCAGGAGAGTGGATGGTGAGTAAGGGAGAAGGAAGTGATTTTGTAGTGAATTCATGGGCGATTTTGTGGACCTTGTCATGGAAGTAATCAGCCATAGTCTGGGGAGAGAGAGAATGAGGGGTCGGAGGTGGGGGCACTTTGATGAGGAAGTTCAGCATAGGCTAGAGAAGATAGGATTGAAAGAAAGGGAGTTAGTTAGTTGGATGTAGTAGTCTGCTTGACCCGTATAAGCGCAGAATTAAAGGAGGTCAGCATAAATTTAAATGAAGAAAGTCAGCACGTGTGCAAGATTTGAGCTAAAGGCATTCGGCACAACAGGTACAGGAACGTAAGTAACAGATACTGGAAGTGAGCCAAGGTTGCGGTTTGGTATGCCTAACAGATCAGGGAACAGGGGGAGCAAGGGTGTCCAGAGTAGAGGAGTTAATAGAATTGTACGACAAGACAGCCTCGAGGCAGACTTGGATAACATAGTGGAGGCAAGGAGAGGTGAAACAGTGGTTGAAAACATGTAAGGATTGAGGGCTTGAAGATTTCGGAACCTGTTGGTGGTGAAGGTGAGGAGTAGTAATTGTGAAGGTGATCAGAGATGGGGAGCACTGAGGTAGAGAAATTAGAGAGAGCAGTTGCAAAAAAAGACAAGATCAAGGCAGTGGCCATCCCGGTGAGTGGGTGTAGAGGACATAGCTGGAGGTTAGATGAGGAGGTTAAGGCAAGAAACTTAGAAGAATACATGTTAGTGGGATCATTATGATGAAAGTTAAAATCTCCAAGAATGAGGGAGGGAGAAGATGAATCAAGGAAGTACAAAAGCCAGGAGTCAACTTCAGTGAGAAACGAGGAAGGGAACTTGTTGAGGAGAGGAGTAGGCAGATGGAGTGGACTTCAAATGAGGAAAGGCTGTGGGATTGAGGAGGGAGAAGAGGTTGGAATCTGCATGAAGGAGAGAGAAGAAGCCCAACACCCCCACCTCGACCAGTAGGATGAGGTGTATGGAAGAAGTGGTAGCTAACATGGGAGAGTGCAGCAGCAGCAATGGAATCCTCAGGGCTTGGCAAAAATGGTAAGGCCAGCTTGCATAATGAAACATAGCAAGGAAGACATGGAGCGGCAAACATTGTGTGGTAAACATGGCATGAGGGATCATAGCATGGCAGACATAGTATGATAAACATAGTATGGTACATATTGTGTATAGTATAATAGGATAAAGATGGCGAACAGTATAACAGAGAATGGAAGAACATTATATGAGAAAACATACATGGCCAGACATAGGACATAGCACAGCAGTGTTTGAAACTCGAGACAGTGGAGGGTTGGGGCACTTTGTCAAAAGGGAATTTGGATTGGGGCATTCTCACAGAGGGTCAGGGGGAAGATGTAAGTTTTTATTGCTTTCCTGAAGTTCAGTAGACCTTCTAATGATCTTATTCTGGTAGGAACTTTGTTCCAGAGCCACGGTAGGTAGTGTGAGTAAGATCTTTTTTGGGTGTTCTCAAGATGGAGGGCCTCCATAATAACATAATATACCATCTGCCTGTTAGCATATGCTGAGTGGGACCTTACTTATATTTGTTATAACATTTTTTGGAGGGTTTGTTGCATGGGTAGGGAATGGATGTGGATGAGTTAAAACATTCACATTAGTGTGTACTAACTGAATAAAACAGTTAATGTAGAAGCACTTAAGTGTACCTGCGCTACATTTTTCAGGTCATGTGTGCTAAGGTGAACAGTAGCACATGACCTGAAAAAATAATAAAATTTAAAACTGTCGATTGAGGCCATGGTAGAAATAGAATTGGCACATGGGAAAGTTCGGCATTACAACATCCTAAGTCCATTTTCTAACATGTTTTAGTAAAAGAGCCCCTAAGCGCCACATTAATATTATTTTTAATTAATTTTTATTATTTTATTCATTCAGGCTATAAATCCGAATAGCTCTCATTTTGGGAGAATTCCATTTTGTTCTTTGCCTTCCACTTAAAACTTACTTTTCTCACCTATTCTATAGCAATGCTCCCCTCTCACCCCCATTTATTCAAAATCCCTGGTTTGCTTTTTACTTTGTTTTGTATTTTATCATTCATTGTTCATTCTTTGTAAGATAATCCAGTTAGAACCCCACATTCACCCTGTACATAACTGACCGTATATACTCGAATATAAGACAATCCAAATATAAGTCGATACCCTTTTCCCTCAAAAAAGGAGGAAAAAAGATTGACTTGAATATAAGCTGGGGGAGGAGTGTTTAATATTCATGTGCGCTGCCCTTCTAGGCTCTGCACCATGCCCCCCTCACTCCCTGCCCTGCCCTGCTCTCTTCCCTGTACCTGCCTGCCAGGCTCTCCACAGTCTCCCCTCCCTCCCTGTCAGGCTCTGCACCAGTTCCCCCTCTCTCTAGATGTCCTGCAGGCCTCCACCAAGCATGCTGCATGATCAAGTGGTCCATTGGTAGGCTGGGACAAGAGGGATCCCTCCCATCTCCTGTCCCGGCCGACTCTGACAATTTTTTTTACCTCCCTTCATGAACCTTTTTGAATCCCTGGTGGTCCAGCGGTGTACCAGGCAGGAACGAGTTTTCTACGCTCTTGCCCCACACTGAGCCCCTCCCTGAATGGCTGCCTCAAGTTCTCATGGACCAGCGGTGTACCGGGCATGAATGAACTTTTTGCACTCTTGCCCAGCCCTGAGCCGCTCCCTGAATGGCTGCCACCAGTTCTCACAAGTCCTGCTAGTTTAAGCAGAGAAAAAAATAATGTCATATGCGAATTATCACAAAATAGGGATAATGTGATATGTGAAAAGGTCGGTATAAGCTGTTATAGAAGGATTCAACATATAGCCAAGACCCATTCATAGGCAACACAGCAAAGGGAAAAACAGCAAAGGGTATACAGAAGTAATAATTATTCCAATAAGGTACTTTTTCAGCTCTGTAAAATCAGAAGATTAATTTTCATCATGTCTTCTGTAAACAGTGGTATTCTGGTTGTTACTTAAAATCTGACATCACTCTTATTTTTACCAGATAATGTACCAGTAGGAGAGAGGGCTATGCTCCACATGACTGTACATGTAATTTTGTACTTCAACACTAGGGGGAAATGCTGTACTTATAAAGTCATCTAACAGTAACACTTATTCTCTAGAAATGAACTGCTTTTCTTTAAGTGAACATTATAAAAGATTTGGAGAAAAATGCAATTAGCGAAATCAGGAAATGAACACAGGTTATCAGACATGTTCCTTCTATAATGGATATAAATACAGTCTGAAACTTAGGTTGGTTATGGATCATGAAAGACCAAGCAAATTATACATTAAAGTAATCATCAGTAATGCTAACATATCACAGCTTCTCTCTCTCTTTGTCTTCAATTGCTATTTCTTAATATGTCTTTTTTTTTTCTATTGGCCATTAGACCAAGCAAGGAATAATTCACTCTTTTAGATGCTGCTGTTTGAGTTCTCTTTAGCGGAAAATCATCTTAGCAGAAGATGATGCTATCCTAAGTCAAAATTAATGGATATGATGTACTGAATGTCATGCTCAATTCATAAAGCCTGATTTAGGATGAATCCAGATCCCCTTGCATTTTCTGCTCCAACAAAGATAAAATTCTGGTTAAGAGAGTGACAGTCGAAATAAGGGTAAAAGCATAATGAAAGAGAAATGTAAAGACTGTATATAGTTCAGGACTGAAAATTATTTGCAAATCATTAGCAGGTAACAAGAACAGAGTTCACCATTTACCCAGGCAAAGCTGTAACAAACTGTTTAAAATCTGAAGAGAATTGCAATGTGTCATGTGCTAGACAACCCAACAGGACAAAGTTCACTTAAGAAAAAAATGTGCTTTTAAAAAATGTGTGTAGAAGAAAGCTTCAAGTAGCCAATTATTCCCTACATCTATCTGTGTGACCACATGGACAAAAATAGACCACAACTTGTTTAACAGGGGAATTGAATATTTGGTACTTCTGTGAAGTAAAAATAGTTGTAAATGGAAAATTCAAGACGCAATCATTAGGTAAGAGCAAAGACATCTTTGCTAGACCTGGTTGCCGCTGGAAATGGCACCAAGATTACAGTCTTAACTCACGATAGATTCACAGGTGAAGGAGGAAAATCTTGATGAATCAGGCCTGAATCTGTAGCCCCATTTTATTGTGAAAGTCGTTCCGCCTTTCAAAGTTTTCCAACTTCTAAAATGACCACTTAGCTTTTGATCATCGGAATGCCTAAGTCAGTCCTGGTTCGATGATTTTCATAGTGAGAAATTCAGCGAATGCTTTGAAACAGGAGTTGAAAAGCTGCCTCAGCTATACTTGATAATTTGGAGCTGGGTGGTTGTGCTATCCAAGCTCATCAGAGTGTGTCCCTAGACAGGAGATTTAAGGACTGAGCAAAAGAAGGGCAGAAAAATGCACAAAGTCTGCAAGTCAGCTTTCTTGCACAGTTTGAAAATAACGTGTCTTTTAAGCAATGCTTTAATTTCCTGCAGCTACTCAACAAAACAGGACTTTGGTCACATATACAGTAGCTTCAAACATATACATACAGCAATAGCCTCCCTCAAACTGTCTCAAACACAACAGCCTAATTTTAAAATACTTTATCTCACAGGCACACATTTTCATGTACAGATACCCCACATACCCTTTCTCCTATCTAGCCAGTTACACTTTCCCTTATTCCTCTTTCTTTTACAAAGAAACACATACATATCCAGGTAAGAAAATGGAGATGGCCAGGAGGTTGGTCAGAATTAATGAGTTCACGAGTCCATCAGTATAAAAAAACAGTTTACATGAATTTATTCAGGTACTCAACATTTTTCCCTGTCTGTCCGGTGTAATACATTGATCCGCCTTTCTTGCTGGATCAGAGCAAGATTTCTGATGCCTACTGCTGCATATTATATACTGACATGTTCACAATTTTATGCTCTAGTACTATGCACATTTTAATTTGATTTAAGACTTCAGATTTAAGACTTCTAATGCATAAACTGCAGAATGTTGAAAATGTCGATATTTCGTAAATGGATTACATTAGCTATTTTAATACGTACTAAGTTTATTTGTATTTTAACTGTTACCCCCTTCAAGAGGAAGTAGCCCTGAAAAGGGCTGGTTGTTTTCTGCTATTCTAATAATGTATGGGCTAGCCTTTGTTCTTGATAACAAGCTTGCAGCGTTGAGGCATGGAGTGAACCAATTTTCAAAGTTCATCTGGCTGTACAACATGGTGCCAAGCTTCAATCAACTTAACCTTTGTTTTTGGGTGCTTTCTGAATACCTTGACAGCAAGATTAATCCACAAATTCTCAATTGGATTAATATCTGGTCACTGCCCTGGCCATTCCAGTCACTGAATATGGCTCGATGTCATCAACTTTGTCACCATCTTTGCCCGATGACAGGGTGTGGAAGTGGAAGTCACCCTAGAAGAGACTCCTTGCAGATGGAACCATTATGTTTTGCAAAGTGGAGAGATTCTTGGACCGTTCATCATGCCATCAATCACCTAAAAGTATCCAATGCCATTGGCATACATAAAGCCCCAGACCATGATTTTTGTTGGATGCTTTACAGTCAAGTCCAGGCACTGTGGTTTGAAAGCTTCTTTCTTAAATCATCTTACAAAAGTGTTGCAATGGCCTCCTAACACACAGAAAGTGCTCTCATTGCCGAAGAGAACGTTTTCCACATGCTGTACTTTCTAGCCCACTCAACCCGTCACTTTCTTTGCTTTGCCGTTACCAACGGCTTCTTTCTTGCTCTACAGCCGTGTAGGCACTGCCGGCATACGTTCACTGAACACATTTCCTGCCACTTGGCTAATAATTCTGGTGATGTGAGTTTGACCTGCCACTGAGATCCAGCGAACAACCCAGTCCTCTCACACAGTGGATTTGCATGGTCTTCCACTTCGAGCCCTGTCAGTCACATTTCCTGTCTCTTTTTTCTTACTGAGCAAGTGTATGACTGTACTTTGATTGCACTTCACCCTGGCTGCAATTTGCCAGTTTGAATAACTTTCTTCATTAAGTACAACCACTGTCACACGTTCTTCTTTTGAAAGATTTCTAACTTTTCCCATGTTGTGATTATGCTTTCACTGGTGTAGCAGACAGTTATGAAAACTGATTTTCCTGCTTCGCCATATATGCACGTGAATGCTGCGCTGTGATTGGTTCCTCAAAACAAATGCCATTGGTTGAAAACGGAGTGATCTGATTGGATTGTTTCGATCCGGTTTTGACGTGAATATCGACATTTTTTAACATTCTGCAGTTTATGCATTACAAGTCTTAAATCTGAAGTTCTAAATCAATTAAAAATGTCCAGGGTGATAGAGCATAAAATTCTGAACACGTCAGTATATAATATGCAGCAGTAGGCATCAGAAATATTGCTGTGATCTAGCAAGAAAGATGGAAAATGTATTACTCGGAGATGATGCAAAATTTTTGCATGGCTCTATAATATACCTGGGACAATGGGGAGATTAAGTGACTTGTCAAGAGTCACAAGGAGCAGTGTGGGTTTGAACCTGAAACCTCAGGGTGCTGAGGCTGCAGCTTTAACCACTGTGCCACACACTCCTAAACTAAGATAATCTAATCTAATCCTTGATCTTATATACTGGATCATTCCTCGAAGGGACTCGAACCGGTTAACAAAAGATAATCTCAGAAATTAGTGATAAACAATAGAAAAAGAGACTCAGTAACTATCAACATATAAAGATTAACTTAGAATTCTATCAATTATCTGTAAGGTATTTCGTAAACAAATATGTTTTCAGAGTTTTTCTAAAACAAGTCAATGAGGCAAGAATTCTAATGTCTGGAGGAAGATCATTCCAGATCTTCGCCATTGTAAAGACTAAAGAATGTGAAAGCCTACCTAAAGTTTGAATCCCTTTAATAGAGGGAAGTAATAGTTTGAATTTATGTATATATCTCGTAGAGTTAAAATGATAAGAGTTAAAAGAAAGAGGAAATAATGGGGGAAAAAAATCCCATATAAACTCTTAAAAATACCATTTGCACATTTAAACTGAACCCTCCAATAAATCGGAAGCCAATGCAGAGCTCTCAACAATGGAGTGACATGATCGTATTTGTTTTTCTCATAAATTATTTTAGCTGCCATATTCTGAATAAATTGTAATCTCTTCAAATTACCTTTACTTAAACCAATGTAAAGGGAATTGGCATAGTCCAAATAAGCCAATATTATAGCTTGAACCAGTACTACAAAATGATGCTGGTTAAAAAAACAACGAACTTTCCTTAGCATCCGTAAACTAAAATAACATTTTTTAGATATATTGTTAATTTGATTTGTCATAGATAAAGTGGAATCCAAAACTAATCCCAGAATTCTAGATGAATATTCAGTCTTTAAAGAATCACCTGAACCTAATCTTATAGAAGGCGGAAGATTATGTGTAATAGAGCCAAACCATAATAGTTTGGTTTTGGAAGTATTTAATTTCATACGTACAGAAGAAGTCCAGTCTTGAAGTCTGGAAATACAAGAATTAATATCTATTGTTAAGTTTGATAATGATGGATCGACTTCAAGTAGGATGAAAATATCATCAGCATACGTAAAGATTGATTCTGAAATAGATAGTTTCAAGTACAGTGGTGCCTCACACAACAAACTTAATTGGTTCCAGGAGCAAGTTTGTTATGCGAAAAGTTCGTTATGTGAAACGCGTTTTCCCATAACAATACATGTAAAAAAAAATAATTCGTTCTGTAGCATAAAATATGCTAAGATGACAAAAAAAGATAAATTTTTTGTTATTATTTTTATTTAGATACATCTAAAAACATAATTGTTTTTTAAAACAACACACATTTTTTAAATTTAAAGACAGACTAAGTAGAGTCTAATTTTACAGTGAGAGAGGGCAGTTAAGCGCAGTGCCATCAGTTATCCTGCCCCTCTCAGTGAATTGCCTGGGATGGAGGGAGGGAGAGAAGAAGGCAGATGAGGGAAGTGGGAAGAACTTGTGCCGTCAGCATCAGGCACAAGCGGGAAAGCAGCAGCGGTGAGGGGCTAGAAGTTATCTTCCTTTCATTCATGTCCTTGCCACCCCCGTCCCTTGGTCGGTCCCACAATTTCACAATTTCCTGCATATCTCCTCCCTCCATTCTTGTAGCCCATAATCTCCTCTCCTGACATCTCCCTGTCCTTTTATGTAATGTAGTGGGCAAATGCACAACAGACAAAGATTCAATGCCCGACAACATGATGCACGACCTACTCCTGCTGGAGCGCTGGTCTAGGACATGGCAACTCAACTTCAATGCCAAAAAATGCAAAATTATGCACCTGGGCAGCCAAAATCCATGCAAGTCTTATACCCTTAATGGCGAGATCCTAGCAAAAACGGTAGCAGAACGAGACTTGGGGGTGATCGTCAGTGAGGACATGAAGTCTGCCAATCAAGTGGAGCAGGCTTCATCCAAGGCAAGACAAATAATGGGTTGCATACGAAGGGGTTTCGTCAGCCGTAAGGAGGAAGTCATTATGCCATTGTATAGATCCATGGTGAGGCCCCACCTGGAATACTGTGTGCAATTTTGGAGGCCACATTATCGCAAGGATGTGCTGAGACTGGAGTCGGTGCAGAGAATGGCCACCCGGATGGTCTCGGGTCTCAAGGATCTTCCATATGAAGAACGGCTTGACAAATTACAGCTATACTCGCTCGAGGAGCGCAGAGAGAGGGGAGACATGATCGAGACGTTCAAGTATCTTACGGGCCGCATCGAGGCGGAGGAAGATATCTTCTTTTTCAAGGGTCCCACGACAACAAGAGGGCATCCGTGGAAAATCAGGGGCGGGAAACTACGAGGTGACACCAGGAAATTCTTTTTCACTGAAAGAGCGGTTGATCGCTGGAACAGTCTTCCACTACAGGTGATTGAGGCCAGCAGCGTGCCTGATTTTAAGGCCAAATGGGATAGACACGTGGGATCTATTCACAGAGAAAGGTAGGGGAGGGTCATTAGGGTGGGCAGACTAGATGGGCTGTGGTCCTTATCTGCCGTCTATTTCTATGTTTCTATGTTTCTATGTTTTTATCTTCCTATCCCATCTCTATTCCCTTTTGTCCCTCTCCCCATGATCAATCATCTCACCACCTCTCTCTTCCCTCACCCTCAGGGTTCAAGATTGCTTCCACTCTTTTTCCTGTTGTTCTCTCTGCCTGTCACCCTATGATTTAGCATCCCTTCTGCCCTTGTCCAATATTTCCCCTTCTCTCCCTCCCTCTCATCCCCTGCTCCAACATACCGTATTTCGACTGCCCTTCCATCCCCAGGCCTGCCAACTTCCACTCATTTACTGCTTTCTCCCACCTCTGCCAAAGCCCGCCCCCTCCCCGCAGTGATCGGCAACACCAGGCACCCCCCCTCAATCGGTGAAACAGGGCCCCCCCTCGATCGGCGAAACAGGGCTGGCGACTGCTTTCTCCCGCTGCTGTTGAAGTCTGTAAACAACTTTAACACAAGCCACGGGGCTCTAACAGTGCGTATGCTGCCAACGGCTTCCTTCCTCCTTCCTCTCCCCTCATGATGTAACTTCCCATTTGGTTGATGGAGGAGGAGGAGGGTAACCGGTAGCGTCACGCACACTGCGCGGAAGGATGCAGCTCGGGCGACTTCGTTGTGTGAAACGAAGTTCGTTGTGGGAAGCAAGACCTGAAGTTCGTTGTGCGCAGCGTTCGCTGTGCGAGGCGTCCGTTATGCGAGGCACCACTGTATTTCAATATCGTCATATATATATTAAATAATATAGGAGATAGTGGAGAACCTTGAGGTACTCCACATATAGGAGACCATGGTGTGGAGCATTTATTCTCAATGTGTACTTTATACGATCGAGATTTCAAAAAAAACCAATTAAACCAGTTTGATCTAATCCAACATCATGCAAAAGTTGTATAAGAATATCATGATCTATGACATCAAAAGCTGCTGAAAGGTTAAACTGCAACAAAACAGCACAGCGACCATGGACCAAAAGATGTTCAATCTTCGCAACCAATGAAATAAGAAGGGTTTCAGTACTATAATTTGGACGAAATCCAAATTAAAATGGAAGAAGTATAGAAAATGTATCTAAATATTCTGATAATTGCCTTTAAATAATAGATTCTAAAATCTTTGTTAACAGTAGTATATTAGCAAAAGACGATAATTTAAAGCTAATGTTGGATCTAGTTCATAATTTTTTAACAATGTCCCATATCTGATGAAAACCCCCCACTAGTAAGAATGTAATTAACCATCATCGTAAACCATATGAAGGAATATTACAAAAAATGTATGAAGGAACAGGATCAAGCAGACAATTTTTCTGTCCAAATTTAACACAAAGCTGCTTAAGTTGGTATTCAGTTATTGTGCCAAAAGTGTGCCAGTATCTATCAACTGATATGTCATCAGAAAAATTTTCATTATAAGGTATAGTAAGGGATGCTGGAATGTTAGGAAAAGATGAGTAGGTAGAGCATTCCTCTCTTTGGGAAAACTTGGGAGGTGGCATAGTAGCAATTATGCAATGGAATATTTTTCATGCATCCTACAAGACTTACCCCCTCTTCTATTAAACTGGGCTAGCAGTTTGTAGCGTAGAGAGCTGCTCTGAATGGCCCACGCTGCTCCCGACGCTCATAGGAACTCTATGAACGTCGGAAGCAGTGCGGGCCATTCAGCGCAGCTCCCCACACTAGAAAACTGCTAGCGCAGTTTAATAGAAGAGGCCCTTAGATTACATCTTGTCTTGATGGTCTCTAAGGGCACTCAGTGTCAAAGAGGGATGGTGCTTCCTCAGAGACAGTGCATCATCACCATTTAGAGGTCAATAGATCTGTCTTGAATTTAGAGAAGTCGAAGATCCTTTCCATGTGGGTTTTTTTTTCTTCTTTCAATTTCAAATTAACATTTTTTTTACATAAATATGTAACAACAAGCAACATTATGGGCTCTTTTACAAAGCCACGCTAGGGCCTTAACGCGCGGAATAGCGTGCGCTAAAATGTCAAGCGTGCTAGCTGCTACCGCCTCCTTTTGAGCAGGCGGTAAGTGCACATCAATGACAAGACAAGAGATAAGCTATTCTGAGCAGGGAATGCTTATAAATGTCAGCCCTCCTCTCGCCTTGGGTTCTGCATCCCCAACCCTATATGTCATGTCTTATCTGTCCAAGTTAGATTGTAAGCTCTTCTGAGCAGGGACAGTCTATAAATGTAAAAATGTACAGCACTGCATATGCCTTTCAGTGCTATAGAAGTGAGAAGTAATAATTTAAACACCAGTTCTAGGTACCAATTATCTAAGACCTTATTAAGACTAATCCCCCATGTAGCTGGCAAAAATCAAAGAAAGATATAGGCAATTACTTAACTTTTTCTTGCAATAACTGCTCCAACTGTGCTAGCTAAAAAAAAAATAATACATAATTAGAATCAGGAAACTTAATTAAATACTTGCATGGGAATTTCAGAAAGAAATTCTCCCCTACTGCAAGAGCATGAAACTTTAATTGCAAAAAAAAATCACTTATATAGAGCTGTGTAACATGAGCTATTTCTGGAAAAATTTGTATCTTTTTTCCATTAAAAAAGGAGAAAAGGGGATGGGACTTGATATACTGCTTTTTCTGTGTGGTTTACATGGGACAATGAAGTGCTAAGTGACTTTCCCAGAGTCACAATTTGCTGCAGTGGGAATTGAACGCACAACTTCAGAGTGCTGAGACAGCTGCTCTGACCACTAGACTACTCCTTTACTCCAAAGAAAATCATTTTACTTAAAATAAGCTTTCATCACAGAAACTCTATCATTTCCTTGATTTATTGCATAAACAGAATCTTCACCGACATAAGACAGCAAATTGGAAAATTCAAGATATAAATATTTCTACTTTTGTTTTCTTTTTTAGATATATCTTTATTAATTTTTCATTCTAAACACAGTGCATAAAGGAATACATACAAATAATTTGGAAAACATCACTTACATCTATCAATAAATATATGAGAAACCATTTTCTCCTCCCTCCCACCCACCCTAATTCCAATGTATACAATAAACATCCAGATCCTATACCAAACCAATCCATCGCTTGATAAATGAAAGTCCATTCCACATGATCAAAGGCCTTCTCTGCATCCAAAGAGACAGAGAAAGCTGGATCATTAATTGTTTTTGATAAACTTAGCATATGAAATGTCAATCTAGTATTATTTGAAGAATGTCTTTGAGCAACGAAACCCGTTTGGTGCATACCAATCATATAAGGGAAAGCCTTGGCTAATCTTAGAGCCAATAGCTTAGCCAGGAGTTTTCCATCCACATTAATTAAAGAAATAGGCCTGTAATTTGAAACCAACATGGGATCTTTATTTAGCTTTGGCAAAACAATAGTTAAAGATTCTGCCATAGTACCTGAAATACAACCTTTAGTTAGTTGTGATTGATATCAATTAAGAAAATGAAGTAAAAGTATAATTTGAAATGATTTGAAAACTCCACAGTGAAACCATCACTACTGAGAGCAGATTCAACTCTCAGGGATTTCAACGCTGCATGGAGTTCCATTAGTGATATAGGCACTTCAAGACCACCTTTTATATGCTCAGGAATTTTTGGCCCCCTGAATTAACTTTAAAAATTCTAATCCTTCAATTTCTTTATTTGAATAAAGCTCAGAAGAATACAAAGCTTTGTAATAATCCAAAAATTGTTTTAAAATATTTCCAATTTGAGAATGAGTTTTACCTTTCTCATCTCTTATAGCAGCAATCTTTACTTTTCTTTTTTTATCTTTGAGATAATTAGCCAACAATCTTCACGCTTTATTCGAGTTTCCATAATACAGAGCTTGATGAGAAAACAAATTTTTCCTAGTCAATTGTGAGGAAATTTCATTATATTTATATTTAGTTTTAACAGGGCTTGCAAAGTAGTTTGTTCCCATTTTGAGGCTAGTTGCATCTCTAAAGTCAGAATAATTTGTTCCAGATTAAAAAATTCCAAATTCCAATTTCCTAGTGTGTGCTAAATATGAAATTATTTTTCCCTCTCATGGTAGCATAGAAAGCATCCCAAATAGTTTTCAAAGAGATTTCCTCTGAGGTATTGAGTTGAAAATACTCAATCATTTTTATTTGAATTTCCTCATGAAAGTTTGAATCTGCAAGCAATATATTATTAAATCTCCAAGCAGGTCTAATAGAATCTTTTCAGCAAACTGAAACTCTATCCGAATTCCAGCATGATCCGTCAAAAGGATCGCGTCTAGGCTGGCTTTTATAACCTGTTGCATTAAATGATCCGACACAAAAATGTAATCAATATGTGAAAATGATTTTTGAACATGTGAGCAGAAAAAAATTCATGAGTATTAAAATGAAGAATCTGCCATATATTCTTCTATCCACATGTTTGCACAAGATTGTCTAGACCAGTGGTTCTCAACTCTGTCCTAGGGGACCCCCAGCCAGTTGGGTTTTCAAGATATCCCTAATGAATATGCATAAGATGTGTTTGCATGCCTGTCTCCTCCATTATATGCAAATCTCTCTCATGCATATTCATTAGGGATATCCTGAAAACCCAACTGGCTGGGGGTTCCCTAGGATAGGGTTGAGAACCACTGGTCTAAACCTAGGGCTCCTTTTACGAAGGTATGCTAGCGGTTTTAGCGTGCGCTACAATGCCGTGTACGCTAGATGCTAATGCCTCCATAGAACTGGTGTTAGTATTTTCCATGTAGCATGGGGTTAGCATGTATGACATTGTAGCACACGCTAAAAACGCTAGCGTACCTTTGTAAAAGGAGCCCTTAGTGATTTCATCTGCTTACTAGGTTGTTTATCCAATAATGGATCCAAGACACCATTGAAATCTCTGGCTACAATTAAATTAGATGTAGCCAGTGACAGAATTATTTGCTGGAATTTTTTTTTTAGAACTCAGCCTGATTTGAATTAGGAGCATAAATATTAAAAAGCGTCAGGGCATCATTTCCTGAAGTCATATCTACATGAAGCCATCTGCCCATTGGATCAGCTTGAACATTACCAAATACTGTACAGCAGAACATCTTTTATTGACTAGGATAGCCACGCCAGCCTTTTTGGCCACTGCAGGAGCACAAAAACAGTACTTAACCCAACCTTCTACCAATTTGGCAGCTTCAATATGTGAAAGGTGTGTTTCTTGCAAGACATAGACATCTGCCTCCTGTTATTTCAAGAAATTAATTTTTTTATCCATTTTAATGGGATGGTTGAGTTCATTGACATTTAATGAATATAATTTTAAAGCCATGTTGGATTATATAACAAATTAATAAATACTTCCAATTTCCCTTTAAACAAATCCATATATAAAATTTTCTCGCCCATCCAGGACCCTAAAATAAACCTTCCCTTCCTCCCATCCCTAACCCATCCCCTGAACAACCCACCATCTCTCTCCTATCACCCCCATGCAAATAACTCATGGTTAGCTTGAGTGCCTATAAATAGACCACAATCCCCCCTCGCACTCTCTGTATCCAATATAATTTAAAAAATTACTACAGTAACTGAAAATAAACCCTTTCAAAACATAAAGGGCTTCTTTTACTAAGCTGCATTAGGGCATTTACACGTGGAATAGTGTGCGCTACAATGCCGCGCGTGCTGATGCTAATGCCAGCATTGAGCTGGCATTAGTTCTAGCTGCGTAGCACAGGGTTAGCGCGCGCTAATCTGCTGTGTGCACTAAAAATGCTAGCACACCTTAGTAAAAGGAGCCCAAAGATGTCAACATTTATCCTTACAATTAACATAAAATAATTTATCATCCATATAATTACATTGTCCTTTAAAATCATTACTAACACATGGAAAATTCCCCAATTTTATCTCCATCAACAGAGACATAAATAAATACAGATAAACATATTATAAATAAATGAATATGTAATGTGAATATGTAATATTTGTTAAAAGTACTATCCATTTCATAAATTAATTAATTTATATGAAAAATGAAATAGATGAATAAATAGCAAATCAACAGACTACTCTTCCAAAATTCCTATCAACTTTACTTCAAGAACATGAATTAATTATTATAGATTCTCACTTCCTTTTTTCCTCCTTTTCAATATCCATTCATATGAAATTAATCCTCTGATGCACCTGAGCTTAACCTAAAGTTCTCTATAAAATCCTAAAAGATTCATAACATCCCTAAGTAATCCCAATCTCATTAGCTACATCTATATTCCACTCCCTTCTCCTGTAACCCCTATACCCAGAAAATATGTTAAGTTAAGTAAACATCAATTATAATTATACAGATCCTCTTTAACCTTGTATTTCTGAAACAACCCCACTCTCCTATGAGGAATATTGTAATAAAATTCCCCATTCAGTGGTGTGAGAAGACTTATACAGCAGCAGACCTGTTTGTCTCAAATGATTCATAAAGCATAAACTTTATACATCATCCAGAGAATCGCATCTCTTAAAATGCTTGCCTGAAGGGGAACTGTTCAATCACAGTGTAGTGTAATCTCTTCTGCTGCATCTTCTTACTTCTGTACATCAGATTCCACACCACTGACAGACCTATAGAGTGCACACACCTCTGTAAAACATCCAAAGTTCATCCGTTACACTGGAATCCTTTCTCAGATCATTCTCAATCAGTATTCCACTCCACCAACCTGCTTCACAAAATCCAATTCTTTCTGAGATCCAATCATCACTCATATGCACATCCAGGACCCTAAAGGAAAAATGGAAGGCAGTTATAAATTTTCAACTTCCACCACATTCAATTACCAACTGCCCTTAAATAAAAATATAAACTAATTGTAAAAAACACTTTCCCAACACAGTTTCAGTCTTAAACAGATCAATCAGCTAATATCATATGTCATTCACTGTATCTCAGTTCAGATCAGGGATCTTCCACCACTCTAGACTTAGCCTGAATCCATGCTTGCATCCTGCTTCATGATGAAATCCTTCAAGTCTTTATTTAGGGTGTTCAAAATTGGTGGTTTTATTATGAACAGTGACCCACATCGTTGCTGGGTAAAAAAGACCAAACTTTGCCCCCATCAGCCTCAGCTGCGGTCTTAAAAACTTAGAAACTCTCTTCTGACAGCTGCTGTTCGTCGGGCAAAATCAGGCAGGATTAAAATTTTATTATCCTTCCACTTAAGAGGTCTGATTTCATCATATTCTCTGGCAATGAATTCCAAAGTTTAATTACACATTGAGTGAAGAAATATTTTCTGCAGTTTGTTTTACATTTACTACTTATCTTCATTGCATGCTCCCTAGTCCTAGTATTCTTGGAAAGAGTAAACAAATGATTCATGTCTACTCATTCCACTGCTCTCAGTATTTTATAGACCTCTGTCATACTATGGGGTGTGAGTGACACATACAAACACACAAGTAAAAACTTTGATTCTTCATCAAAGTCTTAGAAGAAACTAACTTGCTTGTCACACACTGTGATGGGGTGTATGTCCCATCACGTGAAAGAGTGCTTCCTCGGGGGGGGGGGGGGGGGTACACCAGAGTTTAACTTTCCCAAGGCTTTCCTACAGGATGGGCGATAGGTAACTGGGGTTAAACAGGGAATAACCGGGTCAACCTAGTTGCTATTTGGGGTGGTTCTAGTCACTAGGTGAGTGGTGTTAGGAACCAGCTACCCCTATTTTCCCAGAGTATTGCTTTGCCCAATAGTAGAGAAGACTGGATGACATTGCCATTGTACTTGATAAACTAATTTGTATCCTAATTTGCATACAAGTGAATTGCAGAGAAAAGGGTTAATTTATAAAGAAAAGCTTTGAGCTGGACTGATAGGGATGGGAGCTTTAGTTTGGACCCCCTCAGCCCTTAGGGGACATTTTGAGGGGGGGGGTCAAGAGGGACCTCACCCTGAACTAGAAGGGGGGTGGCGGGCTGATTAATGGACTCCCAGCATAAAGGAGCATAGTTTGGAGCTCTTGGA
The DNA here is from genome assembly GCF_902459505.1 of Geotrypetes seraphini. Lineage (NCBI taxonomy): Eukaryota > Metazoa > Chordata > Amphibia > Gymnophiona > Dermophiidae > Geotrypetes > Geotrypetes seraphini. The sequence continues at coordinate 458,133,902 of NC_047085.1, forward strand.
AACAAGGATTTCTGGGTGACCCTCAAGAGGATGCTGGGAAATTATAGACTGGTGAGTCTGACATCAGTGTCAGACAAAATGATAGAGACTCTTATAAAGAACAAAATGACAGAACATATACGTAAGCATTGATTAATGAGAGAAAGCCAGTATGGCAATTCTTATGTTCTTACCCTAGTTAAGATAATATTCAAGCACTTTTCTGACCTCATGTGCTTCTTACTCTATCTTAAGGGGACTAATTTAAAGAAATAGGAGTTAAAAATTATCTGTATGTTCCATCTTTGCTTATACCCTATGCTGTCTATTTATTGCATATTGGGTTGACATTGAGGGTCATTTTCAACATAATGTCTAAACCTGATTTTGGATGTTTTGGGAAAAATATCCAAAACTCCAATAGAGGAAATGGCTATTTTCAAACCAGAAAAATATCTATCTTTTTGTTTCGAAAATGACCGTTTTCTTGTCCTCAATGCGTGTATCTTTTTGAACCATTTTTGAAAACAAAGCATCCACCTGAAAAACACACAAGAAACAGCCATTGGGACATAGGAGGGACCAGCATTCTTAGTAGACTAGTCACACAGACATCCCAGCAGAGCAGGGGCACAGCAGTGAACTTCACATAAAAGGTTCCAGGTACACATCTCACCATAACCCCCTTACCTTGTATGATGAGTCCTCCAAAACTCACCTAAAACCTACTGTATCCAACTGTATATCACCCCAGGTGCCTACAAATTCCTGAGTGGAGTAGAACAAGTCCAAAGACTAAGGGCACTCAATGAAATTAAATGGAAATACTTTTAAAATTAATAGGAGGAAATTTGTTTTTCACTCAAAGAATAGTTAAGCTCTGGAATTTGTTGCTAGAGGATATAATAACAAAGGTTTAAAAAAGGTTTGGACAATTTGCTGTAGGAAAAAAAATCCACAGTCTGCTATTGCGACAGACATGGGGGAAGCTACTGTTTGCCCTGGGATTAATAACATGGAATGTTGGTACTATTTGGGTTTCTGCCAGTTACTTGCCACCTGGATTGGCCACTGTGAAAACAGTAGATGTATCATTGGTCTGACTCAGTATAGCTATTATATTCTTATTTAGGACATCATCATCTGCTTCTCACATCCTTGAATCTACCATCTCCAAATCTGACAAAAGACTGATACTTCACTTTTTTCCCCCACTTGTTTAATTTTTAACCATTTCTATTTTTTCTTTGAACAGTGTTGGCATTCTACTTACCTCAGCAATTATCAAGCCCCTTTGAATGTTCAGTGCAAGCCCCTTTTACAATAAAGACTACTGTACAAAGTACAGTACATATTTTCTGGGGCTATTCACAACAGATTCATTGAGCTGCCCAAGCTAACAGTGAGTTATCTCCTATCAAATTCATTATAACATAAAGAATTGCTGCAACCTTAAAATGACCAGCACTGCATTTTAATTTGCTTTATAATTATGTACATGCAGCCTTCATTCAGCAGATCCTAAAATACAAAGGAAAGCATGACCATGCTGACGCAACCAACATTTACCCTGCATGTACCTAGAAAAGTGCTAAGCAGTACTTAATACCATATATCATGTAATATGCCACTTTCATTTCATGCTTCATAGCTTTACTTTCATGTTTTATTGCTTAGATCTCTGCTGTATCTCAGCAGCTGCTGTGGTTTGAACATATTGACAGAAAAATATGCAATCACAATTACAGTAAACTCACAAGCATACTCAGATATGAATTATTATAAAGGTAAGTAGGCAGAAAGAAAGAGTAAAAGGGGAAATGACTTTGAATATGAAAATATTAAGGCAACTGAACTTGAAGGCTTTTGAAGTAAGGAGGAGGCACTGTGGGTTAATTTAGAAAGAGACTAAGGAACATCTATTTAATATAAAGGGCCTGATTCTGTATAGGACGCCCGGTCTCAGTAGCCGTCTAAGTGGTTTTGTGTGGCTTTTTTAAAATTCTTTATTGATTTTTAATCTAAAACAATGTCATACAAATGAACAAACAGTAGGTATTACATACATTACACTAATATCTGTACAGGTAACATATGTATCATTCAAGATTTTCAGTTATCCTACATATAATAATAACATAATATATAATACTAGTCTTATAGCCTGTTACATTAACGGGTGCTAGAATATATGTGTGTCTGTCTTTATTTCTTTTTCTCTCTGTATTTCTCTTTTTTTTTTTTCCTTGGCTGTCCACCACCACCCCTTGCCTGCTCCCCCTGTCCATTCTCCCTTCCTTTTACCTCCCCTGTGTCCACCTCCACCCCTTCACTGCTCCCCTTATCCAGCAGCAGCCCTTCTCCCTTTGTTTTACCTCCCCCCTATCCATGCCTCCCTTCCTTTTTCTGCCCCCTCCCATCCATCAGCACCTCTTCCCCTTTCCATCAACCCCTCTTTCCTGCTCCCCCTGTCCAGCAGTACGCCTCCCATTTACAGCCCCCTCTGTCTCATTAAATGGCATTAACAGGCCCTCCTTTTGAATTAGCACTGCAAGGCGCTTGGGGGGATTTTATTATATATGATGTTTGGCGAGCCTTTAACCTATTTATTGTCTCAATATTAATGATTTTTACACTTTGTTAAATTGAAAATGATAAATCTAATAAAAATAAAGCTGAAGTTGCTTTCCTCAAGCAGCTGAACAAATGCTCCATCAAGGTATTTCTACTTGAGGTCACAAAATCGAAGACAGGCTGCCTTCACCAGTCCAGGAAGAGCTGGAAATTTCTCTCATTCAGTTCCCATCTCTGGTTCAACAATGGGCCACTAAGGAAGACTACCTGGACACTATTCTTCTTGACTTTGTGGATGGCCAGGAACTCTAAGAGGTTGGAATTTGCCCACTGATAATGAGCTGCTTGCTGTTCCAGGACCACTGCTTGCCCCTAGTGCCTCCCTGCTTGTTACTCCGTATTATACAGTATATGCCGCCTCCCCCTTCCCGCGGTCCCGACAAATCTCTCGCCTCTAGCAGCGGCCGCAGCACTCTACACACACTGCTTCACGGCCTTCAACTGCCCTGATTTGCTCTGCCGCGTCTCTGATGATGTCATCAGGGACGCGTTGGAGCAAATCAGGGCAGTTGAAGGCCGCGAAGCAGCGTGTGTAGAGTGCTTCGGCCGCTGCTAGAGGCGAGAGGTTTGTCAGGACCGCGGGAAGGAGGAGCGGCAAGGGAGTAAGGGTAGCAGCCAGACCGCGTGAAGGGGTTCGTGTGCGCCGGGGGGGATGGGCTCCCCCCACACTCCTTCCACACGGCCGCGCTGCGGCCCTCTCGGAGTCAACGGAAGAGAGGTGAGTGGACAGCAAAGAAGAGGCACAGGAGACAAACCATGAAGAGAAGGAAGGGGAGAGGGGGTCATAGGTTTTTTCCTCCCTCCACTGCGGTGGGAGCCTGAGCCGGCATAGGCGGTTGAGGGGGAAAGGTTGTGGTCGGAGCTGCTAGGCTGCAGCGGATGGTGCGAGCGCCTCTCTCCCCCCTCCTTTGTCCATCTTCCACTGTTCCGAGCCCTTTTCGGCATCTGCCCTCTGCCGAATCCCGGGCCTGCTCTCCTTCCAAAGTGCCGGTCCCTCACTCTGCGCCATCTAGCGCATGCGCACTTGTGCTGCCACAGCGCAACAGAAAAGGGATCAGGGAACACGCGGCGCAAGTGCGCATGCGCGCTTAGCAGTTTATTATTTAAGATAAATAAAGAATAAAGTTACCCAAATGTCCCCATCAATATTTATTCCCCTCCCTCCAACCCCCCAACCCCCATGGATGTGTAAATGTAAATGAACAAAAGGAAAGATAAGATAAATATACATTATTATAATTTTACAAATTTAGTCAATGGGCTCCAAACTTTATTAAATACACCACTAAATCCCCTTCACTCTGCATTAATTCTTTCATATTTGTATGTGGTGCACACGTTCACCCACCAAAAAGTATAACTTATTCTGTCATGGTTCTTCCAGTTACCCATTATCAATTGAATGGCTATACCTGTCATGATCATAAATAGACGACTCTTATATTTATCTAGAATGGGTTTCACATGTAATATCGTTCCACAAATTATAGCCTCATATGATAGTGGAACGTTTGAATCCCAAACTAAATTTATTTGTCCCCAAATTGACTTCCAAAATATAAATATAAACGGACAAAAATATAGCAGATGATCCAAAGTCCCTATATCAATATGACAATGCCAGTCTATGTGGCTTTTGAGAATCGCATATGAACATCCTATGTAGAATCACTAACCGGCGTCCATGTCATAGGTGCCGATTAGAGACTTGCATTGCCACTGAGCTAATCATGGCATGGGACTCTCCCTGCCATGATCAGTTTAGTGGCCACAGCAGGGAACCCATCCCCCCACAAAGTTGGCCAGCCGTAGGGATGCCCACTCCCTCCTACCAGAACCCCAGAAGCCTCCCCAACTGTCCACCACAGGAAGAGTGCCCAATTCCTCATGCTGCAACGGCGAACCCTCTGACACAGTTCAAGGCAGGAGGGATGCCCAATCCCTCCTGCTGCCTCCCCCAAGGCATCCCCTGGCAGAAGGGATGCCCACTCCCTCCTGCCACTGGCCCCTTCATCTCCTAAACCCCACAAACCACTCCCCAACTCCACCCCTAACACTCCCTGACACTCCTGACTCCCCCAAGAGCCCCCTGATACTTCCCGACTCTACCTCAATAACTCCCAACCACCCAAGATCTCATTGCCATCCACCAACCCCCCCCAACACTCCTGTCCCTTTATCTGATGGCCAGCAAGAGGGATGCCCAATTCCTCCTGCTGGCAGATCCACCACTGCAAAATGGTGGGCCTTCCCCTTCCTGGTGCATTTTGGGATGCACTGGGGAGGGGCCTAAGGCCCTGATTGGCCTCTGAGAACTCATGGCAGCCAATCAGCTAATGGCTCTGCATGGGCAGGAGCAAAGGAAGGTCACTCCTGCCACAATTCACTGCTGGACCACCAGGGATACTAAAGGTATGCGGGGGAGGTGGGAGGGAGTTAAAATTCTTAGAATAGACTGGGACAGGAGGCAGGAGGGATCCCTCCTGTCCTGGCCACCGTTGGACTACTAGGTTCCACAGCAGGCCCAGCAGAGTCCTGCAACAGGTTTGGGAGGGGGTGGGTCAGCACTGGCCCAAATATAAATTGAGACCCCCCATTTTTGGGTCTTATTTTGGCCCCAAAATCTCGGTTTATATTTGAGTATATACAATATTTTGGATATGTCAGTAACAGGAGAAGTTCAAAAGTGGCATTGCAAGACTCAGAGGTTGATGTATATATGTGTGTGTGTGTGAGGGGGGGGAGTAATTTGGACAAGCTGAGGAATCAAAGGCAAGTAGGGGCCAAATTCTATATAGTCTATTTACAAAAGGTAAATCGTGCCAAACGAACCTGATTGAATTTTTTGATTGGGTGACCAGAGAGCTGGATCGAGGACATATGCTAGATGTAATTTACTTAGATTTCAGCAAGCCTTTGATTCAGTTCCTCATAGGAGGCCGTTGAACAAACTTGAAGGGCTGAAGTTAGGACCCGAAGTGGTGAACTGGGTTAGAAACTGGCTGTGCAAAATGTGTGCCTATAATCTAGGCACGAGCACTTATATGATATATAGACCTTATTTAAGTGCCTATGCCTAAAGGCTTGAGATATGTACGTAACTTATAGAATACTATAAGTTACATGTATGTGTGAGGAGGTTGCAAAATCAACATACCCATATCAAAGTGAAAGCACTTGTACATAGAAGAATGATGCTATTTTTTTCTACTTTTATTTTATTTTTTTAAATCAATGCTCTCATAGAAACATGATGGCAGATAAAGGCCAAATGACCCATCTAGTCTGCCCATCCGCAGTAACCATTATCTCTTTCTCTCTCTGAGAGATCTCAAGTGCCTATCCCAGGCTTTTTTGAATTCAAACACAGTCTCTACCACCTCTTCTGGGAGACTGTTACATGCATCTACCACCCTTTCTGTAAAAAAGTATTTCCTTAGCTTACTCTGGAGCCTATCACCTCTGAAGTTCATCCTATGTCCTCTCATTGCAGAGTTTCCTTTCAAATTAAAGAGATTTGACTCATGCGCATTTACATTATGTAGGTATATAAATATCTCTCCTCTCCTGCCTTTCCTCCGAAGTATATATATTGAGATCTTTAAGTCTGTCCCCATATGCCTTATGATGAAGATCACATACCATTTTAGTAGCCTTCCTCTGGGCCGACTCCATCCTTTTTATATCTTTATGAAGGTGCGGCCTCCAGAATTATACACAGTATTCTAAATGATGTCTCACCAAAGCCTTATACAGGGGCAATAATACCTCCTTTTTTCTACTGGCCATACCTCTCCCTATGCAACCTGGCATCCTTTGAGTTTTCTCCATCAACTTTTCAACCTGTTTGGCCACCTTAAGATCATCACATACAATCACACCCTAGTCCCGATCTTCTGTCGTGAACATAAGTTCTTCACCCTCTAGACTATACTGTTCCCTGGGGTTTTTGCAGTCCAAATGCATGACCTTGCATTTCTTAGCATTAAATTTTAGCTGCCATATTTCAGACCATTTTTCAAGCTTCACCAGGTCTTTCTTCATGTTATTCACACCATCCTGGGTGTCTACTCTATGGAAGATGTTGGTATCATCCACAGAGAGGCAAATCTTACCCGACAACCCTTCAGCAATATCGTTTATAAAAATGTTAAAAAGAACAAGCCCAAGAACAGAACCTTGAGGCACACTACTGGTAACATCCCTTTCCTCAGAGCGATTTCCATTGATTACTACCCTTATCGCCTCCCACTCAACCAGTTCTTGATCCAGCCCATCACTTTGGGACCCATTCTGAGGACACTCAGTTTATTTATTAGACGTCTGTGTGGAACACTGTCAAAGGCTTTGCTAAAATCTAAATACACCACATCCTCTATCCAATTTTCTGGTCACCCAGTCAAAATAATTGATCAGATTTGTCTGACAAGACCTATCTTTGGTGAATCCATGTTGCCTCCAGTCCTGTAATCCACAGGATTCCAGAAACTTTACCATTCTCTGTTTTAAAAGTATTTCCATTAATTTGCTTACCACAGAAGTCAGATTTACCAGCCTGTAATTCTCTACTTCTTCTTTACTTCCACTTTTGTAGAGAGGGACCACATCTGCCCTTCTCTAGTCCTCCGGTACCATTGGCGATTCTAGAGACTCGTTGAAAAAGTCAGTCAACGGAGCTACCAGAACTTCCCTAAGTTCATTCAGCACCCTAGGATATACACCATCTGGCCCCATTGCTTTGTCTATCTTTATTTTAGCTAGGTCCTCATGAACACAACCCTCTGAAAAACAATCTGGGTTTGAAAATCCTCTGCCAGCATCCTTCTCTGTGTGTTTTAAAGAAGGCTCCATGTTCAGCAGAGCTTTTAGTAAAATACAAGAGAAACTGTATGACCCAATTCCTCCTTCAATTTGCAAAATGGGTCTTTTAGCCTTCTAAATTTCAATAGATGACTAAATTTAGCTGGCCAAAATATGAGTGAACCTAGGAGTGGATAGGGTATGGTGGGGGTGGGGGTGGGGGTAGAGGGAGAAAGTTATACAGCAGCTAGCATTGGTTTTCAGTGCTAGTTTTCTAAGTGGTAAGCCAAATTAAGTTTTTCCACAACCGTTCTAAATATTATTGACCAACTAATCTCTAACTACAACAACAAAAAACAAAAACAAAGCAAAACCAAAAGCATTTGTCTGCTGCTCTTATACCTCTTCTCTCTCTCCAACAGTTCATTTAGGAAATAAAGGATGAAGCTAAGAGGTGATAGGCTCTGGAGTAATCTAAGGAAATACTTTTTTTTTTTTTTTTACAAAAAACGGTGGTAGATGCTTGGCTCAATCTCCCAGAAGAGGTGGTGGAGACAGAGACTGTGTATGAAATCAAGAAAGCCTGGCACGTGGGATCTCTAGGAGAGAGGAAGAGATAATGGTTACTGCAGATGAGCATTTGGCCTTTATCTGCCATCATGTTTCTATAACATAAGAACATAAGCAGTGCCTCTGCCGGGTCAGACCATAGGTCCATCCTGCCCAGCAGTCCGCTCCCGCGGCGGCCCAAACAGATCACGGTCAGAGTATTGACCCTTTATTTACTGCACACAGTGAAGACAAACAGTGGTCCCAACCCATTCCTCGGGACACTCTTAGCTAGTCAGGGTTTCAGGATACTTACAATGAATATGCCTGAGATAGATTTGCATACAATAAAAGCAGTGCATGCAAATTTAGCTCATGTATATTCATTGTGGATGTTTGGGACACACCAAGCCTGTCTGTTTTTTAAGGAATAGGTTGAAAATCCCTGATTTAGCTGGATAGACTTAGGTGTCCTTCTGCTTCTGGGAATGATCAATATAGAATGAAATTTCCTTTTTTGGGACTAATAGGTGATCCAGATGACCTGGACTGATCACTTAGGGTACAAATGCTGCGCTCGATGAACTAGGGTAGAGTTAGCAACTCTGATATTTTCTCTGTTTCTTATCAGTTTAGCCCCACTTATCAAACAGTTAAATGGAATTGCTGTTTAATTGTTATTTCTTATTTTTAAAACAGTGGGAGTAGACATTATGGGGCTCTTCAGCTTGGAAAAGAGACGGCTGAGGGGAAATATAATTAAACTCTGAGTGGAGTAGAACGGGTACAAGTGGATCAATTTTTCACTCTGTCAAAAATTGCAAAGACTAGGGGGACACATGATGAAACTGCAGGGAAGTACTTTTAAAACTAATAGGTGGAAATATTTTTTCACTCAGAGAATAGTTAAGCTCTGGAACGCATTGCGAGAGGTTGTGGTAACAGCGGATAGTGTAGCTGGTTTTAAGAAAGGTTTGGACAAATTCCTGGAGGAAAAGTCCTTAGTCTGTTATTAAGACATGGGGGAAGCCTCTGCTTGCCCTGGATTGGAAGCATATAATATTGTTACTCTTTGGGTTTTGGCCAAGTACTAGGGACCTGGATCGGCCAACTTGAGAATGGGCTACTGGGCTTGATGGACCATTGTGCTGACCAAGTAAGGCTATGCTTATGCTCTGATGGCTCATTTTCAAAAAAGATAGACATCCAAAAGACAGCATAAATTGGCACTTGGACATCTTACTAAACAAAACATCCAAGTGGGCAGTTTCAAAACTGACTTTCCAGACGTCTTTCTGGTTGTTTTGTTTCCAGTGCATCTAAATTTTAAGGGAGCATGTTAGATGTGGGCTTAAGGGTGGGTTTAAGTCCTGGACATTTTGCAGGGATAATCAAAGTTTTAACAAAACATCCAGGTACCATTTAGACATTTAGGCCCTGATTCTGCAAAGTGCGTCCCGATTGTAGGCAGCTGTAGGCGTACTACAGCTGTCTAATCAGCCAATCGGGAAGCACGTTTTCTAAAAAATACTTCCCAGGCAGGCCGCCTATATTGAAGGTGCCTCCGGGAGCCTAGGGAGGCCTGCAAGCCCGCCTAAGCTTGCCTAAGGCTAAGCGGTAGCCTTAGGTGAACCTAGGCGGCCCTACGCGTCTCCCTAGCAGAGCAGGAGACGCTTACTATGTAGGCTAGCAAAATGCTGGCCTACATGGTAAGTAGACGCGGCCGCTTTACTTAATCGCCATGATTAGTATAGCGGCTGCGGCTACAGCCGCCAGTCTCCCTTCCCCAACTCCTCCCGACTTTCACGGCAGGAGGGTGCCCAACCCCTCCTGCTGACAAAACCTATGATCGCCGGCAAGAAGGTGCTCAACCCTTCCTGCTGACACAACCCACTCCCCAAAGATTACCAGCAGGAGGGCGCCCAACTCCTTCTGCCGGTCCCCCCCATGAAACCCCCCCAGAACCCCCCTCGGGCTTACCTGCAAGTTGGCCAGACGGGTCCTCGCACCGTCTGGCCAGCAGGCCTGCCTCAGTACAAATGAGGCGGCCCTCCCCTGCCCAACCCACAAGATCCTAGGGCCTGATTGGCCCAAGCGCCTAAGGCCCCTCCTATAGTGGGAGGGGCCTTAGGCACCTGGGCCAATCAGGCCCTAGGATCCTGTGGTTTGGGCAGGGGAGTGGGTGGGCCCGCCTCATTTGGACAGAGGCAGGTCTGCTGGTCGGACGGTGAAAGGACCCGTCCGGCCAATTTGCAGGTAGCTCGAGGAGGGGTTTCGGGGGGGGGGTTTCATTGGGGGGGTCCGGCAGGAGGGGTTGGGCACCCTCCTGCCATGATCATCGGGGGTGAGGGGGAAGAGAGACTGGCGACCGTAGCTGCGGCCGCTATACTAATCGCGGCAGGGAGATCCATTGCCGTGATTAAGTATAGCGGCCGTGTCTACACAAACCCGATTCTGTAACCGGCGTCTGCAACATGGACGTTGATTACAGAATCAAGTTTACTTTGGGCAGGTTTTGTTCTGATTCTGTATAGGACGCCCGGGACAGGCATCCTATACAGAATCCGGGCCTCAGAGCTAGACCTGTTTTAAAAACAAATAAGGGTCAAAAAGGTGCCCAAACTGACCAGATGACCACTGGAGAGATTAAAGCATGATCCCTTACTCCCCCAGTGGTCATCAACCCCCCCCCACCACTCAAAGATGTGAAAAAATATAGTACATTCCAGACTGTTTTACAGCTTCACATGGTCACACAGTCAGCTGAGCAGAGAAGAGCAGAGGAACACTCTAGGGAGTACTGCAATGAATAGCACATTTAAAAGTCCCAGGTCATAGGTATATTGTATAGTGAGTCCTCCAAAACCCACCCAAAACCTACTGTACATACATAAAGATGACACCTAAAGGCATAAGTGCTATTATTGTGGTATACGGGTGGGTACAGTAAGTTTTGGGTGGGTTTTGGAAGGCTCACCATAAAATATAAGCAGGTTATACTGACGTGCTCCTGGGACTTTTAAATGTGACATTCACTGCAGTACCCCCTAGAGTGCCCCTCTGCTCTGCACAGATGTCTGTGTGGCCAGTTTGCTAAGAATGCTAGCTGCTTGGACGTCCCAATAGCTTTTTTATATGTGTTTTTTATTTGGATATCTTTGTATTTGATAATGGCCAAAAAGACAGACATACAAAGAGCCAAAATGTCTAGATAGGGCATAAAAAAAAAGAAGAAATTTTGCTGTTTTGAAAATGGATATTTTTTTCTACTGGATTTCTGGACATCTTTCCCAAAACGTCCAAACTCAGACTTAGACATCCTATTGAAAATGTCCCTCCACTTGTTATAGCTAATATTTAATAAGTGAGAACCTCAATACAATATTACCCAGAAATGCTAAAATTCAACCTGATAAAATTCTTGATTGTCAGATTATTGAACATATTTTCTTTCTGAATATATTATTACACACTGTTATGACTTTTTCATGGAACTAATGTCATAGTTAATCATTCTTCATAACTGTCACCTAGTATTAAGAATTGTAAGATTTTTTCCATTATTTTAAACTCACATTCTACTGGATATAGCTAACATCAGAAGCACTTCCTTTGTAAAAATTGAGATTATTCCTTGAAAAATAATGCCAACAAATTTTGAACAATGCAGCTTTTGGTGTTCACCGCAAGCTACATTATTTGATTTGCTTAGTAATGAGATGTTTTGCATGCATTTGCATGCTTCGTATCTCATTGCTGTGTATCCCATGGTAACTAATATTATTGTGTCCTATGGTAATTTAAAGCAAGTTATTGCTGTTTAATGCATGTTAAGAGGCAAATAACATGTGTCATGGTTATAATAACCACCCCCATAAATAAATTAATTTTGTAATAATAGAAAAATTACTAACATTCCAGTTATGCTGTCATCTTACATTAAGGACATGGGTTCTAATGCTGCACTTTATTTCACTGAAACATATGATAACTATCCAGCATTTAAAGAACACTCAGCAATGAACTGTGACTTTCAGCTATAGATTACATATGGAATGAGAGATGAACTTCGCAGCTAGGATCCTTTCTCACTTGGAATCTATCTATAGAATGCTGAGTTATATATTATACCAGTAAATATATGCACTATACATTTATCATTAGTTCAGAAGTGTCAAAGCGTAGGATACCCTGATTCTTCCACGACAGACAGTACAGATGGAGCTATATAGCAAAGAAATTCACTTGCACACTTTTATGGACATCCCCTGTTGATTCATGGCACTGTCATTATTCAATGCACTGCTTTCATTCCTGTTAGTAATGGTGAAGTGGATCGTGATAGGTTAAAAATATTAACAAGAGTGCTCTATTTTCTGTAGTGTGATATAGAGAACTGCTGTTCATTGTTAAGAGCTTTATAAGCACTCTTTTTTGACTGATTAAAGCTTATTTCCATTTGTTCATAGTCTTCATTTCATGCAAATCTGAATGCAACTATATGTTCATAATAGAAATATGCCCTCCTGCCCTTCCCTCACACCCCATCATTGGTTTCTGGAATTTTAGAGAAGCATGCCCAGATAAAATGCTAAAAGAGATACAATTCAGGAACCTAGATACAAAACAAATGGTAAGTTAGGGTACATTTAATGATCTCATTGTAAACTATTTTGATACACCATGTAATAAAATTTTATTTTTTGTTCCTGGATAATAAGGGGCTCATTTTCAAAAAAATATACACATCACAAGAGAGCATAAACTGGCACTTGGACGTCTTACTAGTCAAAACGTCCAAGTGGGCATTTTCAAAACTGACTTTCCAGATGTCTTTCTGGTTGTTGTGGGCAGAGATGGGCAAAGGAAAGGGCTTGTTGTGGGTGTATACCCACAATGCACTGATGTGCTGAGGTAGAGGCATGCAACATTTCTTATCAACAGTTTAGCGCAGGAGCCTTTACCACCTGCAAAAAGGCAGGCGGAAAGGGGAAGATTTCTTAAGGGCATAAAATAGATATGTTAAATCATTTTGTCATTCAGATTCTTGTCCATTACTAAGGTGGCTCCATTATGGTTTAAGATCGCAATATATAATTGGATAAATGAGATGTTGTCAATAGGTCTTTTCCCTTCTGATATAAAAGATATAATATTGACACCAATAGTAAAAGATTCAAAGGGTAAACTTAATCATGTTTCAAATTATAGACTAGTGGCATTGATACCATTTTTTGGTAAAGGTCATGGAAGGACTTACAGTATTAATGATCAACTGATGTTATTTCTTGATAGGTTTAGTATTTTACATTCTTCACAATATGGTTTTCGAAAGGGTCATGACACGGAGACAGTCTTAGAAGTTCATAATAAAAACAAAAATACGTCTAAAAAAACCATCTAAATCAGCACTTGGATAACCTAACAGGTCGTTCAAGTGCTGATAATCGAAATGGGTTTTAGATGTATCAAGAGGCATCTTAGGCCTTTTGACTGCCCCTGTGTGACCAGAGCGAAAAGGGGCATTTTTCAAAGAGTGGTTAGGGTGAGAGATGGGCGGGATGTGGCCCAACCACACTTAGGGCTCCTTTTACTAAGCTGTGATAGCAGTTTTGGCACACGCTTAAAGCGTGCTGAATTGCCTTGTGCACTAGACCTTAATGCCAGCATTCAGCTGGCGTTAGTTCTAGCTGTCTAGCATGGGTTTAGCGCACACTAAAATCCTTTGCGCTAAAAACGCTATCGCAGCTTAGTAAAATGAGCCCTTAATTATCCTGCAGCGATAATCGAAAGTTTGACAAGACTGTCTAAATGGAACTTATGCATTGTGACTTAGGCGATCTAAAAACAAGTATAAGTGCCCAGAAGGTATCCAAAGTGACCAGATAACTACTGCAGGGACAAAGTACAGAACTCCCCCCCCCACACTTCCCCAGTGATCAGTGACCCCTCCCCCACCGTCATAAAAAAATCAGAATAAAAATGTACATACCTGCCCTCTGGAACTCTGGGAAGTAGAGTAATTCAATGACATCTGAATTAATACTTAAACAAGCACTTACTTCTATCAGAAGCTTTGTTCACTGAACCCTATCAGCAGAATTTCAAATATTTCTCAATCCACTACCCTATATGCCCAAAGGGAGAGAATATTGTGTACAATTCTGGAGACCGCATCTTCAAAAAGATATAAAAAGGATAGAGTCAGTCCAGAGGAAGGCTGCTAAAATGGTATGTGATCTTCATCATATGGTGACAGACTTAAAGATCTCAATCTGTATACTTTGGAGGAAATGTGGGAGTGGGGAGATATGATAGAGACATTTAAATACCTATGTAATGTAAATGCACATGAGTCGAGTCTCTTTAATTTGAAAGGAAACTCTGCAATGAGAGGGCGTAGGATGAAGTTAAGAGGTTATAGGCTCCAGAGTAATCTAAGATGGTAGATGCATGGAACAGTCTCCCAGAAGAGGTGGTGGAGACAGAGACTGTGTCTGATTTCAAAAGGGCCTGGGATAGGCACGTAGGATCTCCTGGAGAGAGAAAGAGATAATGGTTACTGCGGATAGGCAGACTAGATGGGCCATTTGGCCTTTATCTGCCATCATGTTTCTATGTTTTTATGGACTGGAGTTTCAGGTGGCATAGTGGAGAGATTGCTTGGAACTGGAGCAGCACAAGGTGCTGGGCCAACAAGCAACCTCGAACAACAAAATGTGCATAGTATAGTGGGGACCAGTCGCGTAGTAAGGGAGGTGCAGGGGAGGGGGGTGGTCCGCTCTGGACATGGTCTTCCTCGGGGCACTATTACTCCTCATGCTCTCTGCTCCCCCTGCTGTTCATGCCCCTTTCCTTCCATACCTTTTTATCTTCAGCACAAGTAGCCACGAAGACTGTGACGGGAGCTCACAGCAGCCATTTCCTATGAGTGATCTGCATGGGGCAGGAGTGTAGGAAGATCCCTCCTGCCCCAAAAGCCCGCTAGACCACCAGGTACAATTCTGGGAAATCTCAAAGGGCTTAAGGTAAGGGAATCCGGGGGAAGGTGGTTTTATAATATTCGCGGGCTGGCTCTGCCTCTAACCCTCGCAAATATTGAGGGAGAAATGTTCTGCTAGATTGCTGCAATAAAGACATCACTCCATGAATTATTAGGGAGACTGAAAAGGTTGGAAACGAAATCTGGAGTCCTGAATGACAGAGTGGAGCTGATGTTATATCAGTAGTTGGGATTACTGGACCTTCTTCAAGAAAATCAGGGTCTTTCATTTAAGGTGGAGGCATTAGAAAACAAGACTTGGAATTTGACGTTTTAAGTAGAGAATAACATGGGGACAATTTTTTTCCCGTCCCCGCAGGAACTCAATTTCCCTGTCCCATTCCCGTGAGTTTTGTCGCTGTCCATGCCCCATTCCTGTAAGCTCTACCTTAACGCAAAGCAACAAACCAAAACCAAGGAGGAAACCAAGGTTCAACTGTCCGCAGTGTAAAAACAATCCAGAACAAACAAACCAAAAAAACTGCAGACCTTGTACACGATGCAGGCAGACTTTATTTTACCCTTACCTGGTAAAAGGTTTTTAATCAAAGATTTACTTGTCATAATAAAGTCTGCCTGCATCGTGTACAAGGTCTGCAGTTTTTTTGGTTTGTTAGCTCTACCTTAACCGCATAAGCCTCAAATACTTATGATTTTAAAGTGTTTGAGGCTTGTGCAGATGAAGAATGGGGCAGGGACAGGAAAACAACTCACCAGGTCGGGAAAATGAGTTCCCGCGGGGGACGAGGAAAAATTGGTTCCCGTGTCATTCTCTAGTTTCAAGCTCTTAATATTCCCCAAAGATTCTGTATTGGGCCCTAGAGATGTACTTAAAAATATGACTGAGGTTCTTAAAGTTGCAGCAGAGACCATCCCTCCTTTGAATAACATATTTTATTTAGCAACTAGGAAGCATTCAGATAAAAAGAGTAATTCCTCAGCTGAAATCTCCCAGGTGTCTGTGGACAGTTCGGATTTAGAAGCTATCCTTGAGAGTTCTGATATGTCAGTGGCAGTGGATGCTACTTTGTTAGTTACATTTGTTTTTGAGGCTGACCAAATCAATATTTTGAGACTTTACTTTCATGCTAGGAACATGGTTTATAGGACTGACGATCTGGCTATTTCCAGATTTTTTGCTGATCAACTCAAATTACCCCAGGAGGCTGTTTGTTTTCTGGTTTTTTTTTTTTTCTTTTCAAAATCTAACCAAATGTTTGATAAAGTTAAATAATGTTTTACTGTTTGTTTTTTGGTTTGTTTTTTTTTCTTTTCAAAATCTAACCAAATGTTTGATAAAGTTAAATAATGTTTTAGATATAGGGCTCCTTTTACTAAGCTGTGTTAGGGCTTTAACGCATGGAATAGCGGGCGCTACAATGCGGCGCACGCTAGACGCTAATGCCAGCATTGAGCTGGCATTAGGTCTAGCCGCGTAGCGCGGGGTTAGCATGCGCTAATCTGCTGCGTGCGCTAAAAACGCTAGCGCACCTTAGTAAAAGGAGCCCATAGTTTATTTTTCAATCCTAAACATCTTAGACAATTTCTTGACAAGAAATCACAGACTTGCCACTTCATTAAACTTTTCATTCTGTTCATCAGGGTGCTCACATTTGTTTTTCCTTTGTGAGACTTGTCTTTCTGCTTTGAAGTATTTGGGGTTTCCTAAGACAAGAAATCTTCTATGCTTGCCGGATACTTTTCTTACAGTTACTTTATTTGATATATAATAATTATTAACAAGATTGTTAAACCAAAGCAGTTGATAGATACCTTTGGAGTTATTCTTCTTAATATAATTGCTCCTGTCTTTAGTGTTGTTTACTTTTCAAAAACGACCTATTTTGGACATGTGATGAGGGTGAATTCACAAGAAAGGGAGGTGCTACTCGGAATGGTCGGTGGTAAAAGGAAGCGGGTTTTAGTTTTTAGTTCTAGTTTATTTAAAATTTGATACAAACGCTTATAAAACATTTCAAAGCGATGCACATAATAAAATTAGGGGGAAACATGGAAGTCATAAAAATACGAACAAGGACAGACTCAAACGACAGACGAACAGAGACAGGAGGATACCAAAGGCCCTTTGGCTGAATACCATGAATGACAAGTGAATGGACATCACGCAATTGAAAGAAGCCGTGGAAAACAGGGAATCATGTCGAGGACTGGCCTACAGAGTATCTAAGGGTCGGACACAAGGGAATGGATAGTAGTAGTACACTTCTCCCTCCGTATTCGCTGTGATAGGGGATTAACAGAACCGCAAATACAGAAAAATCACAAATAACTTTTTCATATGTTATTTGCTGTTTTCTATTAAAAATCATCATGAGTATGGTGAAACCGTGAATAATATGGTGGGAGACCTGGCCTGTTCCTGAAGGACAGGCAAAACATGGTGAAGAAAGTGTAGGAATCGGTGATTTTCTCTGTAAACGCTTAGAATCGGTGATTTTTCTATGCAAACTGATGTAATTTTAGGAGAGGAGTCAGCAAACTAAAAAACGTGAATAATCGAAACCATGAATGCTGAAACTGCGAATACGGAGGGAGAAGTGTAGTAATAGTAGTTTTCAAAAAGAAAAATAATTATTGACAATTTGTGAGCGATCTCTTTTGGAATAACGAATCTCATGCATGCTTCAAGCTTACTACTGCATTTTTCCTTTAGAGGGTGCTCAAAACATGTTCAATGCTGAAAAGACTACTCATAAAACTTAGCATATTTACTTGTAATTATCTTCTTGAAATTCTAAGTTATTTCTATGATGTGTTTCCTTTTCTACTAATCGTAGAAGACGTCTTGCGGAAATAATTCTTGTCTTGTTTCATGATTGTATTTAACATGTACGTGATAAGATAATCATCTTTATTTTTAGCTCTTTTTGAACTGATTATCATGAAAGTTCCCCATTTAGAGTCTGCTTTATGCAAAATGTAGACATAAGAAGCTAAAAGCTACATTTAATCTAATAGACATCAAAGAAACCTTTGCCAGTTGCTGTATCTAAAAGGGGAAGCATTAAAACAAAATTAATTACCACAGTGAAAGAAGTCTGTATGTAATACAAATATATGATTTTACAAACAGAGCTTACGTGCTGAAAAAACTGCAAAATGTCCCAATATGTACTCAAACTCCAACATTTCGGTGACATACCAGACTAAGCTAGTTAACAATTAGCACCTTGTAATTGATGTAAATTGCACTTAATTGGATAGTAGGCACTTACTACTTTGAGGTAGACTCCTGGCATGGTTAGGGATTGGATCGTGGATCGTGGGCATGTTTTTTTCATGTAAGCACCTGATTTGGACTTAGGTGCACTCATTTAGGCCATGAAAACTCTGGCAAAAATAGGATGCACCTAAGGTTTGGATGCCTATCAATGCCTAAGGTCACTTAAGGCACCAGTATGCGCAATTCTATAAAGTGTTTCTACCTTTTACAGAATCGCACTTAAGTGCCACACAACATGGCACCTAAATTTTAGGTGCCATCTATAGAATTGGGCCTTCATACATAGGCTCTATTTGTGAAAAAAACATATTTGTCATGCATAGTTTGAGATGAACAAAATTTTACTAGACTTTTAATTAATGACCTTGTGCAAAGTGATATCATAAAAGCATTTCATTAATTCAGAATTATATGAAAAGTGACATGCACAGAAGTCTGCAATAGGCCAGGCCTTGTAAATAATTTTTTTTGCAACAGTTAACTATGGAGCTCATTTCCATCCATAGGACATTTTCACTGGAACAGGGCCATTACCGTATTTTCACGCATATAACGCGCGCGTTATACGCGTTTTTACCTACCGCGCATACCCCTCGCGCGTTATACGCGTGAGCGCGGTATACAAAAATTTTTTTACATAGTTCCCACCCCGCCCGACGCCCGATTCACCCCCCCAGCAGGACCGCTCGCACCCCCACCCCGAACGACCGCTCGCACGCGCTCCCACCCGCACCCGCATCCACGATCGGAGCAAGAGGGAGCCCAAGCCCTCTTGCCCGGCCGACTCCACAACTCCCCGACAATATCGGGCCAGGAGGGAGCCCAAACCCTCCTGGCCACGGCGACCCCCTACCCCCACCCCGCACTACATTACGGGCAGAAGGGATCCCAGGCCCTCCTGCCCTCGACGCAAACCCCCCTCCCTCCAACAACCGCCCCCCCCAAGAACCTCCGACCGCCCCCCCAGCCGACCCGCGACCCCCCTGGCCGACCCCCACGACACCCCCACCCCCCTTCCCCGTACCTTTGGTAGTTGGCCGGACAGACGGGAGCCAAACCCGCCTGTCCGGCAGGCAGCCAACGACGGAATGAGGCCGGATTGGCCCATCCGTCCCAAAGCTCCGCCTACTGTACAAAGGAAAGAATGGGCACAGGATATACAGTTTATTGAAGGGACATAGAAAGAGGGAAGATGCCATATAGAAGAGAGAGGGTGGGTAGTGGATGGAAGGGGCAGAGAGAGGGTGGACAGTATATGGAAGGGGTAGAGAGAGAAGGCAGAGGCTGGGTGGAAGGAGCAAAGAGAGAGGGCAGATGTTGCATGAAAGAGAGGACAAACATTGTATAGAAAGAAGAGAGCAAAGAGAAGATGATTAAAGCAGAAACGACAAAAGGTAGAAATAATTTTTTTTTGTTGCTTTATGTAGAATCAAATATTATTGCAACTGTATTGATAAAAGTTTATAAATAGGAAATGGAAATAAGGCAATTTTTTTGGGACTAAACCCCTTTCCTCATGTCAGGGCAGGATACCATAACAGCAGTATACTGTACTGTCCTGAAGAAAGATTTGGCCTCTGAAAGCTAATTGAAAAATGGATTAGTCCAATAAAATGGTATATTCTTATTTCTCATATTTGTTTTATTTCTATTTGTTAATTTGTAAAGTGGTGATTGTTATGTATCAGTTTTTTTTTCAAATTTACATCTATTGTCTTCATATTTTGCACAGTATTAGGGGACATGTGTCACCGTTTCTGTGGTGTTGTATTGTATGCAGAGTCTGCATCTTCGGGTTTCATTTTTATATATTAGTACTTTTAGGGCTCCTTTTACGAAGCCACATTAGCGGTTTAACACACGTAATAGCGCACGCTAAACTGCTGTCCGCGCTAGCCGCTACCGCCTCCTCTTGATCAGGCGGTAGTTTTTCGGCTAGCGCAGGGGTTAGCGTGTGATAAAAAGTCACGTGCGATAAAGCCGCTAATGCGGCTTTGTAAAAGGAGCCCTTAGTTTGCGGTCCTGTGTTTGCATAGGGGTTATTATTTGTGTTCTGAATGTGTAGGAATGATGAGAAGCATACAGTGTGTTTTGATGTAGTTTTGATTTTGTGGTTAACTGTGTTGTTAATAAGATTATACTGTATGTATATATGAAAATGAATGGGAAAATGGTATTACAATTAGTACTATTATGGGGGCAGGGTCTGGGTTTGAACTTTCAGGTCCCCCCAAACAAAAAAGCGTTCTGCTGCCTCTAGCTGTGGGCCAGTTGTGTTCACAATGCTTTAATTTCCTTTATATGGATTTCATAATTTACGGTGAGTCAAGCTCCCCCAATCATTCTGAAAAATTGGCTTCTATATATTCCTATGATACAAAAAAACTGGAAACTTCTATAGCCATCGCTGGAGACTACATTGTTCAACTTGCTTTCCAAACCACCCTCATAAATGTAAAACAAATTGGAGGAAATATTTTATTACACAATGTGTAATTAAGCTCTGGAATTCATTGCTAGATAATGGGTTAAGAAAAGTTCCTCAAAGAAAAGTTCAGAAACCATTATTAAAGTAGACTGGGAAAAATCTATTACTCATTCCAGGGATAAGGAACATAAAATCTGTGTTTCTCTTGTAGGATATTGCTAAGTACTTGTGACCAGAATGGGCTAGTGTTAGAAACAGAATACTGGGCTTGATGGATCTTTCATCTGTCCTAGTACGGCAATGCTTATATATTTATAAGGCAAAATTATGAGAGGAAAAAGGAAGAATAAGAACCCAAATGAGAGAAAGAGATAGAAGAGATACAGGGGAGAAGAAGGGAAATGTGGGATGTTAGAATAGAGGTTAAGATGAGAAATTAGATAATACATATGGAAAGAAGTTGGAGGAAAATGGAGAAAAAGGGAAGACTGAGGAAAGAAGCATATACTAGAGGGAGGAAAGAAGAGAGGAAAGGAGATGTATAAGAAGGACAAAAGAATCAGTTAGAGAAGCAGCGATGGGTGAGAAAAGGTAAGAAACATGTGGGAGAAGAAACAGGCTACAATAAAAAAGTAAGATACGGAAGGAGGAAAAAGAAAGGACAATGAAGAAAGAAGAATAAAAAGTAAAACAGAAAAGTGAAATGAATTGAGAAAAGATGGAAAAAAAACCCATATTTAGCTAGATACACAAAAGGATGGAAAATTATTTGAAAGAAACTTATTTTACATTGTATGAATATAAAATATTTGCATATATATGTACAGCTACCACAGAATCACTACAGAATTAATTACAAAAATAATGTACAAAATAATGTACTATTATTTATTTATTTATTCAATTTTTTAGCCTGTCCTCCCAAAGGAGCCCAGAACAGGTTACAAAGTACATTCATAATAATCAAGACAGGACAGAGATGACATGGGGCTCCTTTTACGAAGGCGAACTAGGGCCTTAACGCACAGAATAGCGCACGCTAAATTGCCCCATGTGCTAGCTACCGCGCGCTATAGCACGCACTAATCTGGTATGTGCGATAAAACTGCTAACGCACCTTTGTAAAAGGAGCCCATAATTTGCATAAATTACAATATAGACATGACAATAAAACATATGCACTAAGTAGCATCTGGTGAGATTATTAATGATATAAAAAAAATAATGTACTATTAATGATATTTTTGAAATTAGTGGGCAAGAGATACATAGACTATCTGGAAATATGGTGCAGAATAAAGGCAAGATGCTTGATGTAAGAGACTTTTTTAAAACTTAAATATAGCTGAGGCATGTAATGAGCATATAGATTTGAAGCTACAGACAGTAGAAGGTTAATGACAATTTAATGATCATCAATAGAATGTGAATACTAAGAATAAAGGAGCCATTCTTGCCCCTACTGTAATGAGCTCACCAGTATTTCACTTCCCTTCTCTGGAGAAATGATAAATCTAAAGCAGAGCTGTGCAAATCTGAAAGAATATAACCACTAAAGCTTGTATGGGCACAGAAAAATTATTCTTTTTTCCCCCCTTCTAATTGCTGCAATGTACAAAGGCTTATTTTGTCAAAATCATGTTTTAAAAAAAAATCCCAAAATCAATATCTTCTGTTCAGATGGCGCACTTCTGAATAGAGCAGAGGTTCGTGTGGGATAAGTATATTTGATTTAAGGTTTAAACCTTTCACAGTTCTGTGCCGATAAGATAACATTTAAGTGGAGGCAGTTCCAGGCATTCTGTTCAACAAAAGTACCTCTCTTTCTATACTCACCCAGGGTTTCCTATGAAAATTGACGAGTGAAGTTGAGAAATAGAATATTCAAAATCCAGGGTCATTATCCTAGGCCAGGGCCAATTAGTTTTTCTAACAGACTAGTAATTTCGAGGATAAAACATAATCAGAAATACTACTCTCTTCCACTGCAAGGGGAAAAACAGCCTGCAAAGCTAAAAAAAAACTATACAGCAGGTGGAGAAAAAGACCTCAGTTAAAGCCACAAGTGGTTAGGCCACAAGTGGTTAAAACCAATGCCATTTTTTACCACAGTTTGGCAAAAAGGTCCCTATGTTCCGTTTTACAAATTGCCACTAAAACCCGCACTATGGCCCTCTTTTACAAAGGCATGTTAAGCATTTTAGCACAGAATTAGCGCACGCTAGATCGACGCATGCGCTAACCGCTAATGCGTCCTTAGGATAACATGCACGCATTAGCGTTTAGCATGTGTTTAGCACACGTTAATATTTAGCGTGTGCTAAAAAGCTCAGCGCGCCTTTGTAAAAGAGGGGGTATGTGTTCATAAAAGTGGGGTAATTTGATCCAAAATCTATGAGACTCCAATTGTAAGTCGTGATCTAATGAGGCATAATTTTGGTAAAAAAACAAACAATAAAAAACCTGTCCTAATCACAGAACTAAGTTGAGGATGTAAAGATGAGGAAGAATCTACATGGGGGGAGGGGAGCGGGAGGGGTGGTATATCTTGTTTTGGTATTATTCTTGATGGTAATGATGGATGGGGGAGGGAATTTTTATCTTTTGTATAGATACTGATTGATTATAAGTGCTTGGTTGATTATTATTTGTATATAAATTGTATTGCACTTTGGCATTAAAAACTAAATAAAGTTAAAAAAAAAAAAAGAATCTAAAAGAACTCCAAGATAACATATCTCTGTCAAAATTGGGATGGAACAATGATTACGTTAGGTATGTTAGACATAGATTATCGTAATGCCCTTTACAAAGGCATAACAAAAAAGGAAATAAGGCATGTTCAGATAGTGCAAAACACCGCGATTAAAATCATTTTTAATGCAAAAAAATACGATCATGTTTCCCCACTTTTACCAGTAGAACATAGAATCAGCTATAAAATTCTATTATTAACTTTTAAAACTCACCAAAGTAATCAGCCCAAATTTATCGACAGACTCTCCATTCCTTACAACCCAACTAAAGCTCTTTGCTTCATGACTCAAAATCTCTGTACCATTCCATCTTTGCAACAAATTTATACCATTGGATCAAACATTTTCGCTGTTACCGCTCCCTTCTTCTGGAATTCCATACCTAACTACTTACGTGAAGAGTCATCCTTAAATCAATTTATATCAAAACTAAAAACATTTCTGTTCCAGGATGCTTTTGAACCATAACTGTCCTTTCAAGGACTATAAAATTTCTTTTTTTCTTTTTTGTTCTATCCTTACCTATTGTTCTTCCCTCTTTTTGTTTTCTTTTTCTACACATATTGTTATTCTTACCCTTCTCCCTTATGTTTACGTTCGTCTGTGGATTAACCCCTTCTTTTACCAAGGTGCGCTAACCGATTAGCGCACATTAATCGATTTAGTGTGTGCTAAACGCTAACATGCCCATAGACTAACATGCACACGTTAGCATTTAGCTCACGCTAAATCGATTAGCGCGCCTTAGTAAAAGAGGGCCTAAATTACTTGTTTTACTAATAATCCCTAGGGTTCCTTTTACTAAGATGCGCTAGCGTTTTTAGCGCACGCAGGATATTACCATACACTACGCGTCTAGAACTAACGCCAGCTCAATGCTGGCGTTAAGGTCTAGCGCGTGAGGCAATTCAGCGCGTGCTATTCCTTGCATTAATGCCCTAACGCAGCTTAGTAAAAGGAGCCCCTAGTGATATCTGTTATTGTTATTTTTGAACCTTGTTTTATTATATTTGTACTTTGAATAATCTTTTATTGTTGTACACCGCCTAGAAGTCCGATTGGGCAGTAGAAGAAATTTTAAATAAACTTGTAACTTGATCCCATAAGTAATTTTTGTACAAATAATGGGATTAAATCTAGTCAATAAAAACAAAAAAGATTTGAGTTTTATATGCATTTAAGCCAAATCTATTAGCAGAATCCATTGTCAAAAAATAAATTTCTGTCAATCAAATGTATTATCACTGCATCAGTTGATGTGGCAAATGGAAAATAAACTGTAAATCATCAGTGCAAAATCAATAATTTAATCCTAGACATGAAAATAATGTACTGATTGGTGTCATGTAAATTTTAGAAAGTAATGCAGAAAGTGCAAATGCCTAGGAAACTCATGACATAATCATACATCATTTAGAGGTATCTTAACTTTGTATTGTTTGAAATTAAAATTAGAAAGAAAAAAAATAAAATAGAACCATGACAGAACTGTTCCTCAGTGCCTAAATTAGAGAGATTATATTTCTCCACCTGTTTTATAAGTCTGGTAGCTTTGCACGCTGTTTCTCCCCTTGCAGTGGAAGAGAGCAGTATTTGTGATTTTGACTGGGATTTCCTACTCTATCTTTTTGGAAAATATTTCGTGTATGCACTAGAATTGAGGATAGAACATACTCATAGGTTAAATGAAAAGCAGGTATAATGCCATGTGTATATTTGGCATGGTGAATATTAAGTAGATCAAAGCAAAGGGAAGAAGACAGTAGAAGAATGAGGGACATTTTTGTTGTCAGGATAAACTCACAGGTCAGAAAAGTATGTTAAACAGCAGCATGAATGCCACTTAGTATAAGGAAGAAAGGGGTTAGCATTCCGAAATTGATTTGACCAGATCTGGAAATGTGTGAATGTGACACAAAGAGGACCAGCAAAAATAGGTTTGCAATAAGAGTAGGAAATAGGAAATAGGAGTTGTATGTACACAGTACACGATACTAAATATGGATGTTTATATATATATAAATAATAAAATGCTAGCCGCGCATGCGCAATTGTCTTGCGTGTTCCCTGATCCCTTTTCTGTCGGGATGTGGCAAGACAAGTGCGCATGCGCGCTTATTACGTCACTGAGAGCAGCGAATGCAGGAAGCGGAGTAAAAACAAACAAACAACCCAGCGAGCTGGGCCGCTGAGAAAGCGCGGGAGGCCTGGCCCGGGCTGCGGACGGGTAAGGAGCTGGGGCAGTGAGCCTTCCCTGCGGCTGAAATGGAGCCGGCCCACCCTCCGCTACAGACCACAGGAGTCCGTGTCCTTTTCCGCTCACCCCCCTTCCCGCGGACCCGAATACCTTGGCGATTCAAGCAGCGTGTGCACCAGTCTTCACATGCTGCTTCGGGCCCTTCTACTTCCCTGATTTGCTCTGCCGCGTCTCTGATGATGTCATCAAGGACGTGCCAGAGTAAATCAGGGCAGTAGAAGGACCCGAAGCAGCGTGTGAAGACTGCTCACACGCTGCTTGAATCGCCGGGTAGGTAGTCAGGTCCGTGGGAAGGGAAGGGAAGGGAAAGGGGGGGGGGGCAAAAGGACTCTGGGGAGAATGGCAGACACCGGCCCTGTACTAACTCCCGTGGACAGGGGGAGCAGGAAGGGGTGCTGATGGCAGGGGGGGGGGAGAAATGAAGGGAGGCCTATTGCTGGACAGAGGGACCAGGAATAGGTGATGATGGACAGGGGGGGAAAGAAAGGGAGGCTTATTGCTTGACAGGGGGAACAGGAAGAGGTGCTGATGGACAGGGGGGAAAAATGAAGGGAGGCCTACTGCTGGACAGGGGGAGCAGGAAGAAGTGCTGCTGGACAGGGGGGAAATGCTGGACAGGGGGGAATGAAGGAAGGCCTACTGCTGGACAGGGGGAGCAGGAAGAGGTGCTGATGGACGGGGGGGGGGAAAGGAATGGAGGCCTATTGTTGGACAGGGGGAGCAGGAAGAGGTGCTGATGGACACGGGGGGGGGAAATGAAGGGAGGCCTACTGCTGGACATGGGGAGCAGGAAGAGGTGCTGATGGACAGGGGGGGAAATGAAGGGAGGCCTACTGCTGGACAGAGGGAGCAGGAAGAAGTGCTGCTGGACAGGGGGGAAATGCTGGACAGGGGGGGAATGAAGGAAGGCCTATTGTTGGACAGGGGGAGCAGGAAGAGGTGCTGATGGACACGGGGGGGGGGGAAATGAAGGGAGGCCTACTGCTGGACATGGGGAGCAGGAAGAGGTGCTGATGGACAGGGGGGAAATGAAGGGAGGCCTACTGCTGGACAGAGGGAGCAGGAAGAGGTGATGATGGACACGGGGGAAAAATGAAGGGAGGCTTTCTGCTGGACAGGGGGAGCAGGAAGAGGTGCTGATGGACAGGGGGGAGGTAAAACAAAGGGAGAAGGGCTGCTGCTGGATAAGGGGAGCAGTGAAGGGGTGGTGGTGGACACAGGGGAGGTAAAAATAAGGGAGAATGGACAGGAAAAAGCGGCTAAGGAGACAGAGAGAGAAAGAAATAAAGACAAACACACATATATTCTAGCACCCGTTAATGTAACGGGCTATAAAGCTAGTATATATATATATATATATGTATGTATAAGAAGGTATAATATGAATAAAAATATTATATATTTTATATAGGTATATACAAGTACTATGTATATGCAGGTAGATTGATTATATATTATAGGCAGAAATAAGAAAGAGGATTGATATGGTTTAAGAGGGCTGTATTGAGAACCAACTCAGAAAACGCTTACTCTGTACTGTAACACCTTAACAAAAGCACAAGTATTGATTACAGTTTAATAATGCTTTGATTATGGCTTAATAATGTTTGTATTGAAGCCATCCCAGGAAATGCAAACTCTGTATTGCAACACCTTTACAGAAGCTCATCTATTGTAATACCATTACAGAAGTTCATATAAACCGCTCTGAATTGACTCCCCCCAGTCATTAGCAGTGGTATAGAAGCTTTCAATGAACAATAAAAGCTATGGCTATGTCAGCAAAGACATGGAACTAAGAATTACAGATTAGTAAGATCTGACTCAGTCTATGTTGTGGAATACATTGTTGGTCTTGTTTGAGTCTTTTCATAATTATGTTTTGATGTGGGGCATATCTATCACTGAGCAAGCCAAACAAAAAGCTGGCAGGGCCACTCGATAATAGGGGCTATTTCCTCTGTCCTGACAGGCACTCAACAGAATGCTCCCCACCGGGTACCAGATGCATGCATCAGAAATTTGGTGCACGTAAATTTTAATTAGTGCCAATAATTGCTTATTAATTGACAATTATCGGCATTGATTGACTAGTTAACTAATTAAGTGGCAAATTGGCAACGCGCACAGATTTGCGCATGCAACTTTGGCCACTAAAGAAAATCTGGCCCTCATTGCACATTAGTAAAATAGTCCCTTTTTCATATTATTTATGTTGGCATAAAAGTTTGGAAGTGTCATTCCAGCATCTCTCAAAATTTGCCACCTTTTATGGGGAAACACATTCCTAGAAGCCACCCTATTCCCAGGAATTTCATCTCCACTAATTTTGGCAACTGATCTGCAAAATAAATTTTGTTGAACACCTTTCTTTGACATAACCCTGTAGCTCTCCCTTGTGTAGAGTCTTGCACATCTCACATCATTTATCACATGCTATTGTTCCCTGTTTATCACCCCAGGCTGCCAGAACATGCTGTGAGAACTACAAAACTTTGTATCTTATCATTCCTGGCAGGTACTACATCAGCCACACTATCTCCACACATTCTTCATTTACAGTGGGCAGGCTCTTTTTTTCTATGAAACTGTGGTTTGTACAGGCTGGCCACCTCTATCTGCAGAAGGCAATTTTTTTCACTAAAGGTAAGCATTCTGAGGGACAAAGGAAAAATTACTCTTGTAGATTAGTTTCTTATTTTTTAATGAAATTAATTCATTCTGGTGGAACTCATGTGACTTGAAGCGGCACTTATCTCAAAAATTAGCACAGAGCCCTTTTTGGCACCTATTTTGTAGGTGGTAAGGGATCATGCAACAATCCCATGATAATCAGTTAGCATGCAGTAATGTGACTATGCTGATTTGTGCTGTCATAGTAACATAGTAGATGATGACAGATAAAGACCCAAATGGCCCATCCAGTCTGCCCAACCTGATTCAATTTAAATTTTTTAAATTTTTTCTCTTAGCTATTTCTGGCCAAGAATCCAAAGCTGTATCCGGTACTGTGCTTGGGTTCCAACTGCTGAAATCTCAGTTTAAACCTACTCCATCCCATCTAAACCCTCCTAGCCATTGAAGCCCTCTCCAGCCCATCCTCCCCCCAAACGGCCATATACAGACACAGACTGTGCAAATCTGCCAAGTACTGGCCTTAGTTCAATATTTAATATTATTTTCTGATTCTAGATCCTGTGTTCATCCCACGCTTCTTTGAACTCTTCCACCATTTTCCTCTCCACCACCTCTCTCGGGAGCGCATTCCAGGCATCCACCACCCTCTCTGAATTTCCTAACATTGCCTTTGAATCTACCACCCCTCAACCTCAAATTATGTCCTCTGGTTTTACCATTTTCCTTTCTCTGGAAAAGATTTTGTTCTACGTTAATACCGTTCAAGTATTTGAACTTCTGAATCATATCTCCCCTGTCCCTCCTTTCCTCTAGGGTATACATATTCAGGGCTTCCAGTCTCTCCTCATACGTCTTCTGGCACAAGCCTCCTATCATTTTTGTCGCCCTCCTCTGGACCACTTCAAGTCTTCTTATGTCCTTCGCCAGATACGGTCTACAAAATTGAACACAATTCTCCAAGTGGGGCCTTACCAATGACCTGTACAGGGGCATCAACACCTTCTTCCTTCTACTGGCAATGCCTCTCTTTATACAACCCAGCATCCTTCTGGGAAGCTGCCTTGTCACACTGTTTTTTCGCCTTTAGATCTTCAGACACTAACACCCCAAGGTCCCTCTCCCCGTCCGTGCATATCAGCTTCTCATCTCCCAGCATATACAGTTCCTTTCAATTATTAATCCCCAAATGCATTACTCTGCATTTCTTTGCATTGAATTTTAGTTGCCAGGCATTAGACCATTCCTCTAACTTTTGCAGATCCTTTTTCATATTTTCCACTCCCTCTTCGGTGCCTACTCTGTTACAAATCTTGGTATCATCTGCAAAAAGGCACACTTTTCCTTCTAACCCTTCAGCAATGTCACTCACAAACATATTGAACAGGATTGGCCCCAGCACTGAACCCTGAGGGACTCCACTACTCACCTTTCCTTCCTCCGAGTGACTTTCATTAACCACCACCCTCTGGTGTCTGTCCAACAGCCAGTTTCTAACCCAGTTCACCACTTTGGGTCCTAACTTCAGCCTTTTAAGTTTGTTCAACAGCCTCCTATGAGGAACCGTATCAAAGGCTTTGCTGAAATCTAAGTAAATTACATCTAGCATATGTCCTCAATCCAGCTCTCTGGTCACCCAATCAAAAAATTCAATCAGGTTCATTTGGCACAATTTACCTTTTGTAAAGCCATGTTGCCTTGGATCCTGTAACCCATTAGATTCAAGGAAGTACACTATCCTTTCTTTCAGCAACACTTCCATTATTTTTCCAACAACCAAAGTGAGGCTCACCAGCCTGTAGTTTCCCGCTTCATCCCTGTGACCACTTTTGTGAATAGGGACCACATCCGCTCTCCTCCAATCCTCAGGAACCACTCTCGTCTCCAGAGATTTGTTGAACAAGTCTTTAATAGGATTCGCCAGAACCTCTCTGAGCTTCCTTAATATCCTGGGATGGATCCCGTCTGGTCCCAACGTTTTGTCCACCTTCAGTTTTCCAAGTTGCTCATAAACACTCTCCTCCGTGAACAGCGCACTGCGGCAGTGAGGGAGCCAGCCAGAATATAACACCAGGGGTGGCAATGAAAACGTTGCATTGTACCCCAGGCCTTATAAAATGGCCAGGCGGGAGCCGGCCAGGAGGTAAGACACCCGCTGGAGGGAGGCACCTATTTGAGGCACAGCATTGAGGAAGGGAAGCAACAAAGGTAGGGGAAAAGATTTTATTTTCAATTTAGTGATTGAACTGTGTGAATTCTGAGAATTTACATCTGCTGTTTATATTTTGCACTGTTCAGGATGAAATGCATTTGTTTCTATTTCTGTGGAGTTGTACTGCATGCAGAGTCTTGAATCTTAGGGTTTCCTTTGCATATATTAGTAATTTTAGTTTTTGATCCCGTATTTGCCTAGGGGTTATCTGTGTTCTGGTAGGAATGAATGTTGAGAAGCATACATTGTGCTTTGTGTAGTTTAATTTTGTTGTTAACCATGATGTGTTGTTAATAAGATAATATTGTGTGTGTATATATGAAAAATGAATGGAAAAAATGGTATTACAATTAGTACTATTATGGGGGTGGGAACAGAGATTGGTCTGGTGCATGATTTAACCTGTGCTTTGGATTTCAGCCCCTTAATGTGAATGAGTTTGACACCTCTGGCTTAGTAAAAGGAACCCGTAGTATGTTGATTTCCTATTTAAAAATAGAAATAAAACTATTCCTGACTTTTAGTGTGTTCTTCTAGTGTTTCTTTGTGTACAAGTATTTGCTGATCAGTGTGTCTGTCATTATTTTTACCATAGTCTAATTGGGGAAAAAAGTCACCTAGAAAAGCATTTATGTAACAATAGGGGATCTTTCTTTCTTCTTTTCTTTTTGTATCTGTATTGCAAATCCAGAGCTAATAGTATTTCATTAACCTTTTAAGAATAGATTTACACCAGCTTTTATCCACAAGATCAGTTAGGCTCAGTACTAATTAATGTAAGAAATCACAACACAGTTTGTTCAAATCAATTCATGAGCTCCTTCATCTACAGGTGATGCTGTCTATTAGAGTAATTTTAGAACCGTTTGCTTTAGATGAAAATACATGAATACCTTTCGTGATGTGGACTTTGCCACATTTTCAAAGCAAAATTAGCCCAGGAAAACATGTACACATTAATGTCTGCTATTTGGGGTGCACAGTTTTTCTGGATTAAAATATGTGTGTATGAAGAATATTTCAAAAGTGTGGTATATTAAAAGCAAGAAACCGGGAAGAGAATCAATTGGACCGCTAGACAACCGAGGGATAAAAGGAGATCTTAGGGAAGACAAGACCATAGAGGCGAGATTAAATGAAAGTTTTGCCTTGGTCTTCACCGAGAAAGACATGGGGAACTTACTAGTACCAGAAATGGTGCTGACAGAATTGAAAATTGAACTTGCAGAGCTATTGTTAGTAATTAGTAATTTTTATTTAAAATCCAGCAAATTACCCGAAGTCTGAAGGGTGGTCAACATAACACTGATTTTTAAAAAGAGGTGATCTGGGAAATTATAGACCGGTGAGTTTGATGTTGGTACCGGGAAAAATGGTAGAGGATATTATAAAGAACAAAATGATAGAGCAGTGGTTCCCAAACCTGTCCTGGGGGACCCCCAGCCAGTTAGGTTTTCAAGATATCCCTAATGAATATGCATGAGAGAGATTTGCATACCTGTCACTTCCATTATATGCAAATCTCTCTCATGCATATTCATTAGGGATATCTTGAAAACCTGACTGGCTGGGGGTCTCCCAGGACAAGTTTGGGAACCACTGTGATAGAGCATATATTGTAAACGGCAGTAGAGTCTAGCCATGGGGCTCTTTACTGCCCCTAGTGGTTACAGCAAAACTCGCACCGGCGTGTGATTCAGTAAGGAGTCACCCTGCAGACACTGTATTAATAAGTAAATTAAACAAAAACCAGAACCAAAGCACACAGCTCCAAGGTTGTTTCATCAAAGGAAAATTTAATTATCAGAATGGCAAAGTGCAAAACAAATACTGCACCTTGAAGAACACAAAACAAAAATATTCAAAAGGAAAACCCTGGTTGCTTTCAGGATTTTCTCCTCATCAAAGTCAGTATTGAGCTCTGTGACTCTGCTCTCTCCTTACAATAAGGCTTCTAAAAGCCTGCACTTAGCAGGTTTCTCAAAATGCAATTCTCCTGCTTTAATGTCTCGAACACGCTCAGTCTCAGCACAAGCCTTCAGCTTATTTTGTAGCACTGCTGGGTTCAGGGGAGTGTCTCAGATTTGCCTTGCCAAAAGCACTAAACAGCTTTCAAAAATCCCTTCCAGTTTTTAGCAAATCTCTCCCCACTAAAACAGTCCAAGCTTCTTAATAAACTGTTCAGAGAACAAAACAGTGCAGTAACCAAAAAACTCTCACAGTAGAAACAGTCCAAGAAACTGGCTGGAAAACAAAACCACCTTAGCCAAAATAGCAAACAAAAAAAAAACCTCACAGTTTGCTCAGTCCTGGAAAAAGGTTGCCAAGCCTACTTCCATTGGCTCGGGAGTCACTTCCAAACCCTCAGGGACCAGCTCTCCTTGCAACTCCAGTTGCATTTTTTCCTCTGCTTAAAATAGCTCTGGAGTGGATCCGGTTTCTTCCACTTCCTCTTCCCTCCTGGCACTGGGAAACTCCTCTTTAGGAAGAGACCTGAACTTCCTTCCTAACCTATCCCCTTGCTTGCTAGCCTCTACTGGCTTTTCAAAAAGGGCACCACACCCTGCTCTAGCTGAGCTTTCTCTCCCAGGGGCTTCTCTCCGGCTCCCCCAGTGGACATTAGGGAAACAGCCTTCCTGACTATTCCTGGAAGGAGGTTTAAAACCCTTGTCCCTAACCCTGCTGTGTGCATGGTGGTGAAAGTGAGGGGGCTTCCTCTTCCCCCCATTCTGGGACAGTGTCATCCTCTAGTGCAGGGGTGTCCAATGTCGGTCCTCGAGGGCCACATTCCAGTCGGATTTTCAGGATTTCCCCAATGAATATACATGAGGTCTATTTGCATGCACTGCTTTCATTGTATGCTAATAGATCTCATGCATATTCATTGGGGAAATCCTGAAAACCCGACTGGATTGCGGCCCTCGAGGACCGACATTGGACACCCCTGCTTTAGTGGGTCAATTTGGTACTGGTAGCTATCCCTGGCAATCCCCTTTATGGGCTTCTCAGTACCCTTTCTTCCAGCTTTCCACGGGACCTTGGCAGGCACAGCGCCTGGCTGGTCACAATATTTAATACGGAGTGGGCCATGGAAAAGTAGCCCATCTATAGAAGAGCGAATTGTGTGCAAGGGGTTATGGCCATCACATTCCCCAGACTTTTCCACATGCAATTTTTATCTGTGGGGTAATTTAAAGCAGAAAGTATACGCCAACAATCTACAAACCCTAGATTAACTCAAGGAAAGCATCACAAACACTATTTGCAGCATCATTGTTGAAGAGGTACAAACAGTATCAGCCAACATGATCCGACATGCCCAAAAGGTGTATAAACGTGAACGGGGACCATTTGTGGGTAAGTGTATAAAAACAATCCACTTGTTTGTTCATCTTGTCATACATTGCTGGAGGCTACTTTTCTGTGGCCCACCCTGTATAATATAATACAATAAAAAAAATAACCAACAAATATTCAGAATAGAGCTGCTAATAGTGGAAGGTAACAGGCTGAAAGGCAAGTAACTAACATGGAGAAAAAGACTTCAGCGTTTCAAGGAAACAACCAAGAAACTATATGTTCAGTTATAATCTGCCATACAAAACACATCCCAGGTCAAAAAACTCCATGGAAAAGATTCATAAAGATACAGTTTAAAATACACAAATTAAACTGCAAAAAACAGCAAAAGCTATGAAAACTTGCACTTATCTGCCATTCATCTCCCACAAGCAGTGGAATAAAATATCCGTTGCTCCAATACGGAACCAAACACACTTTTCAAAGAATGAACTCAGTATTCCCGACAGGCCCTTTTTCGCCAAGTGGCTGCGTCAGGGAAATATCTTTAGAAAGAGAGCAACAGCTTCAAAAAATCTTCCGCGGGAAAAAAATACAATGACATATATACCACAATCTTCTGCAAGGGATCTATGTGGTTTACAATAAGATTTAGATCATTTAGAAGTTACATTGTTAGAATGAGAGGTAGTTGTTAGGAGGAAGGGGTAGAGGATAAGAGAGTGGCTATAAGGGGAAGAGATATGTCTTAAGTTTCTTCCTGAAGTCATGGTAGGTGGTGGGTTGTCTTAGGTGTGTTAGTAATTTGTTCCAGATGAGGGGACCTTGGTATTCAAAGATAGCCTCAAACATCTTCCACCGTACTTGTTGAGGTGATGGGAAGGGTCGTTTGAAGCATTGCAATACAAGTGAATTGAAGAAGGAGTATGGGACTTTAATGTCTATAACAGTGTACCTAAATTGCATAGCATGAAACTTTCAGGAGGACATAGATGTGGATAGAGCATGAGTGTGTCATGGGCATGTCACCAAATGACTCACACAACTTACAGAATACTATTTGTTACACATGTTACATGGTGCACTTAAGTGCCCACTTACACCAGCCATTGGCCTGTTATAAGTGGGCACACTTACTTTTTGTTTGCCAATGTGGCTTTGTATTCGAACTTTATAATGGTTATGGTGCACCTTTAAGCCCTTATAGATTTGCCAGCAAGTGCACACCTTTGTGCCACCTAAAATGTGGTGCCAAGTGATAGAATTGGCTCCCAGATAAGATATGTGTATATATTGCCCCATATTCAAAGTGATTTAAGCAGGCAGTAGAGGCTCCTGCCTGCTTAAAATGCTCAGGGCCACCCAACCACTGATATTCAGTGCTTCTGATTAACGGCTCTGACCAGCTGTAAAAAAGTGGGTCAGTCAGGGGCACTATAGGGGGTAGCACTGGGAAGGAGCCAGCTGTTATGCGGGTGCCAGCAATATTCAGTAATGACACTTGCATAAATAATGAGTGAATTTAGGACAGCTCAAAAGTTTCCTAATTTGGTTCAATTAGCTAGTTAGGTGCCAGCATAATTTTTAATATTGGTCACCACTTGCATAATTTTTTGCAAAAATTCCCAGGACCTCTGACCTCCTCTTCCAATCCCCTCCCCCAAAACAACCCCCATTCAAATCCTTCCACCCCCAAAATGACCCTTTTCCCCCTCTCAACAGGAATACCCCATTTCAACCTCCCCCTGGCATCTCTATAGGCCCTCCCCAGCTTAACCTAGCATCCCTAGTGGTCTAGAGGGGGCAAGAGTGAACCCCACTCGCTCCTGCCCCTAGCAGCTGCTGAAACAAAATGGCTGCTGCAATCTCTAGCGGCAGCTTTCTGGCAGGCTGAGAAGCAGGGAAATCCAGTTCAAATTACAATGTGGCTCCTTGTGATTTTGGGCAAGACAATTAACCCTCCATTGCCTTGGTGCAAACTTCCAAATTTCTAAGTTTATTAAGATTGTCTGTGGGCGGCTTACATTCTAAAAATAGTAGGGAAGAGATTGAGGGATGGAAAAATATCTATTGTCGCTTTCAGGCTATATAATAAATTTAAATAAATAAATACTGGATGTGTCATGCAATGAGGGCTGTACAAGAAACTATTACAGGTGAAAGGCAATGTCTCCAGTGGAAAGATAACAAAATGGATCCTTGAGACTCCAACTAAATACCAGGGACGAAAAAGGAGAATGCAAGGAGGAAAGTTTCTTCACTTATAGCTGCAGTGATTTAAGGACATCTTTTACAGCAGTAAATCCACTAATGTTGTGCAGCTGATGACTTGTGACAGGATAGCATAAGGGATATTTACCCCCCAAAATAAAATAAAATTATTTTTCTCAGTGTGGTAATGATTGCAATTGCTAATATAATAAGAGCATTCATCCTTGTCATTACAGCCCAGATTAAATAGCCCCACGAACCACTGAAACAGCATTTTTCTGATTAGGGTGATGTGTATTTACAGTCCTTAATGAAACATAATACAGTCATTTATAAAAAGCATGAGCATATTGTGAACCCAAATGGTCACATGACTAGGCTACAATTTCATATTTAACAGCATCACATTTGAATTTATTGGCAAAGTAATATGAAATGCTCTAGAAAGAATTGTCAATGGTAGTTTAAGTTTTGAGAAAATAGAAGCAATTTTATTATTCTTGTTCTTCACGTTGCTTAAATAATTTAATTTTTCTCTACAATTTATATTTTCTACTTCTGCTTACAATACAATAAAGGCACATTTTAATTTGTATTTTTAATGTTACACCTTAAAGGATTGTCTGATCTTAGAAACAGGAAAGGGAAAAAAGTACCAGCATGTTCTGTCTGTTTGCTTGCTCAGATGTAAAACAATCCTTCTTTGGTTGAAAAGGAAACATTTCACAGAAAAATTTAGAAGACAAACTTGTACAAAGAGCTTCGTGGGACTATTGCAGAAAACCATTTTCAGACAAGACAGGTGGAAATCATTGCATAAGATTTTACTTGTACAATTTTTTCCCCTGAGGATTTTCTAGCTGTCTTCAACTCATATGAAATTCATGGCATACGATCAGTATTTCATATCATGAAAGCAAGCAGACTTGTAGGCTTTTTTGAATTATCAGTTTGCCCAGCTTGTAAAACCAGCTCATAATAGAGTATTAAGTACTGAAACAGTGAACATAGTAAATAAGAATCATATGCCCATCTGGTCTACCCCATTCCTGATAAAATACTGCAGTTTACCAGATCTCGGTCTTTATTTATTTATTTATGATTTTATTTGCCTATTAGGGGGGAAGTTATCAAAGTGGGTTATCCTGCCATAACGCAACAACAAGGAAAGACAAGGGAAATGTCCTTATCAACCAAAACAGTCTTTATTCAAAATAATAAGTTCTTTATTTACTTCAATAAGGAACAACTAATTTTGAATAAAGACTTGTTTTGGTTGATTAAGACACCCCCCTTGTCTTTCCTTGTTGTTGCGTCTGTACCCTAAGCCGAGGGGCTCTTCTGTTTTGCCTGCTTGCGTTATCCTACCATAAGTCATGCTGTTTAATGTTATGAGACTCTATGAGAAAAAGTAGCCCAAGTTGAGGTAAAATAATCTGTCTTAATAACTCCTTCCCTTTTAGTAGAACTTTATATTCTACAAGGTCAATCACAAACTAAAGCAGTATACATTAAATCAAAACAGTAATCTAAGATCCTGTGAGCATATTGTAACCCATATCATATGAACATGTAAAAAAGGATGTTTGACATATAACAACCATTTGGGTGTATGCTGGTGACAGCCAAGCACTAGGGATGACTCTCCATTGCGGGCTGTGAGACTGAGGACTCCCCCACATATATATTTTAACTGGGTTCTATAGCGCTGCCGTCCCCGCCCCCCCCTTAGGGTACGAGGGGAGATTTTTTTTCTACTTTTCATATGAACATAAAAACAGCTTTACTGGGTCAGACTAATGGTCCATCTAGCCCAGTAGCTCATCCTCACGGTGGCCAATCTAGGTCACTAGTACCTGGCAAAAACCCAAAGAGTAGCAACATTCCATGCTACCGATCTAGGGCTAGCAGTGGCTCCCCCTATGTCTGTCTCAATAACAACACCATGGACTTTTCCTCCAGGAAATTGTCCAAACCTTTCTTGATACCAGATACGTTAAGCACTCTTACCACAACCTCTGGCAACATATTCCAGAGCTTAATTAGTGAAAAGATATTTCCTCCTATTGGTTTTAAAATTATTTACCTGTAACTTCATTGAATGTCCTCTAGTCTTTGTATTGTTTGACAGAGTAAAAAAATCAATCCACTTGTACCCGTTCTACACCACTCAAGATTTTATAGACTTCAATCATATCTCAGCTGCATCATTTCCAATTTGAAGAACCCTAACCTCATTAGTCTTTCCTCTTATGAGTGGAGTTCCATTCCCTTTATCATCTTGGTCACTCTTTGAACCTTCTCTAGTTCCGCTATATCTTTTTTGAGATAAGGTGACTAGAATTGAATGCAGTACTAAAGGTGAGATAGCACCATGGAACAATACAAAGGCATTGAAACATTCATCCCTTTTTAAATAATTCCTAGCATCATATTTGCATTTTTGGCCACTGCCACAAATTGGGTGGAAGGTTTCAGCGAATTGTTTACAATGACACTCAGATCTTTTCCTTGGGTGCTGACTTCCAAGATGGATCCTAGCATCTGGTAACTATGATTTGGGTTATTATTTCCAATGTGCATCACTTTGCATTTGCCTACACTTAGGGCTCCTTTTACTAAGCTGTGATAGCGGTTTTAGCATGTGCTTAGCGTGCACAGAATTGCCGCATGTGCTAGACGCTACCGCCAGCATTGAACTGGTGTTAGTTCTAGCCATGTAGCGCAGGTTTAGCGCATGCTAAAAACGCTATCACAGCTTAGTAAAAGGAGCCCTTAATTTCATCTGCTATTTGGACACCCAGTCTTCCAATTTCCAAATATCTGCCTGCTCTGCATGTGTTTAATGTCATTTGCCAAATTTAATCACCTCACTCATTACACTCCACTCTTTACCCTCCTTCATTTAGAAAAATGGCCACTTAACCCTACCCTCTGTTTTCTGATAACCAGTTCATAATCCACAACTGAACATTGCCTCCTATCCCATGACTCTTTAATTTTCTCAGTAACCTTTCATAAGAAACTTTGGCAAAAGCTTTCTGAAAATCTAGATACACTATATCAGCTGGCTCACCTTTATCCACATGTTTATTCACACCTTCAAAGAAGTCAAGCAATTTGGTGAGACAAGATCTCTCATGGCTGAATCCATGCTGAGACTGTCCCATTAAAACATGTTTGTCAATGTGTTCCACAATTTTACATTTTATAATTGTTTCCACTATTTTGCGTGGCACTGAAGTCAGGCTTACCAGTCTGTAATTTCCCCAATCTCCCATGGAGTAACATTGGCCACCTTCCAATCTTCAGGTACTACAGACAATTTTAGCAAAAGGTTACAGATTGCTAACAGCAGGTCAGCAATTTCATGTTTGAGTTCTTTCAGTACGCTAGGATGTATACCATCTGGTCCAGGTGACTTATCACTTTTTAACTTGTCGATTTGGATTAGTACATCTTCCAGATTCACCAAGATTTCTTTCAGTTTGTCCACATAATCACCCTTGTAAATCATTAATGGTTCAGGTAGATCTCTTATTTCTTATTCCATGAAGACCGAAGCAAAGAATTCATTCTGTCTCTCCACTATGGCCATATCCTCCCTGAGCACCCCTTTTGGCTCCTTGATCAACCAATGGTCCCACAGATTCCCTCTCAGGTTTTCTGCTTCTGATTTACTTAAAATTGTTACTCTGAGTTTTTGCCTCTTTGGCAAGTTTCTCTTCATATTATTTTTTGTAGCTTTCTTTATCAATGCTTTGCATCTAACTTGCCAGTGCTTATCTCACTTCTTATTTTCTTTATCTGGATCCTTTTTTCATTCTTTAAAGGATATTTTTGGCTTTAATAGGCTCTTTTACTTCACCTTTTAACCATGCCAGCTCTCGTTTTCTTTCTTTCCCATTTGTTAATACAAGAAATCCTGGGCTTCCAGGATAGTATTTTTAAATAGCATCTACACATAATTTACAGTCCTAACCTTTGCCAAAATCCTTTTAGCTTCTTTTTAACCATTTTCCTAATGTTATTGTGGTCACCCTTTCAAAAATGAAATGCTGCTACAGTAGATTTCTTTAGTGATGTTACTCCAGATATCAGCTCAAATTTAATTATGTTATGATCATTGTTTCCCAGTGGACCCAAAACAGTTACCTCCTATACCACTGTTCTTCAACCGCCGGTCCGCGGACCAGTGCCGGTCCACAGGAAATTTCTGCCAGTCCACGCAGGGCCGGCGAGATTGATGAAGTTCAATTTCCTGCCGGTCCGCGCAGGGCCAGCATGATCGACGAGATATTTTTAGCTTGTCCGCTGGGCAGGAGAGATCATGGGGAGCCTCCGACAGTGACTTTCGCCCCTCTGCAGCTCTCCTTTACTTCCCAGCGCAGCAATTCACGAAGGCAACCTCGGGGCTTTTGCTGAGATGCGGCTGCCTCTGATAATGCAACTTCCTCTTTCCTCAGAGGCGGCGCAACCCAACAAAGGACCCGAGGCTGCCTTCCTGAATCGCTGCGCTGGGAAGTAAGAAGAGCTGCTGGGAGGGGAGAAAGCCACTATCAGAGTCTGGGAAGCTGCTGGGCAAGGGAAAAAAAAGGGACAGCTGCTACTGGAGAGGGAGAAGGAGA
Source organism: Geotrypetes seraphini (assembly GCF_902459505.1). Classification (NCBI taxonomy): domain Eukaryota; kingdom Metazoa; phylum Chordata; class Amphibia; order Gymnophiona; family Dermophiidae; genus Geotrypetes; species Geotrypetes seraphini. Next base: position 458,174,576 of record NC_047085.1, read on the forward strand.
AATGCTTCTGTGAGAGGAGGAGGGAAAGGAATCTGGGAAGCTGCTGGGCAAGGAAAAAAAGGACAGCTGATACTGGAGAGGGAGAAGGAGAGATGCTGCTGGGAGGGGAGGAGGGAAAGGAATCTGGGAAGCTGCTGGGCAAGGAAAAAAAAAGGACAGCTGCTACTGGAGAGGGAGAAGGAGAGATGCTGCTGGGAGGAGAGGAAGGGAAGAGTTACTGCTGGACAGGAGGAGGAGGGAAGGGAGAAGGGAAAGAGGAAGGAAACAGCTGGCAGGGAGATTAGAGTAGGGGAAGGGGAGAGACAGGCATGAGAAAGTAGAGAGATTGATGATGGGAAGGGGTCAGCAGAGAAATAAGCAGAGAGGGACGATGCTAGATCTGGTGTAGGAGAGATAAAAATGAAGAGAGCAGTGACGCTGGAATGAATCATGTAAAAAGGAGAGAGGGGGCACAGGCTGGATGGAAAGGGGAGAGCGGCATAGAAAGAAGACAGATACCATATGGAAGGGGGAGAGGGCAGACAGTGGATGGAAGGGGCAGATGCTGGATTGAAGAGACAGAGAGGGCAGATGCTGGAGGGAAGAGAGTGAAAAGAAGATGAAAGCAGAAACCAGAGACGACAAAAGGTAGAAAAAATAATTTTATTTCTATTTTGTGATTAGAATATATTAGATTTGAAATATATATATCCTGCTAGAGCTGGTGTTAGACAAAACTGGGGACTGCAAAGCCTAGGCAGTGCTTCTTTAGTTTCCAGCTGGCTTAGGTTGCTCTCTGACCAGGGGGCAGTTGCCCTAGTTGCATTCCCCTAACACTTTTCCTGTCATGTATGACTGCAGTATTCTGTTAGCATAATATTTCTGTGTAGCATTCTGTAATAATTTGGCTTGTTCAGTTTTCTTGATAGTAGAGGGGATATATGTGAAGGGGAGGGGAGACAGGTGGTTTGTTGATCGTTGTTCTGTATTATTTGTATTTATAAAATGACAATTGTATAGAATATTGTTTCTTTTTATACTTTAATAAAATACATTCAATATAAAATCATAACTGAGGCTTGTACGGATGGGATCAGAAGATTTGTGGGGACCGAGCTTGCGAAGATGGGGCAGAAACGGGGTTTTAAAATTTTTGTCCTAATTGTTTGCCGGTCCACAAAATAATTCTTTTATTTCTGCTGGTCCACGGGTAAAGGTTGAAAAACACTGTCCTATACTACCATCCCATCCCAACCCATCCAGTTTCTTATACCCCACAAAATTTCAGCAAGGATTAATTGCGGTTTACAATAAAAATTTGAGATTAGTCATTAAAGTTGACAAGGAGTTTTAGGACAAAGACGGGTAGAGGTCATGAGGGATTAGAAGGAGAAACATATGTCTTTAACATTTTTCTGAATTCATTGAAAGAAAGGAATTGAGGCAGACATAGAGTCAGGCTATTCCAAACTTTGGGACCCTGGAATTTGAAAGTAGGCTTGAATAGTTCGAGTCTACTTTCGAATTCCAGGGTCCTAAAGTTTGGAATAGTTTCTTCCACGGTTTCTACTATGCCCTGCATTCCACTAAGGACCAAATCTAATATGCCTCCTTGTCATGTCGGTTCTGGACCAGTTGCTCCAAGAAGCAGTCATTTTACCTCCCTAGCTCTCACTGATGTAACAATTATCAAGTCAATGTTAGGATAATTGAAATCACCAAAATTTATAAATCACTGAATAATTAACCACTACATACTACATACATATATTCACTACATACATATATTCACTAGAACTACTCTCCCTTGCTCATCCAGCCAAAACACAAACAAAAATAGCAAAGTGGATAAAAAACCTCAGTTAATCTTCATGGGTTAAAAAACCTCACTTTGGAGGTTTGGGGTTTTTTTTTTGATTATTTGATATGTGATAATGTTCTGCTTATAAGTCCCAGGATATCAGCCTTCAAGGAGAGAATCAGTTCCATAATGTTCAGTTTCCAATTCATATATATTAGCAAGAATCAAAATAGAACAACAGGGGGACAAATAGCTGCAAACCTCATAACACATGCCAGTCCATCAACTTCATAATCTTCTCTGGTGCGCTGCCGTGTCCCACTACCAATAGGGAATCCCTGCTTTGCCAATAAGCTGTGTCAGTCGTTTGTCCTCTGCCTTGCAATCAGGAATATCTCAGCTCAAACATGGAACTGGCTCCCTCCAATTTGATCTGCTCTATCATTGTGATATAATTTGTACCAGATAACACAGTGTCATTATCCTCATTTCACCAGGTCTCTGAGATGCCTATTATATATATCTCATCATTAAGTACTATATACTCCAACTCTCCTATTTTATTTTTTAGGCTTCTAGTGTTTGTATACAGACACTTCAAATTGTTTTTTCCCCTTGTATCTATAACTTGCTGAGGAGATGACAGGGATAATTTGAGTCTTTTCCTCTGCCTCCCTCTTTTTTTTTTTTTTTTTTAATAATTCTTTATTAATTTTCAAGTCAAGTTCAAAAGTGCATTAGAATTTACATACAAGTATTATCATAAACAATAACAATACAAAATATATTTCTCCCCCTCTTTTCCACTATATCCAGTCAAGATAGATAAAAAATATATTTCCCCCCTCCCTGGATGTGTGTGCAAATCAAATAGAAAATAAAGGCACTAATCAGAAGAGTCCAAGAAGGTAACACAAAGGGAACTCAAATGTATGTATACGAACGCTAGAAGTTTAAGAAACAAAATGGGAGAATTAGAAGCAATAGCAAAAAAACGACAAACTGGAAATCATTGGCATAACAGAAACCTGGTGGAATGACTAAAACAAATGGGATACAGTACTACAGGGATACAAACTGTACAGAAGAGATAGAGTGGGGCAGAAAGGTGGATGTATTGTCCTATTTGTTCAGGAAGGAATAGAATCTGTAAGAGAGACTATAATGGAAGAGAAAGAGAAGCTGGAATCCCTCTGGATAAAGATTCCCAGTCACAACGGTGATGACACAAAAATTGGCTTTTACTACCGACCGCCAGGACAGAGGGAGGAGACAGACTCGGAAATGATAGTGGAAATTAGACACAAATGTAAGACAGGTAATGTCGTAATCTTGGGGGATTTCAATTTCCCGAGGATAGACTGGGACCTGGGAACCTCTAACTGTGGCAAGGAGGCAAAGTTCCTGGAAGTACTAGGGGACTGCTTCCTGGAACAGTTGGTGGGAGAGTCGACAAGAGGAAACGTCACCTTGGACTTGGTCCTAAATGGCATTACGGGACCGGCAAAGGAAGTAGAAGTCACGGTCCCGCTGGGGACGAGCGATCACAATATGATCAACTTCAAACTTGATGTCGGGAAGGGGAAAGGTATCAAAACCTCAACCATGACTTTAAACTTTAAAAGAGGAAGATACGATAGCATGAGAGCCATGGTGAAACAACGGATCACGAAAAAGATGGACAAAGTCAAAACGGTAAAACAGGCATGGTTCTTACTTAAAAATACTATCACGGAAGCACAAAGCCTCTACATTCCAAGGATGTCCAAAGCAAAGAAAACTAAAGGCAAAAGAGAGCCGGCGTGGCTCACTAAAGAGGTGAAGGAAGCCATAAAAGAAAAGAAGGACTCCTTTAAAACATGGAAACGCACGAAAACAACTGATGCTTGGAACAAACACAAAGATGATCAGAAGAAATGTCACAGGGCGGTGAGGGATGCCAAAAAGGACTATGAGGAGAAAATAGCTCATGAGGCCAAAAACTTCAAGCCCTTCTTTAGGTACATAAAAGGGAGGAAACCCGCAAAAGAGGCGGTGGGACTGCTGGACGACCAGGGAAGGAAAGGGTACATCAAGGAAGACAAACAAATTGCAGACAGACTAAATTCCTTTGCGTCTGTCTTTACAAAGGAGGACAACGCAACAATTCCAGAAGCAGTGAAAGTGTTCAAAGGAGCAACAGAGGACAGCCTCACCACAGTAGAAGTGGACTTGGACCAGATTTACCACCAGATCGACAAACTCAAAAGTGACAAATCTCCTGGATCAGACGGAATTCATCCGAGAGTCTTGAAAGAGCTGAAAGTGGAAATCAGAGAAATATTGCAAAAACTTGCCAACCTCTCAATCAAAACAGGACAGATACCGGATGACTGGAAGATAGCGAACGTCACGCCGATATTTAAAAAAGGATCGAGAGGAGTGCCAGGCAACTATAGACCTGTGAGTCTCACGTCAGTCCCTGGGAAGATGGTTGAGGCGCTGATCAAGGATAGCATAATCCGGCACAGACACACATGACCTGATGAGAGCCAGCCAACATGGATTCAGGAAAGAGAAGTCATGTTTGACGAATCTTCTTCAATTTTTTGAGACAGTGAACAGACAAATTGATAATGAAGAACCGGTGGATATTATATACTTGGATTTTCAGAAAGTGTTCGACAAGGTTCCACATGTAAGACTTCTCAGGATACTGCAAGGCCATGGAATAGAAGGAGATATACTAAGATGGATAAACAAATGGCTGGAGAACAGAAGGCAGAGAGTGGGCATAAATGGGAAGTTCTCAGACTGGGAGAAGGTGACTAGTGGTGTACCCCAGGGCTCGGTACTTTGGCTCATCTTATTTAATATTTTCATCAATGACCTAGAGGATGGAACATCCAGTGAGATCATCAAGTTTGCAGATGACACAAAGCTATGCCAGGCAATCAAATCGCAGAAGGACAGTGAGGAACTCCAGAGCGACTTGAGTCGATTGGAGAAATGGGCAGATAAATGGCAGATGAAGTTTAATGTGGAAAAATGCAAAGTGATGCACTTAGGCAGAAAGAAAAGGGAACACAATTATAGTATGTCAGGTGCAACTCTGGGAAAAACCGAACAGGAAAAGGACCTGGGTGTACTAATTGATAGGACCCTGAAACCATTGGCGCAATGTGCGGTAGCAGCGAAGAAAGCAAATAGAATGTTAGGCATGATAAAGAAGGGAATCACGAGTAGATCGGAGAAAGTAATAATGCCACTTTATAGAGTAATGGTCAGACCACACTTGGAATACTGTGTCCAACATTGGTCTCCATACCTAAAGAAGGATATAAAACTGCTGGAGAGGATGCAGAGACGAGCAACAAAGCTCGTGAAAGGTATGGAGAACCTGGATTACGAGGAACAACTTAAGAGACTGGGGTTGTTCTCCCTTGAGGAGACTGCGAGGGGATCTGATCGAGACTTTCAAAATACTGAAAGGAATTGACAAAACAGAGCAGGAAAAACAGTTATTTACAATGTCCAATGTGACACGGACTAGAGGGCACAGACTGAAGCTGAGAGGGGACAGGTCCAGGACAAATATCAGGAGGTTCTGTTTCACGCAGCAAGTGGTGGACACCTGGAATGCTCTCCCAGAAGAGGTAATTGCGGAATCCACTGTTCTAGGATTTAAGGGTAAGCTAGATACACATCTCCTTTTGAGTGGCATAGAGTGATACGGGCACTAAAACTATGCGAGGGTTCACCTGGTGGGGCCTCCTTGTGTGCGGATTGCTGGACTTGATGGACCTAAAGTCTGATCCGGAGATGGCAATTCTTATGTTCTTATGTACCTATAAAGGCAATATAAAAGCACTATAAAGGCACTAATCAGTTACTAAAATTCATTAATGGACCCCATGTTGTTTTAAATAATTTATTATGACCCAATACATCTGAATTCATTTTTTTATATCTATAACATAAACATAAAGTTTCCCACCAAAAATGCTTGCAGTTATGTGCCTAACTACCTTCAATTAGATCAGGGATCTCAAAGTACGTCCTTGAGGGCCGCAATCCAGTCAGGTTTTCAGGATTTCCCCAATGAATATGCATTGAAAGCAGTGCATGCACATAGATCTTATGCATATTCATTGGTGAAATCCTGAAAACCCGACAGGATTGCGGCCCTCTAGGAGGGACTTTGAGATCCCTGGTCCAGAGGAAGACTACTAAAATGGTATGTGGTCTTCATCATAAGGCGTATGGGGACAGACTTAAAGATCTCAATCTGTTTACTTTGGAGGAAAGGCGGGTGAGGGGGAGATATGATAGAGACGTTTAAATACCTACGTAATATAAATGTGCATGAGTCGAGTCTCTTTCATTTGAAAGGAAACTTCAATGAGAGGGCATAAGATGAAGTTAAGAGGTGATAGACTCCGGAGTAATCTTAGGAAATACTATTTTACAGAAAGGGTGGTAGATGCGTGGAATAGTCTCCCGGAAGAGGTGGTGGAAACAGAGACTGTGTCTGAATTCAAAAGGGCCTGGGATAGGCACGTGGAATCTCTCAGAGAGAGAAAGAGATAATGGTTACTGTGGATGGGCAGACTAGATGGGCCATTTGGCCTTTATCTGCCATTATGTTTCTTTATATATATATATATATCCTATATAATAAAAAGCTAGCCGCGCATGCGCACTCAGACCTGTGTGATCTGTCTTCCCTGATGCGTAGGTCCGTGGCCAGAGTGCGTATGCGGCGGACAGATCGGGAAAGCACAGCACAGCCGGCGACTCCTCCCCCCTCCCGCCCTCACTCAATGCCCAAACCACCACCTCCTCCTTCTCGCCGGCTCACTCGCTTCACCCGCTTTTAAAAATAAAGAGAAAAGCACTACACTGTGCTAACGCTGGCTTTGCTGTCTTCTGTCCACTGCGGCCCGCCCTCTCTGACTACTTCCTGTTTCCGCTAGGGTTGGCCGCAGTGGATAGAAGACGCCGAAGCCAGCGGCTGTAGCCGCCGATCTCCGTTCCTCCGGGGGGGGGGGTGTCTGGGAGGAGAGGGTTCGCGGCCACTCAGCGCCCCCACCGAGGAGCCCTGCAACTTTCCGCTGCCCGGGACCCGAGTCATTTGCCGCCCACCCTCTTCCCTTACCGCGGGCCCGACTGGCGATTTAAGCAGCGTGTCAGCAATCTTCACACGCTGCTTCGGGCCCTTCTACTGCCCTGATTTGCTCCGGACGTGCCAGAGTAAATCAGGGCAGTAGAAGGACCCGAAGCAGCGTGTGAAGAGTGCTGACACGCTGCTTAAATCGCCAGTCGGGCCCGCGGTAAGGGAAGGGAAGGGGGGGCGGCAAACGACTCGGCCCCCCGCTTTTGTAGTCGCAACTGTGGAAAGGGAAAGGGGGTAGAGGAAACGCTACAAGAAGAAAGACACAGGGGAAGATGCACCGGGAACTGGTGTGGGGGGAGGGAAATGGAGGGGGAGGGAATGCTGCTTCGGACAGACAGACAGACAGAGGGAGGAAGGGACACAGAAAGAAAAGAAGAAAGACACAGGGGCAGGGAGATATACAGAAAGACAAACAGACAAAGGGGGCCAGGAACAGAGACAGACAGAAAGAAAGACAGCGGGAGTCGCGTCAGGAGGGGTGCGGGATGCCGCAGAGGGAACTTTTCCAATGGGTGCAACTGGGCGGCTGTCGGGAGCCTCTGGTCAGAGGCAGAGCAAGGTAAGTGTATCATAGGGATAAGAAGGAGGAGGGGGGGAGAAAAAGGAAGGGACGCCTACTGCTGGACAGGGGGAGAAGGAAAGAGGTGCTGATGGACAGGGGGGGTGAAGAAAAAGGAACGGAGGCCTAAATGTTGGACAGGGGGAGAAGGAAGGTGCTGCTGGACAGGGGGGAGGTAAAACAAAGGGAGAAGGGCTGCTGCTGCATAAGGAGAGCTGTGAAGGGGTGGTGGTGGACACAGGGGAGGTAAAAGGAAGGGAGAATGGACAGGGGGAGCAGGCAAGGGGTGGTGATGGACAGCCAAGGAAAAAGAAAGACAGAAAGAAAGAAAGCGACAAAGGAGAGAGAGAGAAAGAAATAGAGAGACACACACACATATTCTAGCACCCGTTAATGTAACGGGCTATAAGACTAGTATATATATATATATATATATATATATAAATATATATATATATATATATATACACAGTATATACGATTTATTTAAAATTTAGCATACAATGCTTGCTGTAAACATAATAGGGTGGTTTACACACAGTAAAAAATAAATATCAAAAGCATTCAGAAAATGGAATGAGGAGTGTCAATTTAACAGGAAAGGAACATTACTGCATTGGAAGTATAGAGAAAGATGTCTATAGAAGTAGTAGTAACCCTTTAACATATGCTGCCCTGCAGCAAAGTTTAACCTGCTTTCATATATACGGTAGTTTTGAATATTGATGAGATGTTTACATTAACAATATTCACTGCTGGCAAAAAACCCATTTAGAGTCAACTACCAAAAATAAATCTGAGGTCTGAGAACAGCATTGGCATATGTATTATGTGGCTATGTATGCTGAAGCTATCTGCCAGTGTTTCAGACATTAAAAAAGGCCAACATTCCTTTCTTTTTTGTTGTAACTCAAAGCTATAAATCCTGAAGCTATTTTAACAACTTGTAAATACTAATGCCCATTTGAGGATGAGCTCTTTATACAGGAGTTCACAAAAACCTATAAATAAAAGCTTTGCCAAATGTAGTTTTGTCAGCACATTAGTGGCAAATTAAAGCAACTTCTGCTCTTCAGAGGAAGCGCTTCAGTGCTGCACTTTATGACTTGAACTGCCTGTTTAATGGACTGTGAGATCCTTCCCAATTGCTCTGCACAGAAATAAAGGAAATCTGCTTGGCACTCCAAAAATTACTGGTTCCAGTTAAATCCCTGGCTGAATTGAAAATTAGAAAATTATAAGTGCAGCCATCAATCTTGATGAATATTCAAATGTGGAACGCCCTAGTATTTAAGTAAAAAGGGTGCAATAAAAGTGAACTCCTTTACTGCTCATTAGAAAAGTATCATCTGCATTTTAAGGGCAAATTTGATATCTACGTATATATTTATAATCGATTTAGATATATTTTCTATATTTAGACAGAGCAAGCAAGAGAGAGATGTGAGAGCAAATTGGAAATCCTGCGTGTTTGTCTTTGCAAATGTGATTGCAATCTCACCTTTTGACATTTTTTTTAAAAGGGACAAACCACAATCTCCAAATATATAACTGCTATATGTACTTAAAAAGATTAAAAAAAAACAGTAATAGGCAATGGGTTCTTAAAGGGGACCAACCTGCATACAAAAGCCACTTACCAGCAAACGATTATTTAAATAATACCTTAATTAATTTGCGAAGCAGGGTGTCCTCAGTGTGAGAGGTCAGTGAAGGGAGAAAATTCTCCAACACTTCTTAAGATAATACTATGAACAAGACATATTCTCTTGGATTTTATAGATGGCAACTGAAGTTGCGTATGCAAATCTAGCCACACAGCCAAAATGTGTGTGCATTGTTTAATGAGCCAGTCAGCACTGATAATTGACCAAAAACGAGCAACAATTGGCATGAGGTAGAATTTATGCACACAACTTTCTAAGCATATTCTATAAATTTGTGCGCATAAATTCTAATCTGCGGGCCTGAAAAGGGGGCATGGCCAGGGCTCCAGTTTGAGGCTCTTTTGGTGATTGAAAGGACACGCAGGCCCCGATACTCTAAAGCTTTCAGTGGCTGTAAGACTCATTAAAGCAGGGGTCTCAAAGTCCCTCCTCGAGGGCCGGAATCCAGTCAGGTTTTCAGGATTTCCCCATTGAATATGCATGAGATCTATTTGTATGCACTGCTTTCATTGTATGCTAATAGATCTCATGCATATTCATTGGGGAAATCCTGAAAACCCAACTGGATTCCGGCCCTCGAGGAGGGACTTTGAGACCCCTGCATTAAAGCAATCTTACTTGCTTGGAGAGCTCCCCTCCCGATGCACCAAAGGGTTCTCCATGGACACGATCTTGAGAGAGGTCAGCGTGGGAGCCCTGCTCCGCACCTCTCCTGCCCAGCAAGGGAGCCATTTAAATTTTCAGCGCGAACGGTGCACACCCTCAATCGGGCCCCTTACTAGCCACCAGCAGGATCCTACAGAGCGCCGGACACGATCCTGAGAGAGGTCAGCGTGGGAGCCCTGCTCCGCCCCTCTCCTGCCCAGCAAGGGAGCCATTTAAATTTTCAGCGCGAACGGCGCACACCCTCAATCGGGCCCCTTACTAGCCACCAGCAGGATCCTACAGAGCGCCGGACACGATCCTGAGAGAGGTCAGCGTGGGAGCCCTGCTCTGCCCCTCTCCTGCCCAGCAAGGAAGCCATTTAAATTTTCAGCGCGCACAGTCGTTCGGTGCGCCGTTGAAGGCGCGCGACAAAGGTGCATGCGCCTTAGTGCGCGCCTTTGAGAAGCGACTGCAGGGACGACTGCCGGAATTCCGAAGTTGCCAATTCCAGTTAACTTAGAGGTGAGTGAGAAAAACCACCTAACACTATATGGAAATCATCCTAGAACTCCAATAACAAAACCAAACAACCAATCACTCAGGTGACTCGACCTACGAACAGTATCTAGACTTGCCTAAATACCGAGGCCCCAAAACTACCAGCAAATTCCACAACAACCACTCTCTACCACGCATACAATGGATACAAGCACACCCAAACTCATCCTTGCCCTACTACTGCTTTCACTCTTCATAGATAAATGGAAAACAGCAGGATACCACACACAGCCAATCCCAATCATCACAGTACCACACAAATCATTCCAACAAACCAGGAAACCCCAAACCCCAAGAACCTTGATCCTTTGTTCATCATCCAGCCAAGTAAGCATACCCACAATCTGGGGAAAAAGACATACAACAAATGCCAAGACAAGCTCACAAAGACTTCAAACATCACAAAACATACTCACAAATATAGCTCCTACCCCTATTCCGCTCACAAAATTCACATCAATAGCATGCTCATACCTAAATATACGATCGGTAAGCCCTAAGACAGAACTAATCAAAGATTGGCTAATTAAAGATGATCTAGGATGCCTCTTCCTTGCTGAAACCTGGCTCACATCTGACACAGACCCTCACATTATTGAAATTTGTCCTAACGGATACAAAATAGAATTAGTATGCCGAGCTAATAGAAGAGGAGGAGGGCTAGCAATCATAGTAAAAAACAACCTCAACATCAAAGTCCTAGCCAAGCACTCCACCCCTCACTTAGACCTTCTAGCCTGCCAACTTTCTGACACCACCCTTACAGGAAATCTAAACTGCCTTCTATGCTACATCACCCCAGGAAAATGGAACACCACTAAACAAGAACTAGAAGAGTTCATCCTCCAGAACTCGCTTTCCTCTACAAATAATCTGATGCTTGGAGATTTAAACCTCCACCTAGAAGACCACACCTCCAAACAAGTAGTAGATATTCTATCCTACCTCAACACCCTATCGTACCAGATCCTCAATCCTGAACCAACACACGAAAAAGGTCATCAACTTGATATTGCAGCATACTCATCCCCAAACCTCAACACACAAAATATCCAAATCACCAACGGCGCTTGGCAGCCCACCCTATGGTCAGACCACTATAAATACAACTTCACCATCAACTGGGAGCACAACAAAAATAAACC